>NW_027151050.1:600000-906902 GCF_018691715.1 Phytophthora cinnamomi
GTTCGAGGCGATAATCCGATCCCACTTTCGGCGTAGCTCGATTACTCCTCCAGCGTCCCCAACCCCATACGTCTTCTCCAGCAGCTTCCAGATGTCGCAGGGCCTCATGCTGGACACCAGGTTTGGTAGTCCCGAGAGGAACAGGTTGGTCACCGATTGGTTGAGTAGGTTCAGCATGGCCGAGTTAGCCCTAGTCCAATGCTGGCGGCGCCAACGCAACTCCTTTGCCTCTTCCCTTGTGGTGGCTTCACCGACCGTAATGATCGGTTCTTCCGGATGTCCGTCCAGGAAGTCGATCATCAACACAGAGGCGGGGCTTTCGTCCTTTTCCAAAAGCCCGCGCTCGTAGATTTGGTCCTGTCCCTTAATGTAGGTAAGTAACTTGTCCTTCCACATGGTGTACTCTCCTTCCTTGTTGTTCCCCATGAACTCCTCCAGCCCAAGAGTTGGAGCGCCCCCATTGCGACCAGAGCTCATAGTGCGTGGAGATCTTGAGTACGTATCTGAAATGTCAGCCTTAGCTGTAGGCCGTCAGTTTCGAAGTGAGGGGGACTCCAGTGGCGGCGCCACGCGTCCTCCTACTCCTCTTACATCCCTCGGCAGGTTGTGTGTAGTGCACACAAGTAGATGACCTGTACATTTCCTATTGGCTAATTTAATAATATATTTAGACCCAATTAGAGTGCATCATATCTTACTATCGTAACGACATCATAACAAACAAATTCAAACTTCAAAGAGCGCAAAGCTAGCTTTGTCGCGTTTACCCGGGGCTTGATTCCAAAGAGGAAAGTTTATTAATGATTGAAATGCAAACAGGCAAACTGAGCCGAGCTAACCTCTCCTGTGTCTTCATGCAGGCCCAGCAGTCATGCAATCCTGGGCGTGTGTTAACGCCCACTTGGCGTCCGTGCAGTGTGCCGCTGACCCAATCCAGCGCCATGGCCTAAACCTCACCTTCGCTGATAGGGATGGAGGCGCGTGCTTCGCCATCCCCAGCGCCTGCATTGGTCGTGGGCTTAGACTCATCGTGTGCTGACGTGACCAAAGCTTGAAGCAGAGCCGTACGCTTGCCGACAGACGTGTTTTACCTCGTCTACGAGAAAACGGTCGAGTGGCATCAACCCGTGCATCGCGCCTTTATTGCTCGGTCTGCGGCATTTCGTTTGTGCGTGGAGGAAGATCTGTTATACGGGCAGAGGGTTGGAATTACCGATATCGCTACGACAAAACCCCTCGCCACCTATGGTTTCTTGTATTCGCTTGTGATCGGGAATAATGTGACGCGCGGACTTCGAACGCGTTACGATGTCTACTATGCAATCGCGGCGCGCCAGCAGAAATATAGACGTCCGTGGGTATTTTTCTGGATAAGGCCCCGTTCTTGGATGACGCCAAGACTGACCCATCGACGCCGTATATTATATTTATGCGGAATGTCCTCCATTCCTTCAACTTCACAGTCATTATGAGTTCTACACCTTTTCAACTTCAAAGTGGCAAACTCCAAGTTTAAAACGTCAAAATGTAAGTTCAAAACGGCACAAAATAAAAAAGAGCCGACGCCACACTTTATATTGCGTTACCTATTGGGCTACAGGCTCATGTCCTTCAGCTGTATAGCATATGGTTGGAACTTGATGGTATGCAGCGCGCACCTGTGGCAAAGACCCGGGGTAATAGCTTCTTCCAATAGCAGGTCCGCCGCCAGCAGCAAATACTGCTCCCGGTGCTCCTTGATGGTGCGATGCGGAGGGACTTCGAGGATAGCTTGGCGGTGGCGGGTCAAAAATCGCTTGACCATCGCCTTGAAGGTCGAGAAGCAATTCTCGATCGAGTTTAACATGGGCGAGTATGGCCCTAGGCGCAGCAGCTTGGCCTCCGAGAACGCCTCCTCCTTGAAGACGTCTTCGACGTTGGTGTGGCAGGGGGCGTTATCCGCAACAATAACGACGTCATTAAGCGGGGTCGTGAGGGAGATGTGACGAAGAAGGCGCCGCATGAACTCACTGCATTTATCGGAGGTGAATGAGCCAAAGCGCTTCTCTGAGTACGCGAGGCCGTTCTCAGAGATGCACCCAATCACATTAATGTTGGAGCCCTTATTTGCAGTGTTCTTGTCGACCGCACGCTTGCCTTTTAGGCTCCGGCCGCGGCGACGAGAACACCACCGGTTGAAGTTAGTCTCATCAACATAGAAAATAGTCTTACCTGCAGCCTTGTAGGCCAGGACGTTGACGACGTAGTCGCGCCGAAGGAGCTTGTTGCGCTCGAGGTTCCGGTAATTGTTGTCACGGTGGGTCTGCTTCACGGTGTACGTTCTGCCGTCGATGTGATGCTTAACCGTCTGGTGCGACACCTTCAACGAAAACCGCGCTTCAAGCGCGTCTGCCATCTCGTCGAGGGTCAGGTAGCAGTTCTCATCTAGGAGAGAGATCAAATAGTCGACGTGCGCGTCGTCGATCTTGGCGTTGCGCCTGCTACCGCGTGTCTTTCTTGGAGACGCGGCTCACTCATCGCTTTCCTGCGCAGCAGCGATCCAGCGGTACGCAGTGCGTCGGTTCACGTCGTTGTTGGCAGCAACGCCGAGCCAGTCTTGTCCGGCTCTGGCGGCGCGCAGCACGCGCTTGATGGCATGATCGTCGTACAGCATTGAGCTTGGAGACGGAGAGGCTTGAAGTGGTGAGGATATCGTGGTGAAAAATGGGAAATGAGCTGGAGGGACGCGAAGAAAGCGTTGGTGTTGCTGCTGTCCAGTAGTTTTGGCGGAAGTTCTTGCCGCTAAGAAAAACCTTATTAAATCATACCCCTTCATAATTGCTCACACAATATTATCAGCTTTATCTGTGTGTGTCGTTTTGAACTTACATTTTGACGTATTGAACTTTTAATTTGTCACTTTGAAGTTGAAAAGGTGTAGGCATGGGACGGTGAGAAATGTAGCTTCGAGACAAGTGGAGTCGCCGGAATGTGACGTGCCACTCAGGTACATCGTGTTTCCGCTGTTCCAACAATTCCAAGACCCATCCATCGACGTCCTGCCTCACCCGCTGAAAGTGTTGGTAAAGCACAGCAGACCCCTGTTTGCGAAGCAGCTGCTCGATTACTACCACGGCCGCCACTGGTCTAGCCGTACTAACCTTGTTCATTACATGGACTATATGGTGCTACGTTGGCGCGTGAATTTCCTGACCGGTTCGATCCTTGGTCTTTCAACATCGACCAGCTATGCCTCTTTCTCCCAGCGAAATATATCGAGGACGATAGAAGCTTTCTTGTCAACAATCATTTTGCGTGTTTGTGGGAAGAACCGCCGTTCGCTCTGCATTATGTGCGCCTCGAGACGCATAGTTCCAATTGCGATCCGAGTATCCGCGCCAAGGGCCCAAAATCGACCGATCAATTTCCCGTTGGACTGGTAAAAGATGATGCAGTGGTTTGGATTGGCGGCTCGGTATTCCCGAGGGTTGATAAGGACGTGCTTATCTATCTCTGTTTGATGGGGAGCAAGCTAGTTCATCCGTTTGGGGATATCTCGCGCCGACCGGTATCATTTCGTCAGTCCTTTCGACGTGGGATCAAGTACAGGAAGTCGGTATTCAGCTCTACGTTACATTCCAGCAGCGATAAGCAATTGGAGGCCACTGTTATTGGAGCGATCGTCTTGGTCAGTCACAGAAATGGATTCGCGGGGATTTCAGTTGAAGACTTTTTGCTGAGTTTGCTCTTTGAGCTTGGTGTTCTGGAGTCGCACACACCTCGCATCTACGAGCCATTTCCGCGTCCGAAGCTGCTAATCCCTTATCTCTCAATGATAGGCAGGGACTGGCCAGACTTTCTGCTTGAAATGCCACTAAACTTTGGTAATGTGGTAACGGACAGCCGTGATATGATGATGCTCAGCTCCAACGTATCATTTGAACTCAACAAGACGAACTCGCATTGAAAAGAATCGAACAGATTGTGAAAGGGATTCCTGCAAAAAGCTTCGTGCACCTGGTGATTTCGCGCTCCAGTTTGGGTCCTACCAAGGCTACAACGCGGAAAGCAATTAATCTGGCGTTGAAGTACCAGGTGCACTATTTTGCCATTGGGAAGGACCAGAGTAGGGGTTTGGTGGTGAATGAGCACCCGTATGCGCTAGCGAGTGAAAAAGGAGATAAGCGTGTGGAAAGGATGGCCGTCTTCCTGCAGGTGTAAGTAGCTACATTGTCGACAGAGCTCAAGCGCAAGAAAACACTGGCGACGAGGCACAGTTTATTTTCGAGAAGCACACTATGAAATGGTAGCATTAATCATAGGTGGGGTATGACTAGCGAGTGCGACGTAAGTAAACATTTCATGGATGAGATTGCGAGTGTATGCTGCTGCGCATCTGGCATAGTACCACGAACCTATCACATTCTTGTTCATTGCAATGTGTATTTCTTCAGTCTCTGTTTTCCCGGTCCCTTTCATAGTGACCAAGGGGGTTCCTTTATTCTACGTGCTGGCGTGTATTTCTTTCATGACTGCAGACTGAGGCCAAGCTATTCCGTATATAGAAACCCAAGTTTTGATGGCTGCCTATCCCTGCTACCAAGCATTGTCGTGGACACCAACATGAGATTTCTGCAATTTTGCTACTACCGCTCATCAACATGTTCATGAAATATCTGCGCTCGATAACCACGCCGCACATGGAAGACGTGATGTCTGAAGCAGTCATCTACTTTGTTTTACGTGTTCCCTCCGAGAACTAACTCTGTATTGCGTATCTCGGCCAAATTTGGCAAATTCTGTAGCCATTCGGTTCGTGAAATTTCAAATAGAACGCACAATTTTACTACCAGAGACCACAAGATATTTGTCCGACCCACAATTTTTGTCCGACGTGTAAAAAGTCAAATACTATAGATTTTCAAAGGTACAACTATAACTTTATGCTAAAACTTGCACGAAAAAGCTAATTTTTATTCCGTCTTGTTAATGGCAAATGCACCGGTGTCCGAGCGTGGGCCGACTGGAATGAGCCCAGCCTTGACGAAACCACGTCGAATCACATCGACCGGCACAGATTCCCACGCAGCAACCACGATGTCTGTGATAAGACTGCGTCGCTGCGTGGGATTGGTGCAAAAATCGTTATCTACATGGTACCTCACATACATTTCCCTAGTAAAGTGCTTGAACACACGCATTACCGCGACATCCATCGGCTGGGAAAGGCCTGTGATGCCAGGAGGGATGAACTCAGGTTCCGTACAGCAGGCTGCGAGCGATGCTCGCGTTGAAGCCATCTTGTGGACCTTCAAGCTGTCGAGCAGAAGCACTGATGGGCCACAGACCGATGGCCTCCACACCTATCATACAAATTGTAAGTCATACAGTAGGCACCGACACTGAAATAAAATCACGAACCTCTTGGATCCACTCCTCCATGACGTGCTGGTCGCAATACGCGTTCGCCTGCACCGTGAGCACTACCTTGTCCGAGCGGTGGGCAGGATGACGCTCGAGCTCGGCTTGGACGTGGTAGCCAGGTTCGCCCTTGAACACGACTAACGGGGGCAGCTTACGCCCCGTAGCCGACGCACACAGAAACACGGAGGCTCGGAACGAGTTCGCTGACATAGCTAATCAATACAAAAATTGATTTAAAGTAGTACACTGCGCATTTAAATGGTTAGAGACTTACATTGGACAACGTCAACATGACGTTCGCCCCGAAAAGAGATCGTGGTGCTCGGGTTCATGTCGATGTAAATCGACGTTTGGTCCATATTGTATACATAGTTGTACTTATCGTCACCAGCCGTGATGGACACGACACTGTTTATCTCAAACGCGTAGCGCATGGCGCACCCGAACGCGTCGGCCACCAACTGGTTCATACAAATATCAACATAAAATATCAGTACTGTAAATAAAATCGAGCACACGCTGGCACAGTACCTGTAGCTCCTCGCGCTGCTTGACGCCGCGGTGGTTGATGCGGCGAATGGACAGCTTGTTGCGGTCTCGAAACCGCCGCAAGTACTCGTAGGCAGCGCGCTGAGTGCGCTCACCTAACAGCCGCGGCTCAAACCACGCGCCCATGACTAGCAAACACTGGCTCGTCACGCATATCTTGCTCTATTTTTTCTCATTTGATGCACCCATTCTAGCAACCTACAATAAACAGATCAAAGGTCAGTTAACTCATAGCCGTACAGTAGGATGTGACGAACTTGCCTCCTCTCCATATCAGGATACAGTATCGACGGCCCTCGTCGTGCGGCGCTGCGAACGAATTTACGCGAGGGCGGAGCAGCCGCGATCGCAGACGCAGCTTTTCGCCAGCGCAACAGCGTGCGCGGCGACACCTTGTACTCAGCCGCCACGTCGGCGAGGCTGCTGTCGTTCGCAACGGCATCTTCGCTCGCGGCGATGGCCTGCATACAGTAGAGTAGATGATTAGACGTGGTGCATGCGTCTCGTTTCGCGGGTGAACTCACCTTCGCCTTAACGCTGTTCTTTTGGCGGGGGCCTCCTACCATCCTGCAAATAACTGAATGGTGGCCGCGTGGCCAACAACGAATTAGTGGCGACGATGCAGTGCTCCCGCGCGCTGAATGACAGTTTTTACCATACTTTTTACGTTGTAATTTATGTTTTTACGATCGGACAAATATTTCGTGGTCTCCGGTAAGTAAGCCTGGAATATCTGCAGTCACATGCATACTTGCACTAAATATGGGTTTGCTATTGAGAAATGCGCTGGTTGCCCCGAAGATTGAAAAACTGCTTTACATCAAGCACGTAGACGACCAAGAATTCTGTAGCGAAGACTAGCCAATGATTAATAACCAATAAAATCTAGGTTATATTGATTTAGAGGAAATTATAAATTACGTCTGTAATTTTGAACTAATTCCAGAATACTGTACAGAGCTGGCAAAACTATACGAACGGCGCCATTTCTAACGGTTTGACCAATATAATGCTCTAATCGTGTTGAAAATTGACCAGTCGGCGTATCTCGCCACGCTCGATCGAATGGTGGTGTCCATTTGAAAATTGGAGCATAATTGACGGAGCTGTCAAAAATTACGCCGCAGAGGGGTGGCAGCAAATATAAGAACGAAGGCGAAAATACATATAGAAAGGGCGTCATTCGTATAGTTTTGCCAGCACTATACAGTGCCTGCCAAATCATTAAGACCCCCGATTTGGCGGGACACTTTTTGCAATATCTAGGCTTCTAGGCCGAGTTAGGAGCTGCTAATTTGCTATGTTCTCTCTATTATGCGTACGGAGACGCCACTCGTTTTAACAACTTAGATTTCAATGTATCTGGCACGGCTGGTATACAAAATCAAGGTTTTGGCACCAGCGTCAAATTATTAAGACAACATCCTTTATATGATGAAAAAACACTTTTATGCACAGACCATACAAACTTCTATATTAAAAGTTAGTACTAGTCAGTCCACCTTTCTTCTTGATCACCGCTAGACAGCAGCGAGGCATGGACTCCACTGGCTTCAGCAGGTAGTCTAGCTGAATGGCGTCCCATGCAGCCATGATTGCAGCTTCAAGATCAGTAACGTTGTGGTACTGACGACCATGTGCGTACACCTTGGCCGCAATCGCCGACCAGACGTTCTCAATGGGGTTGCAATCTGGCGAGCGAGCTGGCCACACCATGGTGTTGCATCTCTTGCAAGAAATGTTTCGTTTCATGCGAGGCATGAATCGAAGCATTATTTTGCTGAAATACAAAGTCAACACCATAGTTAGCGTGAGCGACAGGTAGTAGATATTCAGATACCGTGTAAATATAGTCGCCAGAATTCTGACGCCCACGCAAAATGGCCAACTCACTCTTACCCGCTGCGCTAAAAGCACCACACACCATGACGCTCCCTCCGCCATTTTGGCGACGCAAATACGACTGTGCAGGCTGGTGCATGTCCCTCCAGTAATATTTGAATCCATCAGGGCCATCTAGATTAAACTTCTTTTCATCTGAAAAAATAGTATGGATCCACGTGTCTACATAAAAAGTATTGTTAGAGTAAGTAATTGCAGTAAAATAGTAACGTGACAAGCTTACCTGGCTTCCGTACGTACTCTTCCGCCCATTGCACGCGGGTAGCCTTGTGCGCCGCCGTGAGGGGGAGCGTGCGGTCCATCTTGGTGTAAACAAGATGGTCCACACACTGCAGAACCCGCTGGATCGTCCTCACGGACGCCTTGATGCCGATCTTGGTCTCGCCTGTTGCCGCTGCACGCACGTGCTGCCGCAGCTCTCTTTCCGTTAGAGCTGGCTACCGCCTGCCTTCCGCGCTCCACCGATGTCTTCCTGCGGCCCCCGCTCCGCCTTAACTGCGTTACGGACGGACGGACGGGACCGGCCTGTTTTCTTAGCGATCTCGTGCAGAGAGACGCCTCCGTCGTGGAGCCTGACGATAAACCAATGGTCTTGCTCGGAGAGGGCCTTGCCGTGGCCCATGTGAAAATGAAAGGCTCACAGCTCCAGCTAACCCTTCGTTTCCGCCAACCGTCTTCTTATTTTGATCAACACTCCTTTAATATAGAAGTTTGTATGGTCTGTGCATAAAAGTGTTTTTTCATCATATAAAGGATGTGGTCTTAATAATTTGACGCTGGCGCCAAAACCTTGATTTTGTATACCAGCCGTGCCAGATACATTGAAATCTAAGTTGTTAAAACGAGTGGCGTCTCCGCACGCATAATAGAGATAACATAGCAAAGTAGCAGCTCCTAACTCGGCCTAGAAGCCTAGATATTGCAAAAAGTGTCCAACCAAATCGGGGGTCTTAATAATGTATATGTACGTCCGTCAGGCGTATTTAACGGGAGATCGCGCTAATAAATATCGTAAAATTACCGTTCGCCGGTAGCCAGCCAGCCACGGAACACTTAGACCAGAGGAAAACTTAGAGTACATTCAAATGCATACCACTGCGATTGTGTTGACGTGCCGGTCCGTCACCTTGCTACGAGTACATTTTGCAGCGATACCATTGCGTGGTATTGTATACAAGGTACATTTTGCATACATACTACAAAAGGTGTAAACTAAAGGAGAGAGAACCTCTGTGAGATGGAGTAGTAGGGCGCTGAGCGAGCACCCTGCAACCGCAAACTCTCCTCTCCTACCATGATTACGTCTTCATCGTTGTCGCTGTCAACAGCGTCGACGTACCGTCGGCAAGCGCTTTGTCAGCTTCCTGACGTGTAGTTTTTAGAACGGTACCTTGATCTCACGAAGGCTGCGCGCCATCTTACCGAAGGCATTGTAGAAGAATTATAGCGGTGAGCATTCGATCTGTGTGCTTGTTATTCGAGTTTTACGTTTGGACCAAACGGTTTGGTGCCCGCAGCCTTCTACAGTGGTGATTACTGTTTTGGAATCGGTTCAAAATTACGAACGTTATTTGGAATTTCCCCATTAATTTAACCCAATATAAAACGAACAACCTAATTGCATTTTTAACCTTTACTACCCAGCTTGAAAGCCCACGCGTGGGATCGGCAAATATCCCACGGGTGGGCTATAGCGGATTAGTTAAATGCAAAAGAAAATGTATTAGAGAGAGTATTTAGAGGCTACTAGTTAGCCCAATGTAGTGTCTAAATGGAGCGAGTGGCAGTCCCGACCTGTCTTCAGGCCACAAACACCAAAGAAATTGTTCTGCAGTGGGTCCGAGCACCCAGAGCAGTAAAATGAGGCCTTCCGCCCGCAAATACTGCATTTGCGCTGAGCACGCAAGATTGTTCCGCTAAGACGCTCTATAGCATCTTAAATGACCCGCGAGCGGGCTCAGTGCCAAACCACTTCGTCATATAATTTTTCGGATACTCCCGAGATGCTGTTTTGACCATTCCCATGAAGTAAAGGCCGCAAAGATTTTCAAGTTGCACAAGGGTTTTAACCGAAGCAAACGCACTGTCTGCAACAACGGTACGCCCGCTACCTTTGTAAACTTCAGAAAGCAGAAGTACAATCGCTGTGCCCTCGCCAAACAACGCGTGGTATGGCTTCTGACGTTGGCGCTCAGCTCCCTCCATCAAATCTAGTCCCAATAGCACGCCCGAATCACCATCAGCTATAGCTTTGAGTTCAGCACCCACGCCTTCTGGCTTTCTTGGGATTTTTGTTTTGTGAGGTATGCCATCATGGCAGTATTTACCTTCTTTTCCCTGCATGGCGCTCATGCACTCGTCCACGCAAATAATCTCCCCGGGTGATACTACATCGCGACGGCGTGAATTAAATCCATCTATCAGCGGCCTAATAGATTTCAATGGGTCATCTGACGGTACATCATCGGAAAAAGAGAGCGCGGTCGAAATATTTTCAAAGGCATGTCGGGTAATGCAGTAGCGCTCGCCAAAGTTAGCGGCTGTGCCAACCATGCCCTCAGGGACTGTTTTTTCCCAGTAGGTCCGCAAGGGACCGCGTCGTGGCTCGACTGTCATCGCAAGACGAACTCCTAGAAAGCGAAACAAGTCGCCTTCAGCAATTGGGCGCTGCTTACGCTCCACCAACCTGGTATTCGTGTGCTGTAGAGTTGTTTGTATAGTTGACCACGGGTACATCAAGTAGAAATATTTGGCGAAGGTTTTTCCTCCTAACGCTAGCGTCGATGGCCAACGAAAAAAAGTTTTGCGCTTGCGTTGCAGCGTTGCAGGGTCGACAAGAAGGTCGGAGCAAAATTCCCAGATGCGGTTGTGGGCAAGTACTTTTCCGTCGTTTGAAATACCAGAGACCATCGTAGACGTAACATCTACGCTATCTTCTTCATCTTCCTCCTCCTCTGAAGACGATTCCGACTCAGAAGATGACCAGTCACCCGAGCCAAGCCCCGAATCAGCACCAGCTAACAGTAAAGCGGTCATCGACTCTAGAGACGCCGTAGGCTGATTCGCGTGGCTGCATCGCTATGGAGGGACTGTAGTAGCTGTATTGCACGCGCCGACACTGCCTGTACTGATCCATCGCCCCACTGAACGCTGTACCATGGCTGGCGTTTGCTGTTGTTGATCGACAGAACGACACACTCCTTGCCCAGTGTCCCTTTAGACTTTCCTTGAACACGATTTCCCACAACGAGTTTTACCATGAAGACAGCTTCGTTTGTGACCGAAAAAAAAAGCGCTGGATAGCTCAGACCTTCCTCTCTATTTTTAAACGAACTACGTACACTAGGTATTTGCAGTAGCTTCTAAACAAATATTTATAGGTGGGCCCACGCGTGGGCTGTGGAGCCCACGCGTGGGCTCTGTGGGGAGTAAAGGTTAAAAACCAACAAGTTTTACCAGAAAAATGTATAAACAAACTTTGGAAATATGCTTGCAGCTTGAATGTGTCGACTTTCTCCAGTGCAATCAATGTTAGTTCGTCGACCTCAGCTGTAACATCCTTATCCTCTAACGCTACCGGAGACCACGAAATATTTGTCCGATCGTAAAAACATAAATTACAACGTAAAAAGTATGGTAAAAACTGTCATTCAGCGCGCGGGAGCACTGCATCGTCGCCACTAATTCGTTGTTGGCCACGCGGCCACCATTCAGTTATTTGCAGGATGGTAGGAGGCCCCCGCCAAAAGAACAGCGTTAAGGCGAAGGTGAGTTCACCCGCGAAACGAGACGCATGCACCACGTCTAATCATCTACTCTACTGTATGCAGGCCATCGCCGCGAGCGAAGATGCCGTTGCGAACGACAGCAGCCTCGCCGACGTGGCGGCTGAGTACAAGGTGTCGCCGCGCACGCTGTTGCGCTGGCGAAAAGCTGCGTCTGCGATCGCGGCTGCTCCGCCCTCGCGTAAATTCGTTCGCAGCGCCGCACGACGAGGGCCGTCGATACTGTATCCTGATATGGAGAGGAGGCAAGTTCGTCACATCCTACTGTACGGCTATGAGTTAACTGACCTTTGATCTGTTTATTGTAGGTTGCTAGAATGGGTGCATCAAATGAGAAAAAATAGAGCAAGATGCGTGACGAGCCAGTGTTTGCTAGTCATGGGCGCGTGGTTTGAGCCGCGGCTGTTAGGTGAGCGCACTCAGCGCGCTGCCTACGAGTACTTGCGGCGGTTTCGAGACCGCAACAAGCTGTCCATTCGCCGCATCAACCACCGCGGCGTCAAGCAGCGCGAGGAGCTACAGGTACTGTGCCAGCGTGTGCTCGATTTTATTTACAGTACTGATATTTTATGTTGATATTTGTATGAACCAGTTGGTGGCCGACGCGTTCGGGTGCGCCATGCGCTACGCGTTTGAGATAAACAGTGTCGTGTCCATCACGGCTGGTGACGATAAGTACAACTATGTATACAATATGGACCAAACGTCGATTTACATCGACATGAACCCGAGCACCACGATCTCTTTTCGGGGCGAACGTCATGTTGACGTTGTCCAATGTAAGTCTCTAACCATTTAAATGCGCAGTGTACTACTTTAAATCAATTTTTGTATTGATTAGCTATGTCAGCGAACTCGTTCCGAGCCTCCGTGTTTCTGTGTGCGTCGGCTACGGGGCGTAAGCTGCCCCCGTTAGTCGTGTTCAAGGGCGAACCTGGCTACCACGTCCAAGCCGAGCTCGAGCGTCATCCTGCCCACCGCTCGGACAAGGTAGTGCTCACGGTGCAGGCGAACGCGTATTGCGACCAGCACGTCATGGAGGAGTGGATCCAAGAGGTTCGTGATTTTATTTCAGTGTCGGTGCCTACTGTATGACTTACAATTTGTATGATAGGTGTGGAGGCCATCGGTCTGTGGCCCATCAGTGCTTCTGCTCGACAGCTTGAAGGTCCACAAGATGGCTTCAACGCGAGCATCGCTCGCAGCCTGCTGTACGGAACCTGAGTTCATCCCTCCTGGCATCACAGGCCTTTCCCAGCCGATGGATGTCGCGGTAATGCGTGTGTTCAAGCACTTTACTAGGGAAATGTATGTGAGGTACCATGTAGATAACGATTTTTGCACCAATCCCACGCAGCGACGCAGTCTTATCACAGACATCGTGGTTGCTGCGTGGGAATCTGTGCCGGTCGATGTGATTCGACGTGGTTTCGTCAAGGCTGGGCTCATTCCAGTCGGCCCACGCTCGGACACCGGTGCATTTGTCATTAACAAGACGGAATAAAAATTAGCTTTTTCGTGCAAGTTTTAGCATAAAGTTACGGTTGTACCTTTGAAAATCTATAGTATTTGACTTTTTACACGTCGGACAAAAATTGTGGGTCGGACAAATATCTTGTGGTCTCCGGTACATTAACATGTTAGCTCAAAATATTAATACTCTAACTAACTAACTGTTATCTAACCCGTATAGATCTAACATGTTGTTCTTGCTAGAGCATTTACCGTATTCTTGGTACGTAATGACTCTACAATCACTAAACCACTGCCGTCGAAGGTGCATTGGAGGCTCTCACTGAAAGTGCCTTCGAAGGCAAGCTGCTGTCGAAGTTCGGCATCGCCAAGTCTTCACAAGGCCATTTGTTTTCCAGGCAAGCAAGTCTCGCTCACCAAAGCGCTCGTCCACAAACGACGCCTCGATCGTCACAATCAAGGCCGACATTATCAAGTCCTCGCTCGCCAAATTCAAGGTCGGCTGATTGTCGGATCCGATGGTGCTCCTTGCCAATACCCTTGCCGTCCAACGTCTCCCCCCTCCCGAGTTTGGACCATTCACGCTACCGGACGAGCCTAGGATCTACAATCTCGTCCTCGGCTGCTACGGCATGCTGCGTCAGGGGCTCCCGGTTAACTTCCGTCGCCGCAATTGGATCGTCGTCGCAATCGGCAAGGCCCGTTCAATGCTCAAGCGCTCCAATCGGCAGCACCACGCCGCTGAGCTGGGGGGGGGGGGTTGACGGGAGGCGAATCAGGTAATTTCCAGCCGATGATCATATTAGACACGTCGGTGATGAGTCATTCAAGAACCTGGAGAACTGGCTCCGGACTCAAGTTGCTGCTGCGCGCGAGTTTATGACGTTTTTATTCAAGTATTGGCCACGTAGACTTACTAAGGGGATAATTGTGTAGATAGCAAGCAGATCTCGATCTACTTCGAAGGAGCGCTCGAAAGGAGAACAGGAGAACACTGCTTACTCGAGGTGTCATGGCATCATAAAATCATCTTTTTTCTAACCACTCGAGGAGGGCAGCAATATGTAATTCCTCGAATTCTCTTTTCGCTCTACCTGTCCCAGTTAGACCTGGCAGTTGGATCACTTCGCGACATCTCCGACCTCCTCGTTACCTTGCACGATGGAAGCAACGACCGACATTGAAGTGGAGGGAGTTGCTCTATTTACCCCACCTCCTGCACCGACATATCGCTATGCCCTCACACTGAAGAATGAGCGTTTAAGTATTTGGATGGCAGAATCAGGGTCGAAGAAATAATGGTAGGATGTTACATGTAGCTGTCTTTGACTCGATTTGTGTTGGTAAGCTGATGCGAAGTTTCACAGGTATCTCGGTGACTTGGACCAAGACGACTTTGTGAAACCCCACAACAGTATTCCTGGGGCCAGTGCTGTTGATTACGTCAGGAAATGGACGAAAAAGTATGTTCGAAAAACTAACCGCTGCATGATTTTGTATTTTCCTTCCTAGTTGTTCTGTGAGCTACTGGGTGGTGAGCTCAATGGCCGAAAATTGACAGCATTGGCAAGTGGAGCTGTTCAATGGAACTGCGCTATCAGATCAACCCGCATTTCTCGTCGTGGGTGGCTGTGTACGAGTTCACTCTTGTTCCTGGATCTGTGGAGAGAGTCTACGATTTGGAGCAGAAGTTGCACGACAAAGAGATTGAGGTGAACCGGCTGCGCGAGGAAATGAACACCCAGACAACTGAGATTGGACGGCTGCGAGAGGATCTGAACTAGCTGCAGGGTAGCGATGTCGAACAATTGCATGCACTGATCCGTGAACAGCAAACCAAGCTAGGACAACTCGATGAAGAGTTAAGACAGCGGAGCATCGTTTTACTGGAGGCCATGCGGAAGGATAACAGCGGAAACATTTGCTGGAAGCAGGTCGACTCTGCTGATGTCGTAGTGACCGAAGGTAGCAATAGCGTGAGTATATCCCGAAGTGATGTATATGTGGTGTACGGCATTGTTCACGTTTCGCACGAGGATTTTCACCAAAATGTTTGGCTCCTCAAGAATGAGAGGAAGTACCGTTCAAGCTACGACGTCGGTATTTCTGTGGGTGGAGTTTCGTATACGTTGCTCGCAGCAATGATGCCACTGAGCCAAGGCGACGAGCTGAGTATCAGGAGCGGTAACGATATCCACGTTTTTCCATGCGCGTACATTTGGGGTATGAGCAACTCGAATACTCCCTGAAAGAAGCGTATTATTCACCATTATAATCGCAAGTGGTTGTGCAAGAACTCCGCGAAATCGAGCTCCGGGTGCCAATCGCTCGCCGCGTGGCGGAGATACCGGATACCGTGTGTACTGCACGTCCTGGCGCGCGTCAGCGGCGCGCTCGGCAAAAAGGCATCCCAAAAAATAAATAACCGATGTTCTTTAACAATAGTTTTGACGCGTCTCTGCTGAGGCTAAGTTCCAAAAGTCGATAATGTATTCCTACTCCAACCACGAGTGCGGGAGGTGATCCGTAGAATGGTGGTGTTTATCCTCTACTTGGCATGCAAACCAAGACGTATATCTTCATCCTGGAAGAAACAGATACAAGTATACTGTATATATGGATGTATGGCGCTCGGGCCCGAGAACAGCGCCAGGTCCCGAGAGGAAGAGGACGACGCGCACGCTTTGAGCGCCGAGTGCTGTTCGGAGAGAAAGGGCACCCACTCTATTTCGCTTGGGACTGCGAGTTTGTATGGGTGGCAAAAATAGCACCCTCTAAAAATTGAGCGTATCATCTGCTCCATGCAGACGAACGCAGGCGCCAAGATTGACGAGACCACAGGGGCAGCGATGCAAAGCAATAGGGGCCGGAGGTGACGAAGGATTAATGATAACACGCTTTATTTTATACTTTGGGGCTGGAAGCCGCAGCTGAGTCCTGACACCAACTATGAACACGACTCACATCGGACGCTGCAGCTGAGGCGTGGCTGCCGCCGCTCGTCTGACCCCGGGGCTGGCTGCCGCTGCGGACCTGATTTTCTTCAGCCGGAGCCAACGATCTGCGCGACGTGGTCGTATACCTTGCGGACGAACACTTCGTCCAGGATGCGGTACTCGACCACGAAGGCCAGCAGACGCTGCCAGCACGCGGCCAGCAGCTCGCCCACCTCCAGCACCACGAACGCGCGGTAGTAGCGCTGATACAGGAAGACGAACACGCGGATGAGGCCGTTGTAGAGTCCGCGCACGTTGCTGATCTGCGTCGCCAGGCCGCCGCCGCGCGAGGCGAGGCCGTTCGCTGCGCCCAATAAGTTATGCATGCGGCGCATGAGCTCGTCCACGGCGCGGCCCTCGGCGGTGGGCGTCTTGATGTCCGACAGCATGTCGTACATGATGGACACCTCGCTGTAGAAGTCCGCCGCCATCTCCTCCGCGAGGCTCACGGCCTCGGCGGGCGACACGGCCGACGGGTCCACGAAGAAGTCGGCGAACTGCATCAGCGTCGCGGGCGGCGACGCGCTCGTCGACGTCGGCGTGATCGGCGCCGGCTGGCAGGTCACAGTGATGCCAATGCTGCTGCTGGTGCTGCTGCTGTAGCTGATGTTGCTGCGCGGCTTGCTGAAGGACGCGGCGCTGCTGCGGCCGCGCAGGCGCTTGTGCGTGGCGGCATCGGGCTGGCGGCGCTGCGGGCGGCAGACGTCGATCCCGCGGCCGGCGTTCAGGCAGGGCAGGGAGGACACGCTCGGGGATCGCTCGCGCTTCATGCTGTGGGGTGGGCCCAGCAGTGCGCCAGCCAACGTCTTGGCGTTTGGCCAAGGTAACCTCAAGTGCGTACCGACGCGTTTTTCGCGAAAAGTAGCCAACTCCAGCAACGGAACGTTCTGCGCGCTGCGATTGGCTGCTTTAGTCGAAATGAGCGGCGATTAGGTCTCGAAATTTTTTCCACGAGCGCCAAAAATTTTGGATTTTGCCCGCGATTGGCTCGGCTCCGGCTCGCCGGTACCCGATACCTGGTACGCCGGGCACGCCAGCGGGCAGCCATCCCTTGGCCGGCCGATACAAGTGATGTGTCCGCGAGCTATTGGCAACATGCTGCCGCAGGATGAGCACGCTGTCTGGGCCCTAGAGCTCCTGTGGACTAAAGGCTTTAGTCTAAAACAACATGCCCACCACTGCGCTCGTCACTCGTGTTTGCTTGACCGATTCCGACTGCAACCGCTTTGCGGTCCTGCCACGAACACGATCTGGTCGACGTAACGGACCACCTTTCGTAGGATCGAGAGCTCAACGAAATGGTTCGGGCAGCAAAAACTAATCGTCGAAGCGAGGCATGTTGTGGTGGTGAAGTAAATCAACTGTGTGGCCTGGCCAACGACGCCTAGGGCTTGCGTTTTAGCAGGCGGCGAATGCAGAATGCAGTGGTTCGTGAGCATCATAAACCTTTATCTAACATTTCTTGCGCGAGGCGACTAAACCTCTTTCAGAGTAGCTGATTGAAAATTATCATTTGCTCAACGTAGGAGAAACATGCAAGGCCAGCACCAGAACTGAGCAGCAGTACACGACGACGACACCTCGTCGCTGCGAGCTCGAAAAAGGAAATGAAGGCTGCAAGAAGGTGCGAGCCATTTTTTGAGCCCAACGAGTGGCTGCCGGTGCCCGTCCCTGATTGGCTCGATCAGCCCGTAATTACGTGTCGTAAAAATGTGTCAAGCTGTAAGAACCTGAAGCTGAAGTGCTGAAACGGCAGTTGAAGTGCGGCGAATGGTATAATACTGGGGTCAGCTGGCTTATTCGCCGCCGACACTAAAATGTATTGAGCGCCGTCCAGCAGCAGCACTGTGCCTTTCTCAGTGCCACCCACCAACGCCGCTTGCTCGGCGCCCACGGCGCTTTCCTCAAACCTGAGCGGGGCCGCTATCGCGGTGATCCGCGCGTCGACGCTGGCGGCACGCTCTCAGCTGTCGCAGATCCCAGCGCCACGGCAGTCATCTTGGGCTGCGCCGGCCCGAATTGGCATGCCCTGCACCACGAACCCTGACGCCGCAGCGCGTCAGCGAGCCTTTCACATGGCGAAGGCAGTGCTGCCAACGCTCGCGACTGGCACGACGCAGTTCACAATGCGGGCAGGAGCAGGCGATGGCAGAGCTCCCCCAGAAAGTCTGATTACGACGTGTGCCGGAATATTGGCTTGCAAATTAGCGGAGTGGGACTAGATTTTGATCCGCCCTGATCCCCATACATGGCCCCAGTCGGCCGATTCTATCCGCGCAGTTCAGCTGGCAGTGCCCAGTATTCCTTCGAGCGCGGAGGCCAGACTGCATACAGAGTCGCACGGCAAGGCTGCAAGGCAGTACACGCAACAATGGACGCCAACGCGCACGCGTGCTGGAGCTCGCGGAGCAGGGCGACTGGGACGAGGTGCTGCGGCTCGTGGAGAGCAACGCCGCGCTCGCGCAGGCGCAGGACGACTTCGGCATGCTGCCGCTGCACTGGGCGTGCACGGAGCCCTCGGTGGGGCTGGACGTCATCGCGGCGCTGCTGCGTGCCTTCCCGGGCGCCTGCCAGCTCGAGAACCTGTCGGGCATGCTGCCGCTGCACGTGGCCATCAAGGCCAAGGCGCCCGGCGTGCTGCTCAGCGCGCTGCTGGACGTTTACCCGCAGGCGGCGCTGGCCAAGGACGGCGGCGGCCGCTACCCCGTGGACCTGGCCATCGCCAACGGCCTGCCGAGCTTCTCCATCGACGTCATCCGCAAGGCCGGCGCCCGCGCCGTGTCCAAACTGCACGCGCGGTCGGCGTCCACGGACGACCTGACCAGCGTCAGCAGCAGCGGCGGCGGCGGCGGCAACAACCAGAGCGAGGACGAGGAGGACGACGACATCCCCATGCTCGTGAAGACGAGGAAGCTGTCCACCGTGTCCTCGTCGATGGACCCCGTGGACTCGAGCACTATTTCCTTGCAGCTCAAGGAACTACTTTCCCAACTACACCAGCTGAGTGTAGACATCCGCGTGAACAGCACGTCGTCCTCCGGCTCGACGTACCGCAGCTCGTTCTCGAGCGCCTTCTCCTCCTCCGGCAGCGCCGAAGGCCTGACGTCAGTGCTGTGGAACCCGAGCGACCGGTTCGGCATCGTGCTGGAGCCGGCGGTGAAGGAGATGGGGGCCAGGATAAAAGGTTTCTCGTCCCGCAGCGACGTGCTGGGCGTCGAGGCGCTCGCGGTCGGCGACGTGCTCAAGAACATCAACGGCGCGTCCGTCGTGAACACGTCGTTCGCGTCCATCATGCGCTTCCTGAAGCACTCCAAGGGCACGTGCAAGCTGCGCTTCAAGAGCGCGGCCGACCCGACCACCGCGAGCAAGTGCAGCACCGGCAGCAACCCCGCCGCGGAGCAGGACAACGCCATGTACTCCAAGGTGGCCGAGATGCTGGAGGCGACGCTAAAGAAAGTCTCTGCAGTCGAGGAGACCGTGCGCCTCAGCTCGGCCATGTCCCTCTGCACATAAACGTCCCGGTCTCCTTCATGGACACCGGATCACGTGCGTGCCCGGAGTTTTGCCCTCGTGCTCGAGGATGGCGAGGCGCCAGAATATAATCGCGCCTAGGCAGAGCAGCCAGCTCGCATCCAACCTTAATGTTAACGTACACCTGCGTGGGAATATATATTTTGAAGTACGCACATGCTTACTGCCTCGCCTAGCTCGGTGCAGACCGCTCCAGCACGCAAGGCCAGGCTGGAAGGTGTCGTCACGGCATGCATGAAACCCATGATCGGCAGCTTCAATATGCGGCCTGAAATGATTGCCACATCGACACAATCATTTCAGTCCGTACCCAGGTTACCCTCCGCATCGTACTTAATCCATTCAAGGTTATATAATATGTACCTCCAGGGCAATCTTCGCATTTACTATCGCACATACGTGTCCACGCTCGACGTCGGCCAAGATGATGACCCCGGCGGCGACGCTGTCGCTCCAGGAGAAGCAGCGCGGTGCGTGTGCGCCCCTCCTCTGCTCCCCCTGCACTCCGCCTCCCTCTCTAACCCCGTATTGGCTCTCCTCCTCTCGCAGAGAACCTGCTGCGCATGCTGGACTTTAACTCGGAGAGCGCCGGCGGCTTCGCGGACGCCGCCCAGGACTCCGCGTACGTCCATGCAGCAGCACATACATAGTATCCACGACCCTGAGTCTGACGCTGTGTGTGCCTGCGCAGCGACCGCTGGGGCGACCAGTGGAAGGTGCTGGTGTACGACCGCTTCTGCCGCGACATCATCTCGCCCATCCTCAAGCTGCACGAGCTGCGCAAGAAGGGCGTGACGCTGCACATGCTGCTGGACACCGAGCGCGACGCCATCCCGGACGTCCCCGCCATCTACTTCGTGGAGCCCACGCGCGAGAACCTGGAGCGCGTCGTCTCGGACTGCGCCAAGGAGCTCTACAGCTCCGTGCACCTCAACTTCGCCTACCCGCTGAGCCGCGAGTCACTCGAGTACTTGGCCCGGGCGTCGGTGGAGGCTGGCTGCACCAGCATGGTACGTGGTGGCTGGCGTTGCAGGTTAGATACTGGAATTGTGGTTGTGACTTGTTGTATTTTTTTGTTTGTTTTTGCTTTTGTGTTAGATTGCGAAGGTGTACGACCAGTACACGAACTTTGTGTCGCTTGAGCCGAGTCTGTTCTCGCTCAACCTGCCGGAAAGCTACCGGGCGTACAACGACCCGCATGTGGCGGACACGCAGATTGAGCAGTCCATGGGCGCGATCGTTAAGGGGCTTTTCTCCGTGCTTGCCACTACCGGAAGCGTGCCGGTGATTCGCTGCCCGAATAACGATGGACCGTCGAGAATGGTGGCTGAGCAGCTTAGCTCCACGATTCGACAGCACCTGGTACGGATCGTGGAGATTTGTTTTCCTTCGTTTTATGATAGTCAGAGCTGCATCTAACTTTTTTATTGACTGAAGAATGCGAGGAATGGTGTCTTCACGGAGAACTCGTCCAACTTCCAGGTATGCCCGCTCCATACCGCGGACGTGCTAAACTTATAACTGAACAACTAATTTGTGTACGTGTGTGCAGCGTCCAGTACTTATCATCATGGACCGCAATGAAGATATTGCGTCAAGTTTGTATCACCCGTCGACATATCAGGCACTAGTCGATGATATTCTCACCATTCAGATGAACCGCGTCAAAGTGAGTGTGAAGACCTCAGGTGGCGAGGACGGTGGCGATGATGGTCGATCGGTAGAGCGCACGTACGACTTGGACGTAACAAGCGACAAGTTCTTTGAGACACATGCTGGTAGCTTGTTCCCGGACGCAATTGACGCCAATGAAGAGGAGATGAAGCAAGTTACGCGGAAGGAAGAGCAAATTCGAGCCCAGACGGGTGGCAGTGACGCACTGATGAATGGAACCAAAGATCTTGTTGCTGCTGTCGACACGCTGCCAGCACTTGTAGAGAAGAAGAAAATGTTGGAAGTCCACACGAACATTTTCCACGCAGCATTTGAGGGCGTTACGAAGCGCCACATTCCGTCGTACTCGATGCTCGAGCAAAAGCTCATCGATGGCTCGCATGTTGACAAGGCTGAGGTATTGCAGCTGCTGTCGAGCACGGAAATAGGTACACTGGCAGACAAGATGCGTCTGCTAATGATTTACTTCCTGTCGAGCGGTGCGAGTGGGGCGGAAATGGCGGAGTTCGAGAACGCCTACCAGCAATGTGCCACAGCGTCAGAGCAGCCAGAAGCGTATCTTCAAGCGTGGAAGTTCCTCAGAAAGCACTCGGCTTTCCAGCGACGTGCTAGCGTTGGAGCAAACCTGCAGTCCGAAAGTGGTGCAGGACCCGATGGTGGTGTGAACATGAGCAAATTCAAGGGTCTGGCTCAAGGTTTCCTGGCCCAGGCTGCTGCAAATTTCAAAAACTTCCTGCCGGAGAACAAGAAGCTGCATGTCACTCGCGTCACGGATGCGATTTGCGAGATGAAGCCGAACACAGAGGACGAAAGCTTTTTGTACTTGGACCCGAAGGTAATGTTACAGTGCAGCAATAATGCTTTTCATCTTTGTGTAACGCTGTGCTCTATGTTTTGCGCTCACAGATCAAGGCGAATGGCGACGTGCCCCGACAGCGATCGCCTTTCCGTGAGGTGATGGTATTTATGATCGGTGGCGGCAACTACAACGAGTATCAGAATCTGTTGGCATACGCCAAGGGACAGCAGCCACCACGATCGATCTGGTATGGCACCACGGAGCTACTTAATCCAGAGGCGTTTTTGCATCAGCTCGGCTCAATCGGTGCATAGGCCTTAAAACTAGATGCAGTCGTTATGGCCGCACGAAGTGGGCCGGAGAGAACACTAAAGTCAACGATACCGTAAGCCACTTGAACGTGTTACGGCTTATTTCGTATCTTCCGCAATGATGTTGCCTTTGTATTATCCGTGTCTTGCTCAGGATGCGGTGATTCGGCGATCTGCACTACATGTACATATGAAAAATACAAGCTTGTTCACGCTCTCTCTGCATGGTTCCTTCGCCTCAGACGCAGTCGTTCCCGCTGATATCGAGTGAGGAGAAGTCGTGCGTCGACTTCACGACCTTAGCCTTATACGCTATGGTTTTTCCGCGTGCCCATGAGAACGAGTTGTCCCACGACAGCACCACCGTGCCGTCTTCTGTTGCCGTGAAGGAGCTAGAGATGGGGGCTCCACTTGAAACACGTTCGGGTGCAACCTTTTCGCTTTCCTCAGCACCACCAATACCCTGTGTGCGGAACTTCACCGCGAAAGCGATATCTCGCTCTTTCACCACGTACTCCCAGCAAAGCGTGTCGTTGGCACTCATGCGGAACGGCAATTGCAATGTGCCACCTGCCTTGATATCCGCCTCAGTCGCTCCATCTTCACATAGCAGCAAAAATGAATTACGGCCAAGGAACCCGGTTTGGGGGATGGCATGCGTGGTGCTTCGCCCACCGAGTAGCTTCGGCAACTTGTCTCGGCTGCCTGCAAGATCCAACAATCGCTCGAGCGAGTTGCCTTCCATGTGCACCTTACGCAACTGAGTTTCCTGGAGCATTGACTTGACGCCAGTCCAGACCTTGTCGAATATCCAAGGTGCGTGCAGCACGAGCATCTTGTGCATTGATTCGGGGTAGCATTTCGTGGCGATTGAGACAAGTGGCTTCAAGCGCCCGAGCAGCTTCGGGTTGAAACGAGCGATGGAGAAGCCTGAGAGATCACGAACTTGAATAGTTTGCACCAGCCGTTCATTCTGACGACTGAGCTGGTCGAGCTTCAGTGCACGGTACTCCATCGAATAGAGGAAGAACGTTTGCCACTCGTCTTCAGTCACCTCGGTCAGCAGTTTGTGGAAGTCGGCGTAGCCCGTCATTTCAAAGTAAAACACGTGACCATCAGCAGCAGAGAAGATGTCGTACGTATCTAGGAACGGAAGATGCGGGATAATCTTCTGGAAATGAGGGAACTCATCGGGTTCCATGTTGTTGCTGACGATGTCGTCGCGAATGTCGTCGAGGTTGAGCTTCTGGCGCATAGCCAGCATCTCGCGGTACTTCGTGGCAGCCACCGAGACGTTCATCTTGTGGCCGCGCAGAAAGCGGAGCAGGCGGACGTCGCCGACCAGCTCCGCGTACTTGGCGTGTCGTTCCACCTTCAACTCCTCCTCCAAGCTTAAGCGAAGAGCTATCAACACACACAAGAACAGCAACAAAAAGCACAACCAATCCGTCAGCAGCTTGTTAACTAGCTTTACCCCCAAAGCCTGGCTAGCGCGTACCATGCAGCTGATTCTTCTCCTCCTGCGCGTCCTCGGACGCAATAAAGCAGCGCCACTCGGAGTTCTCGTCCACCGGGACCTTGGACGCGGACGCGTGCACGACCGGGATCTCGCTCAGGGCCGCGTCCTCTTCCTCCTCCCCCTCCACACTCTTGCACGAGTAGAACCGCTCCAGCCCCGGAGGTCCCTCGCCCGTCGCCCCCACCGCAGACGGCGCTCGCTCGCGGTGTTCCGGGAGGCTGAGGCGCCTCACCCGCTCCTTCTCCATGGCCTGAACCGCCAGCTCCTGCGCGAACACGCGCTCCTTGAGGTCCTGCACCTGCACCTCCTCGGCCTCGGAGATGCGGCGCGTGCGCTCCTGCTCCGCGGCTTCGATGGCCTCGGCCTGGCTGCGGCGGCGCGCCATCTCTTCCTGCACCTTGGCGATCTCGAGCTCGTGCACGCGGCGCTCGCGCTCCTGCTCCTCGGCCGAGATGGAGAGCTCCACGTTGATCTGGCGCACGACGGCCGTCTCGTCCTCGCGGTCCTTGTCCTCCTCCACGCGGCGGCGCTGCTCCTCGTCCGCCAGCGCGTCCGCCAGCTTCTTGTTGGCCGCGCGCTCCGCCTCCAGCGCCGCCAGGTCCTCGGGCGTCTCCTCGGCGGCGTCCGCCTCCTTCTTGAACAGGAACAGCCCGGCGCTGCCGTGGCGGCCCGCGCGTGAGTCCTCGTCGCCCACTGTCGTGGCCACGCCCACCTCCTCCCGCGTCGCGTCCATCGTCTCCGCCGAAAAAGATCTTCTGCGCTGCCCCGCATCTTGAAGAGCCGCATGCAGCCATTTCCTGCCGATATGGCTACATTCAACCTCTACACATTTTATACACGTAATCGTACTTAGTTCGACGATTTAAAAAAAAAACTGACCTGACCTGACCCCGTCAGGCTGCTGGAAGTGCGCGATGGCTGCGGCGCCGGAGCTCAAGGAGGGCGACTGGCTAGGTAAATGCACACGCGCAGTTGGTTGCACTTGCGTATTGTATACTCGCCTCAAGTGCTTCTCTCTCTCTGTTGATGCTGCGCTTGGCTTTTCGTTCGGTAAAGGATAACGACTGATTTTTCATCTCCTGATTGTATTTTACTTTAATGTATTTTGTGTTGTTGCAGACGTGGTGGACGGCGACGGCATCTGGAACGTGGCGCAGGTGCTGCGTCTGCCCTCGGCCGAGACGGTGGAGGTCACGTACGACTGCTGGGGCGACGAGTACAACGAGCTGCTGCCGCGCGACAGCCCGCGCATCGCGCCCTTCCACACGCACACGTGGGCCGTCAAGTGCTGGGCCAAGCTGGACACGTGGCCCTGGTGGCCGGCGCTGCTCACGGTGCGCGCGCCAGGCTCGGACGTCGCTCTTCAGAACCTGCGGCTCGAGGAGAGGCTGCTCGTGGACTTCCTGGACAACGCCGACTTCGCGGAGCGATGCCGGTCGGGCGTGCAGTTTTTTTTAATTGTTTTTTCGACTACTTAATTACTATATTTCTGTTTTTGTTTTGGTGCAGGTGCTGGGTGAAGAAAAGCAAAATCGTGCCGTTCCAGTCAGAGGAGGAGACGAGGAAGCAGCTGACCAAGCCCAAGAGGAGGAAGAAGAGCAAGGGCGAGACGCGGTCCAAGAATATGGCGCTTTCCACTGCGCGGTTGGCCCGGTGCGATGCGCGAGAGGACTTTCCAGAGTTCGTAGAGGGCACGCTGCCCGTGCAGTTTGAGCATGAATTTACGAGACCGACGGAGGAAGTGAGGAAGGAGATGGGCGAGGAGGTCTGGTTGCGCGGGTTCGCTGATAACAGAGTTAATCACGCGGCGGCGCATGCGTACACGCCGATATTCGCCGAGGTAAACAAATCTCGCGATGGGAATGGCGTGGTGTTATCAAAATCGGTGGAGGAAAAGAGTCCGAATAAAGACACAGCTCGCAATGACTCGCAGCTGGAAGATGAAAGTAGATCTACAACTGATGCCGGGAAAGATGACCAGGTTGTTGCCACGCAAGAGCCCCGAAGCTCCGACCCTGTTGTCGCTGAGCCCCAGAAAGAGAGAGTTGTGAATCCAAAGCCGAAGAATCTATCGAAAAGAGCGAGGCCAAACGATGAGGAGGAAAATTCTGACCTCACTGATAGCAGTCGAGCTGGGAAGGCTAAATCGCCGCGTTTCAAGACTGGAGAAAACAACTCAACACAGCATCGAAATGGTAACCCCATCGTTGGTAGCATCGAAGAAAATGACGCAAAAAGCGTATCGACGTCGATCTCTCCTGCAAATGTGCCTCATGTTGCAACCCGAAAGTACGGGAAAACACCGAAGGTACTAAAAACGCCGAGAAGGTCGACTTCGAATTTACCGCCTTACACTCCACCGTACGCCCGGGTTTTACTGAAGGTTAAGCCACGGAATGATTACCACGCCGCTCAGTCGTCTCAAGTTCATCATCGCACTTCTCGAGCCTCTCGCGCTCGTCATGCCACGCGCCCAGAGCCACGTGCCCCAAAAGGTAACAACGGGGGTATTGTATGTTGACTGATTGTTGTAGCTTCATCAAACGCTGTTAGATGCTAACACTTTTCTTGTCTAACTCTATGCTGCAGACCAAACGAAAACAGCTACTGTTCAACGTGTCAAACATACTCATGTTGCGGTAAGAAGGAGCGCGTCAAGCGATTCAAAGTCTGACGACGGACCTGCCAGCCCAATTAAAAGCCTCGCTAGATTGACCAAAGCCACATTGCGGGCTGACGAAAAGCTGCACAGCGTGGAGCATGCTCTGAAGGACAAACTCACCGAGCTTGCTCAGAAATCTGCCAAGGCTGAAGAGTTGCGCAGCAAATGCAATGCTTTGAGTAAGTCATTGGACTTGGTATCAGTCGATTTTGATTCATTTAAGTGACGCATCTGTTTTCTAACGTTGTCTTGATGATCTTTCAGACTCCCGTGTGCGCTTTCCTACGCTGGCTCCCCCAGAACAAACCTCCCCAGATGTAACTTCATCAAAAGATGTCCCTGCAAAGGAGTCTGCTCAAGTTAGCCGAAAGAATTCACGGCGCGAAAATAAGACAGCCAACAGATCTAATTCGTCTAGGGAACCAGCAACACTTGCTAGACGATCGGCACAGTCACAGTGTGGTATCCGGGGACTGGAACTCGCGTTGGATGACAGAATTTCAAAGCTTCAGGGTATCGATAGTGTTACCACACGTACGTGAGTTCCATGTACAATGCCTGTGCTATAGCATCTTTCTCACCGCTTATATTTGCAGGTGCTGAGTTCGATGCTATTAAGGCTGACCTGCTGAACTCGCCGGAGGTACAAGCCGCTATCACGCGACTTGAACATCCGAGTTATGGATGGTCAGCCCCCACCGGTGCGTATTGTGTTCATAGTTGTATAAACGAGATCACTTTGCTGATGGAGAATTTATTCATACGTGCAGGGACATCTTCTCGTTGGACATCAGCTTCATCAAGCGACAGTAGGCTCCGCGCGTTCGAGGCAGCGAAGTCTCGATATTCTGGATACTTGTCGGCGACAGGGTCTTCAGAGCGAAGACCGTCCCCGCGGTCACCAAGCCAACGTTTCTGCCGTTCGTGGGGGTATGAACCCGAGAACAGATCAAGTTCGGAGCGCTCGTCAAGTCCATCGTCATCGAACTCACCCCGCAGCAGCTTTGGCTTCAGTGTGAACGACAACTTCTCGATAAGCCAATGGTACCGAGACTTGTACCCGAAGGCTTTCAACTTTCAAGAACCATGATGAATTCTGGAACAGAGCACAGCGCTCTATCGTCGACGTTGATGAATTGTAGGGGAAAAAATGCTCATGCAATGTAGTGTCTGCGTGGTCGTTGAAGCCTTGTTTCTTCAGGAGTGTAGCCATGTCGAAACGTACAGAAACGAGTGCAGGGCTGGAAAAATCTCGACCACTCGTCCAAGTCGAAGCAGACCGAGATGACGGAGACCCGGACGCTGTTCGCCTGTGCGCTGGACGTGCTGACCACGGCTGACGCTTTTGCCAAGGCGGAGAAGACGACGGAGTACGTGGCGCAATGGAAGAGTGGCGAAATCAAGGTCGTGTGCAATGAGGACGACGACGTGAACAACGTGCCTGACCACCCGGCACGCCCCGACAACGTTGAGGTCGTTCCAGCTTACAAGGCTAAGCAGGGGTCCCGCAAGGCTTTTGTGCACAGGTGAGTGACAAATATCAAGAGTGTTGCTATGATTCTTGCAGCAGGCTGTCTTTGGAAGAGACCAACTAACCATCATGCACCGTGTTGCTTCCATTATACTTATTGAACAGTCTGGCGCACGCTGAGAGCTACGCGATCGATCTCATGTGGGATATGGTGTGTCGTTTTGTGCCGCACAACCTGCCGCGTGAATTCTACGATGACTGGGTCCGTATTGCTGGCGAGGAGGCAGAACACTTCAGCAGTTGGGCGCATCGTCTCACAGAGCTGGGTAGTTTCTACGGCGACATAGCTGGTCATGAAGGGCTTTGGGATGCAGCGTACGAGACCCGCGAGAGCATTCTGGCACGCTTGGCGGTGGTGCATCTTGTTCATGAAGCACGCGGACTCGATGTGTTCCCGAACGCTGTCCAGCGCTTTGAGAAGGCTAGCGACGAGGTGAGCTTGAAAATCATTCACAAGAACTACAACGAGGAGACGACGCACGTTGGGGCCGGAGTGCGCTGGTTCCGATACGTCTGTGAGCGGGACGGCGATGATCCAATTGCCAAGTTCCACGAAATTGTGCCGCAGTATTACAAGGGCACGTTGAAGCCCCCTTTCAATACAGAGGCACGGAACAAGGCCGGCATGCTGGAGGAATGGTACCTTCCGCTTAGCACGGAAAGTGTGACGAAGAAATCTGTTACCGATGCGACTGTTGATGAGACGGCTGTTGCGATTTCGACTATGAAGCTCGAGTCGTCCACGTCGTAGATGCAGCCAACAACGGGAGGAGGAGGGTGCACGAGAGTTTGACGCCATACTGATAGAGTACGTACTTTAATAGTCATTCAGAACTACGCATCAACTTAGGTTTGCAGTGATTTTACTCTTACCAAATATGTTCTTGTTCCAGTCATCAGAATTGACTTAGCATGCCATGGCGTCGCAACGGAAGCGGGTAGGAAGGCTGGAGGACAATTTGACCTCCAGCTGGAATAGGCCAAAATGGCGGTGACGACAGAGGGGCAGAACCTCCCATATGCTTCTTCACGGTTGCCTACTCAGCATAGGGCGCCAAGTGGGAGAGTGCCTTTACTCCAAAGGCGTGTAGGTGAAGACGGCGCGTCTGGAAGGCCCACTTCTAGTTCAACCGTACTGGATCAATTACCCCAGGTCGGCTAGACTACGTGGGTCGAGAATGATGTCCAGACTACTGTTGTTACTACATGTACTTGGATCCCTTTCAACGACCTCAGCAACATCGACGTACTCAATCACGTCGTACTACGCTGGAGCTGCGCACCACGGCACACCGTATTTCGTGAATGTGCGAGAGTCGTCGAGATGCGTGAGCGAACTTCCTTCCCTCGAAGGCAACAGAGTCGTGTCAATTGAGTGCACTAGCAACTATTTCGACTCGGTGCGAGACCGGTTCGGCAACTCGCCGTACGTTCTAGTGCTCCAATTCGGCAACACTCAGTGTACAAGTTTCTCTTCGGCCTTCGGAATACCAGCGTCTGACAAGTGTGTGGGCACCGGGAATCTGCCGCGTACGAACGCAAGTATCGGCAAACTAAACGCAGACGGATCCGCATCAATTCGGTGGTTTTCTGAAGGTTCGTGCTCGGAAGACTCGCAGACTAAAACAGAAGTTGCAGACCCAGAAGTGCTCAAGACCCACTTGTGCGTGAACTCGCGTAGATGGTACAGCGGTAAGGTTGCGCGCAGATTGGCTTCTAGCGACGGGAGTGGGAATTCACCCGATGCTGGCGACACTTCCACGACTGCCCCTGTGGGTAACGCAGGTACCAACAGCACTGGGGGCAACAACACAGGGAGTAGCAGCACCGACAGCAACAACTCGGGTGATTGCATCGACTGCAGTACCGGCAGCAGCACTGGTCACAGCACCTCTAGTCCTTCGACGACAGGGAATGGCGTAACAACTCCCGCTAGTACCACTAATTCACCTACGACATCGAGCACACGTACCAATTCCAGCAGCTCCACCACGCCTTCGACCACGTCGACCCCAACCAGCACCACTGCAAGCTCAACCAATACCAACAACAGCAAAAACCAAGTCACCAGCTCCCCTTCACACACATCAACAAGTTCCAGCAGTGGATCTACATCGCCCATCACGACTGCAACTCCAACAACAAACGTGACGAACAGCAGCGGCAGCACCGTAGGCAATGATTCGAGCTTGTCTCCCGCGTCAGACTCAAGCGGGGGAACAAACAACAACACCTCCACTTCCAGTGAATCTGGAAGTGGTGTCAGCATCGGCGTCATCGTCGGAATTGCCTGTGGCTGCATCGCTGTTGTCTTGGCAATCTGTGGCCTACTCTTCGTTGTTTATCAGCGACACAATCAAGGAAAACCCGCAGACGATTCCTACTTAAGACCAACAACTACGGCAGCCTCAGGCGACCTGACAATGACTCAGGGAATGGTGCGCGGACAGACCGGGTTGTGGAGCGACGACATCATCACCGCCAAGCGAATATCACGCAACAAGGTCCAGGTCCGAGACCTCATCAGCCAGGGCGGATACGGAGAAGTGTACGCCGGGGTCTTTCATGGTCGGTCGGTCGCCGTCAAAATGCTGCTCCCAGCTACACGCACCGACATCAAGCAAGTGAACAACTTCCTGGCGGAAGCCAAGATGGCGGCTACGATGGACCACCCGCGCATCGTTTCTTTGGTCGGAATCGCCTGGGACTCGCTGTCTGACCTTTGTGTCGTGTTTGAGTTCATGGAAGGCGGCGACCTCCGAAGCCTGTTAGACAAGTACCAGCAGAATCACCACCCGGTGGGTCTGGACCACCAGAAAGCCACCATCGCGATCCACGTCTGCCACGCGCTCACGTATCTGCACTCGCTGTTGCCGTCCATTATCCACCGTGATCTCAAGTCTCGCAACGTCCTGCTTAACCGTGAGCTGGAGGCCAAGCTGACGGACTTCGGCGTTTCAAGAGAACGCCTAGACGGCACCATGACGGCGGGCGTCGGCACGTCGCTGTGGATGGCGCCCGAGGTGATGATGGGGGAACGCTACGACGACAAGGCGGACATTTTCTCGCTTGGTGTGTTGCTGTCGGAGCTAGACATGCACTCGCTGCCGTACGCGCGCGAGAAGCAGACGATGTCGGACGCGATATTGTTGCACCGCATTGTGTCGGGGACAGTTCGGGTGTCGTTTTCACCGTACAGTCCTCGTGAGTTCCAGGACTTGGGCTATGCGTGTGTGTCTGTGAACCCTCGTGATCGGCCGACAGCGGCCGAAGCTCTCTACAGGATGCAGCTCATCCTGTCCAACAATACTTTGTACGACAACGGTCATAGTAATGGGAGGTCTCACTTGGAGTGCAGTGGTTCGTCAGACTCGGGCAGCTACACCATTTAGCGTGATCGTTTCAGCTTAGTCCATTGTTTTAACACGTTTTGTGCGAGTTTTTTTTTAACAAACTACGCTAAAGTCCGAAACAAATCCAGTTCCTCAAACTGCAACATCATGATGTCCAAGCGGCCAATCTCCAGCAATGTCTCCCCTGCCAACGACGCCAAACGCCGCCGATCCGGCACGCCACAAGACCAGCAACATGAGCCCGCACCAATTGCCTACCCGAGACTCGAAGCCGCGCGTTTCCCGCCTGCAATCCTAGCTCTACCGCACATCCTCAAGCAGATCGACGTCTGCCTCATGACCGACGAAGAAGCTCTGATGGAGGCGGCCAGGACGGGGCTCACAGATTGGCTCGACGACCTGCTACCCGACGTCGACGACGGCAGCGTGGCCAGCGCTGTGTTGGAGGCCTCTCGACACGGCCACGTTGACTGCGTGGAATTGTTGATTGACGAGTACAAGTACGCCGAGAGAGGACTTGGACCTTACACGTACTGGGAAAACTTACTGAAAGCAGTGGAGGCAGCGGCAATCAATGGCCACCTCGACGTCTTAAAGTTGCTGCTGGGCGAGGCCTCCCCTGTGCCGGGTGACTTGAGAAAGGGTGAACTGTGTGGCTCGGTGCATGGGGCGTTGCTTGTAGCAGCAGAGGGTGGTCACCTGGACGTGGTCAAGTTCATGGTGCAATATGCAAAAGAGCAGGACTTTTGTGCATATGATTTACTCTTCCATAGCTCCACCGCATTGGCACGCGCCATTTCTGGTGGCCAGACGGCGGTGGTGGAGTATCTGCTGGGCTTGGAAGAGTTCACGTGGGACCTACAAAAAGCGTTCGTGGCGGCGGTGGGTGTCAAAGACAACTCTCTGGCTGACAGAATGTACGAGCTATTCGTGCAGACGTCCAAAAAGGAAGAGTTATTTATTGAGCTGGCGTGTGGCGGATACCTTGATGCCGTGAAGTATCTGTACGAGACTGGACACAACGACTCTGATATGATCGGGGAGGCCTTTGTGGGAGCAACTCAGTGGAGAGGGAATGATGCACTGGAGTTTCTGCTCAGTACTGGTCGGGTTTCATCTGAGGCATTTGATAGGGGCTTCGAGAAGGCGGTTGTCTCTTCGTGGGACGGTGTGAACGTGGTTCCGTTTCTGTTGGAGAAGAAGAGAGCGTCAGCAAAGTCGATCAATCAGGCGTTTGTGGCTTCGTCAAGTAGTGACATTCTCGAAATTCTGCTTGAACGCGCGAACATCTTGGACGAGTCAATTCGTAACGTGTTTGAGAGAGCAATGGGGGGCTTATGTGAGTATTACTCCAAAAGAGAAAAGGAGGAGGTTCGAATTATCAAGCTGCTGTACGCGAAGGTCTGCATTCCGGCTGAGATGATCGGCAGAGCGTTAGTGGCCGCAGCTTCAAAGGGACATTCTGAGCTGGTAGCGTTATTGCGTGGTGATGACCGTATTTCTGCTGAAATGGTGGGCGAAGCTTTCGCTGGTGCAGCCACACGGAAGAACAGTGATTTGATGATGTCCTTGTACAATTCGGGTATCTCTCCTGACACGATTCTCGTTGCGTTCGCCGAAGCCGCTTGTCGAAAGCGAATTCGCAATGTGAAAGAACTGGTGAAACTACTTTCAAACCCAGATCTCGTACCTCCTGAATTCAAGCACAAGGCTTTCGTGATTGCAGCCCGACTTGACCATGACACCGTTCTCCAACTTTTGTGTGAAAGTGGCAATGACTTATGGCCACTGACGACACTCAAGGTAGCGCTTGCTGTTTCGAAACAAGATGAAGTCAAACATTTTATTCGCAAGGTGATTTGCGATCAGCTTTTCGACCCAAAATGCCCGTGGGCTCGTTGAGGCGTCGACGTTCGTGGAAAACTGGAACGATGACTCGACTATCAACACGTGGCTACGATAATGCAGAAGAATAATACGTATCTTATTGCACGCTGTATAACTACGAAAGCAAGGTATGCAAGGTATTATTCAGCGGTGGTATTGGTCACAACAGTGATTGAGGTGTTCGTGGTGCTGCTGGTGCAGAATTGGTGGTAGCCGTGGATGTTTTCGTCGGTGGGATTGAGGTGTTGTTGCCATTGGAGCTGGGAACACTCGATCATAAGCCTACTGCTGTACCATTTGCCAGTTGCCGTCGCAATAATGAGTCTCGCGAATTTACTGATCAACAGTGTCTGTACTCACCCATGAGTCGTTTGAGCACGCGCCAAGTGAGATAACCACTGAATTGAAGCTGATCCGTTTAGTTGATGATGCAAACAAGAGAGAAACGAAGAGTTTACCACGTACATGTAGTATCAAGACTGCAAAGAATAGTTACACAATTCGGTCACTAAGTTCCAACTACACATCGATTTAGATCACTACCAAGACGCGACAGAAATTCACCCCACCTATACATCCATCCCGACCTTGCTTACATCTGTGGAGTCACCATGTCCGAAGTCACGCCGCAGGTTCCATCACTAGAAGAGCTGCGGGCGAGACGGATGTAGCCGTTCTCACCCCAGTATGTACCCCACGAGTTGCGAATCTTAATCGACGAAGAATCGTAGCCCACCGCAACGACAGCGTGATCGAGCTCCCAAGTATCACATGAAGACACCACACCGCCCGTGTACTGCTTCCAGACGTTGTTTCCCGACGCAACCGCAACGATCACGGGGTGTTCGTTGATTGCACTCAGAAGTCCATCCTCGCCCGACACTTGCGAGTAGCCTGTGAGACCAGTTTCTTTCGCCTCGCAGCTGGAGCTGCACGAATCCGCGTAGCCGCTGTCCGCTGTGTACGGGTAGCTGTCTTCGGTGCAAAGCCCATTTTGCTGCACGTAGTCGAGGGCGTATTCCGGAGCACCTCCATTACAGCCCCAATCTTGCGAATCGCAGCTCACCAATTGTTGCTCCGAGTACTTGGTGAGTGACGTTTTCCCGTTCGCAATGCATTGCGCAGACTCGACTGCTGACACAGTAGCAAAGGCCCAGCAAGATCCACAAGAACCCTGACTTTGGATCGGAGCCACGCACTCAGTTGTCGTCCAGTCCACAGACCCAGAACTATCGGTGACCTTCTCCGTCACTGACGGGGACGAAATCACAGGCGTACTCGTCGTTGGGGTGGGTGTCGGTTTTGAGTGAGGGCGCCAATCCCAGATATTCGAGAACTGGTAGCTTGCCTGGCTTCCACCCGTGCCCTCAGCGAGTACATTAGTGGAACTACCAGCCGCTGGCTGAACGGTGCCCTCGCTAAGCCCACTGATTAGATTTCCGAGGAGAGACTCGATACTTTGCAACCACGAAGAAGTGTCGGAACTTCCGCTGATGAGATCGCTTGCCGAATCCGAGCCGGTCTCGCTGCGGAGTTGGCGTGTAGCCGCTCTGCTGCTGCTCCCCGTTGAGTTGCCACGAATGTACGAATTGAGCACGTACGTGTTGAACTCATCGTTAGTCATCGCCGAAAACGGTGACATGATGGAGAAGTTTGCTTGTGGGTTGGTGGCCTGTACGCTAGCAATGCTTTGCTTGGTCAAGAATATGCGTTGACGAAGGTCCTCTTCTTGATCATCAGCACTGCGGTCTTCCGACACTGGCATCCAACCATTCTTCTGGGCAACGTCGCCGAACATGTTTCTCCACTCGTCGAGATCGGCCTGGACCGTATCCTTCTCTTCAAGGTATCGCTGGTAGTTGATCCCAGCGTGCATCGGTCGGGCGACAACAGTGGTTTTCGCCACAATTGAAGCAGCGGCTATCGCGAAGCAAAGAGTTGAAGTGTACATCGCGATGACGGGGACGGGAGTGGGAACGTTGAGTTTCTCTGATGAGCGTCGATTGCAGTCGTTGCTGTTGAACTTGTTGGCTTGAGGGAGGATTCGTGAATGAGCTCTGGGAGCTGCCGCTTTTCACCGCAGGTCTTGCTAGTCAACGTAGATCAGATCAGGCGCGCTATACTTGCAGCATTCACGGACGGCTTGACGCCAACTTGTCCGCTGAAGCCACTTCTCGAGTTCCCCGCGAACAGAGAAAAGCAAGCTTCCACCCTGTTGTGGAGCCAAGTTCAGACGAAACTCGCGTCGGTGACCCGATCTGAACATCCCAGCTGGAAGATCGGACATTTCCCTGCCATGTTTGACCAGGTAACCCCTCGCATCCATCCACTCGCCTGCGCTCCAACCACCATAACAGCGAGTGCCCCCGGGACAGTTGTTAGCAAGGGGAGACTTCAGTACCCAAATTCTCCTGGTTGAGACCGGGATACTCCCGCCTTCCCTTTACTGGAAGTGACTTGTACACTCTTCTCTTACGATGAAGAAACCACCACAAAACTCGGCATCTCGTCATTGCCATGTGCCTATCGTTCGCTGGTGCTTCAAGTGGCGCAGAAATCAAGTACTTCTTGCTACTTGAACGATTTCTTTTTTGGTTTCGGGGTGCGGCTGCAGCTGTTTACACGTTGCTCTACAAAACTTAACAAAAAACGCGATCCATGAAGATACATAGCATTCGTCGTAGTCTTGGTAATTTAAAAGCTGAGTTGTGATTCGCTGGCATCAATATATGCAATTTCGTTACGTGTGCGGTCCGCAAGAAATTTGTGTGGTGATGAATCAACCAAACAAACGAGGCCGAGGAATACGTCATAGGCTATTATTTACAAGTAGTTGACTGATACTTTAACGCATGGACATCTAGGCAAAATTCAGAAGCACTCGAGGCTTCCAGGTTACATCTTCGGGCGCGACATATCGGTGAGCATGCCGCAGGTGCCCGTGTCAGACGAGCTCCGTGCGATTCGAACGTAGCCGGCCTCGCCCCAGTTTTCGCCCCAGGAGTTTCGGACTTTGAAACTGAGTGCGTCGTAGCCCACAACAAGAACGGCGTGGTCCAGTTCCGTCGTCTGGCAACTCGACATGACGCCACCCGTGTACTGCTTCCAAGCTGCGTTGCCTGAAGCCACTGCAGTAACAACGGGTTGCGACTTCAGAGCCTCAATGAGACCAGCTTCGTCGCCTTCTTTAAGGTGCTCGTACCCAGTGATGCCGGTTTTGCTCATCGAGCAGCTAGCACTGCATGACGGCGAGGCTCCGTCACTTGAAACGTAGGGGTATGCACTCTCCGAGCACAGACCGTTCTGCTGGATGTACTCGAACGCGTACACCGGAGCGCCGCCGCCGCAGCCCATGTTCTGCCTATCGCACCCGACCAGTTGTTGCTCCGAGTATTTGTTCACACCCGATCGACTGCCCTTAATACACTGCAACGACTCCACCGCCGCCACAGAGGCGAACGCCCAGCAGGAACCGCATTGGCCTTGGCTTTGGACGGGGGACATGCACGGAGATGCAGACCAATCGATCGAGTTATCCGTTCTGAGCGTTGCCTTCTCCGTGCGGACGGGAGTCGAAGGCTTTTTCGTGACAGGCTCAACAACGGGAGCACGAGTCTTCGGCTTGGGGGAAGGAGTCTTCGGAGCTGCAGTAACTGGAATCGGCGCCGGTGTCGGAGCTGGTGTAGGAGCTGGTGTCGGAGCTGGTGTCGGAGCTGGTGTAGGAGCTGGTGTCGGAGCTGGTGTCGGAGCTGGTGTCGGAGCTGGTGTCGGAGCTGGTGTCGGGGCTGGAGTTACTGGAGCTTGAGTTACAGGAATTGGTGCCGCAGTCGCGGGGCTCGGTGCGACGGTAGCAGGTTGGTACCATTGATTGTTGGCAGGCTGGACCCAATGGCTGTTGGCTGGCTGGTTGTTGGTCGAGGAGTCCGCGTCCTTGGCGACCGTGTCGGTGGCAGGCTTCACCGTGCCGATAGTCCACGAGCCGCCCATTTGCTGCTGCAGGCTTTGCATCAGGGCATTGATCATGTCTTGCATGTTCGTGAAAGTGTAAACCTCCTGCTGCTGAAGCGATCGAAGAGATCGCTTCGTGGTGGCGACCTTCGGGACTGTCGTAGCTGGCGCCGGGGTCCTGGTGTGGTTGCCGCGAACGTACGAGTTGAGGACCTTGGAGGCGAACTCCTCCTTGGTGAGCGCCGAGAACGGGGTCATAATAGAGAAGCTGGCGTTCGGGTTGGCAGCCTGCGCCTCGAGGACGTCCTGCTTGCTCATGAAAATGCGCTGGCGCAGATCCTCGTCGACGTCGACGGAGCTGCGCTCTTCGGAGAAGTCCGGCATCCAGTTGTTCTTGGTGGAGGTGGCGAGGAACTGCTCCTTCCAGCCTTTGAGATCGGCGTCGGCGTCGTCATATTCGGCCAGATACCGTTCGTAGTTGATGTTGGCATGCATCTGCCGCGCTTCAACGGCCGAAAGCGTTGAAGCTGCCAATACACACGTCACGATCCATGCAGCCGACTTCATTGTTGTAATTGAAGTCGAAGACGTGCACTTGCAGACGGAAAAATTAATAATGAGAATCGACCACCACGTCAAGTTGACGGTCAATTGGCATCCACCGAGACTGAAGCCACGGCGGGGAGCGGAGTCTACAGGATCCATCTGATCGCCATATTCACACGAACCATATGTCGACAAAGAGCCAATCCAACTGGAGCTGTTGGGCGGCTCGTTCGAGCAGCAAAAAATCTAAGAATCTGTTCGGAGACTTTGAGGCGAGCGCCGACTTCTACCAGATCAGGTGCTGTTCGCTGGCCACTTCTTCACGAAAGAACTCGGTCGCGACAGCGACCGTGCTCGTTCGTTTCGTGTGCCTTTCGCGTTCACTTGCATCAAGTTCACTTCTCACCAATGTCCGTTCGACGACTATCGAGCCGCGTCCGATTGAGTTAGGACTCGCAGGCAAGACGTCTTTCCTGTAAGTTAGTAAATTTGCGATGTCACGCGTTGCACAGGGCACCACGCGGTTTGCTGGAACCGTGCGCGGCATTGCTGGTCTGACCGTCCAGCCAGCATCGCATGGCTTGGGTCAACTCGGTGATGGCTGGAACGGGGACAACCCACTCAGCTGTGCTCTCTTGGGCCAGCATGCGCACGACTGCAGACTGACATACATACTACATGTAGTAGGATGCAGAGGCGCGGACCTGCCCGCGTGAGCGCCAAGTGGCGGACCTTGTGGAGATATCATGGCCGTGGGGGACATCTGGCTTATCGGGGGTCTGGTCAACGACCGAAGTTGAAGTCTCCGCTCTTCGGCACCGCACTCGAGGACAAAGCCTTGCTGTTCGTTTACTTGTTATTGACGCAGATTAACTCCTGTTGCATTCTTCACTACACTACACTCTCTCACTCACACCGATACATATAAAAAAACATACACATCCTGAGCGCCTAGAAGGTGGGGTACGACATGTCGCCGTACATGCCACAGGTGCCCGTGCTGTCACTCGTTCGCTCTAGTCGAATGTAGCCTTCCTCGCCCCAGGATTCGCCCCACGAGTTGCGGATTTTCCACTCGCTGTCCGTGTAGCCGACCACCACGACGGCGTGATCGAGCTCGCTGGTATCGCACGACGAGATCACGCCGCCCGTGTACTGCTTCCACGCATTGTTGCCCGACGCCACCGCGACAATGACGGGCTGCTGGGCGACTGCAGTGGCAAGCCCCGACGCGTCGTCTACTGTCTGGTAGCCGGTGATGCCCGTTTTGACTGCTGAGCAGCCCGAAATGCACGACGCAGACGTGCCGTCCGTCGACGTGTACGGGTAGTCGGCTTCCGTGCAGAGGCCATTCTGCTGGACGTACTCCATGGCGTAGACTGGGGCGCCTCCATTGCACCCGTAGTTCTGGGTATCACAGCTCGCGAGCTGCTGCTCCGAGTACTTGTTGAGCGACTTCTGGCCACCGTTGATGCATTGGCCCGACTCGATGGCCGCCGCGGTGGAGAACGCCCAGCAGTCACCGCACGAACCTTGGTTCTGAATGGGGGACATGCAGCTCGAGTCCGTCCAGTCCACCTCGTTCGAGCTGGACGTTGCAGACGTATCGGTAGCCTTCACCGTTGACGTGGACGCAGAAGACTTGGTCGACGAGGTCGTGCTGGGAGTTGCCGCTGTCGGGGTCGGGGTGGTTGCAGGAGCTTCCGTGGCTGGAGCGGCAGTAACGGGGATGGTTGGCGCCGGCGTCGTCGGAGTCGGTGTAGTCGAGCTGGAATCGGAACCGTCAGCAGGCTTGACGGTCTCCGGTTGGAAGTCATTCCGGCCCATTCCACCGAAGTTGAAGCCGGTGCCCCATTGCTGCCAGAGCGACGAGAAGCCCGAGCCGAAGCCAAAGTTCGACGCTGTGCTGGCCGCCGATCCGGACGAGGTGGTGACAGTCGTAGATTCCGTTCCTGGACCGGAAGAAGTAGTCGTCGTTGTCGTTGTGCTGCTCTTGCCGTCGGCACCGGTTGTCGTGACACTCTTGACGCTAGTCGTCGTGTAACTCGTGTCGCCCAGGACAGTCGTCTGCGCGTTGCTAGGGGTTCCGCTGCTAGTGGATGTGGTCACCGTCTTGGACGTGGCGTCACTGCTGGGTGAGCCGCTGCTGAACGTGGTTTTGGTGCTGCTGCTTCGGTGCCAGCTGCGGAGCCGGCGACTAGCGGAAGTGCTGCTACCTACAGACGAAGACCCGTTGTGTGCCCGGTAGGCCTTGCCCACGTAGGCGGAGAACTCGTCGTTCGTGAGCAGGGTGAACGGTGTGTTGGTGGAGAAGTTGGCGTTCGGGTTCAGCGCCTGGATGGCGGAGATGTTCTGCTTGGTCATGAAAAACCGCTGGAGGTGGTCCTCCTCCTCGTCGTCGATGCTGCGCTCTTCCGAGTTGCCGCTGGAAGGCGGCATCCAGCCGTTCTGCTTGGCCATATCGCCGAAGTTGGACTTCCAGTCGGCTAGCTCCTGCTTGGTCACGTCCCGCTCGGCCAGGTAGCGGTGGTAGTCGATTCCGGCGTGCATTTGTCGTCCGCTCACTCCGGACACTGCGGCTGCCGCGACCACCGCAACGCCGATGCAGCGGAGTGCACGGACACTGGTGGATCGGTCTCGCGACTGCATTGTGGTTTTCTATCACGCGCTACGTTCGACTCGAACTCGCTCCGAGCAAATAAATCAAAGAGTGAGCGTTGAAGCAAGACGCCCGCGCACGGGTGATGCAGAGGAGTGCCGGACATGCGCGGTGATCTAAAGGAGCACGTAGGACACCCGATAGTGCTGGCACAGCAGACCATTTGGCGGCACCTACCTAGCACGCCCTGGGTGACAGTACGCCAGCCCATTGTGGCGAGGTAGAAGCGGAGACTCCTACTCATCTGGTCACTTGCCACCCGCCTCACGGTTCCGCGGTGCCGGCTGCGGGTGATTCTGCACGGCCAGCTGGCGCGGAGCATGTCATGGCAACGCGATCCTTGGTGCTCGGAGCTCGGAGATGTCAGTCGATGTGGCAGCTGATGAAACGGAGGCGACTGGCAAAGTGGCTTCGCTCCCGCAGCCATGCGATGGCCAGCACCTGTACCGCTGGAAGCGTGCGCCCGGACAGCTAAATGCCCGCTGGATCAGAAGCCCGATCAGGGTATCCGGCAGTTGGGCGCTGCAGCCCGCTCCGCAGATTGGGCTGGTCGCGGCACCTTATCCAGGCACGCAGGCAGGCTTGGCATCCTTGTCACACGCAAGGCTGGCACCGAAATCGGTGGCCCAATCTCCCCGTGCCCAAGAGCGAAAGGAACATCCTCATGCCGACGAAGTTGGAGACGAAAGGCGGTCGGGCTTCAAGACCATGTGCCACGGAATCATTTGGTTCTCGATCCAAAGGAAACTGGTTTGGAGCCGTAAGTGGCCGGTCTCCGCTGCAGACAACCAACAAGGAGTGTGCTTGGCGCATTCGTTGGGAAGCATATCATTGCTGGATTCACGCAGCGCAGCCCTCGGCGTTTGAGTCAACGACGACGCGGCCCAACGAAATAGCGATCGCCGAGATGTCGGCCATCGCATCCGCGTCCTGGATTCTAGATCTTGGTATTGTGAGGCTGTCCCTCTTGCAACACGTACAGTACTGCAGCCACACTGATCCAAGAACACACAAGTATAGAGTGCCTCCAACGGCAACCTGAACGGGAGGCAGAGTATCACGACCCGAGTTCCTTTACTCCCGCACCTTGACCTGGCGTGATCGGTTTTTGACCGAGCTTTCGTTTGCGCTCCAAAGCGACCGTTCGGATTCGAGCGCTGTGCACTTGGATAGTGCAGCGTGAGCCTTGCATATTCGGCAGCAACATGACGTGCACTGCGAGATTCAGCTTCTTCAATGTGTGCTGGAGACCAACAAGCCGTGCCCGCGAGGGAAACCTGTAAAAGGCGAGAAGCGACCGCGTGTGGCTCCTGGTGAAACGGAGCCTCTAGCTGTTGCCATCCGATTCAAGTTTCGCGGCGGAATTCCACATGCGGTTCACACATGCGGTTCACACATGCGGTTCACACATGCGGCGCATGTCATGCTCACGAAAACTCCACCGAAAAGAGGCAGATTGGCATCCAGCAGATGCAACCAGTCGACTCGAACTGGCCGCTATTAGGTACACGTAGATCCTACAGCATACGACAAGGTGTCGAGTGAGCCGTCGAGTGCTTCGAACTGCGTTATATATCGGTCTCACCTTGGCGTTGGTTCGGCTGTGGAGGATCATTTCGCTGAACAACCACCAAAGCACCAACAAGCATCGCGACCGTAACGACTAGACATGTTATCAGTCCTCACAGGATCTCTGGTTATCGATCCCGCAGCGCTATGTCTTCTTTGCTATGCACATAGCGTCACTGCACCACCTGCTCGTCAAACTCGCAGATGCTAAACTATTTTGTAGCAACGTTTCTAACTTTACAGCTGGTTGCTGCTGGATCACGATGGGAGGAATCATGTTGAGTCCTGGTCTGCTGTGCCCGTTGGCTGTTCGAACACCAGCCACCTGATGCTCTTTAATCGCCCACACTGAAATGTCGACATCGAGTTGCAAGTAGGAAGATGCAACGTTGACGACCTACTGCGTTGCCGGCATGCCAGACTGGCATTGCCAGTGCGAAATGATGGAATAATGCCGCAATGCACTCAGAAGACAGGCAACAGGTGCAAATTGAATTCCCGACTCTATCCGGTGGCCCGATCCTGGGCTAACTTACAATCGCAAAGCAAGCTCCCACGTCGCTTCTACGCAGCTTGGGCATTTTCAAACTTGCTGCGTTGCGGGCACTCAGACCCCACGTCTGGCTAGTTTGGGACTCACGGAGGACATCGAGACAGGCAAAAGGTAGGACGCACCATGCAGCCTCGAGTGTCGACCGCTGCGGTCGCGTTGGCGATCGCCGTCATGGCGGCCGGTCTGCCCGACACCACCACAGTCGTCGACGCGCGACCGATGCACGCGGCCATCGTGTCGAAATACCATCGGTACTTGGAGGAAAAGGACAATGTTTCTGTCGGGCTGAAGGCATGGCTGAAGAAGTGGGGCCCGAACGGACACAAAAACGGATATATCCCAGTCACGGAATCGCGCAGCTTGGACGATGAGCTAGAAGACCAGCGGCAGCGGTTCTACCTGACTCAGGAACAGATTTCAGAGGCGCGGGAGGCCAACCCGATGGCGATATTCAGCACGGACGGACCCTTCACTCTCATGACGATGGAAGAGTTCAAGCAGTTTTTGTCGAATTCTCACGTCGATGAGGCAGGCAAGGTCAACGCCCCGTCAATTGAAAAGCCCAAATCGTTGTCAGACAACCAGAACAAACAGAATGACCAGAACAACACACCATCCAGCGCGGAATCCAAGAACAAAGCGTCTAAGCATGACGGGAGTATGCGTCGCCTTCGCACTTCAGGTAAAAGTCAGTACGCTTTCAATGGAGGCACAGATTACAGCGCAGATGCCGAGAAAGGCTACCAAAGCACTTCCGACTCCTACACCCAGACTTCCCAGCCGACGTACCAGGGTACTGTCAACAGCGGTAGCAACGGAGGAAACACGAACGCGAACACTAACACGAACGCGAACGGGGCATGGAACTTCGGAGATGTCTCCACAGGCGACAGTTCTCAAGTCGGTACTGTTTCGACAGGCAGCCCCACTGGGCCCAACAACCAGGCCTGGAACTGGTGGGGGAACAATGGCTGGGGATACAACGGCACTTGGTGGGGCAACAATAATTGGTGGAACCAGTGGGGAGGCTCAAATGCAGGAGACTCGCAGTGGACCCCGTCGCCCGGTACCCAATGGACGGCACCACCATCGGGGTGGACCCCGCCTTCCGGTTCAGGTAACTCGCAATGGACACCACCATCCGGGTCATCGAACTCGCAATGGGGCCCATCGGCGGATTCTTCAGGAAACCAGTGGTCTTCAGGATCGTCCAACAACAACAATAATCAGTGGACGGAACCTCCTAGCACCGACGAAACACCGGCAACACAGCCGCCAACAACTCCAGCGCCGACATCAGCTCCAACGGATCCTCCGACAGACCCGCCAGCGACAGACCCCCCTGTCACTGAGGCCCCGGCCACCGAGCCTCCAGCGACAGACCCACCTGCCACTAAGGCCCCGAAGACTGTGGCTCCTGCATCAGCTCCTGCTCCCGCTACTAAGAAAAAATCTACGACAACGGACCTCAAATCCTCTGATACGACGACTGCGAAGGACTCGGATTCGGACTCAGTAGACTGGACCAAATCGGGCTGTGTGAACCCGCCTGGTCTGCAAGGTCAGTGTGGCAGTTGCTGGGCATTCGCGAGCATTGGCGCCCTGGAAGCCGCTCAGTGCATTGCAAACGGTGGCAAGAAGGCGTCCAAATACTCGGAGCAACACCTTGTGAGCTGTGACACAAAGGACTACGGCTGCGGCGGTGGCGCCCCCGTGTACGCGATGGAGTACATTCGCGACAACGGAGTCTGCACGGAGAGCAGCTACCCGTACACTTCCGTGGAAGGCGGCACTGCAGCGGCGTGCTCGAATACATGCACCCCAACCAAGTCGGGTATCACGAAAATCGGCCAGCTCAAGGCCGGCGACGAGAGCGCGCTCCTCAGCACCGTAAAGCAGCAGCCTGTGATCGCCTCGGTCACGTCGAACAACATCGCGTGGAAGCAGTACACGGGCGGAGTGATCACGTCCTGCGACACCGCGACGGTGGACCACGCCGTTCTCGTCGTGGGCTACGACGCCACCTCCATCAAGATCAAGAACTCGTGGGGCACCGACTGGGGCGAGGACGGCTACGTGCGCATCAGCCGCAGCCCCAAGGACATGGGCACCTGCGCCGTGCTCACCGACATGTCGTACCCGCAAGTCTAGTCCGTCAGGCAGCTCAGCTCGCTCTTTTTAATCGTCAAGAAAATATATGTACGTCCAAATGTGCGTTGACCGTTCTCAAACTCGAAAAAAAAGGCAACTTCAACTTGGTATCTGTGTCCACCACACCATATCGTGTGCACACATCAATGCTTGTCAAAGCAACAGACTACCTGACACAACATTTTCCTCAGGGTATTGAATCTCAAAATTTCCAATCCAATAAAAATCCTTCGATACAACACCGGACACGCACATCAACTATGAAAGGTCAACCTCCCCCTTTTCCTCGCATCACCCTCCTTCATAGCCGAAGCTCTCCGCCGGATCCACTCGCCTTATGTCCACGCTGCAGCGTCTCGCGCATCTCCGCACCTGCACCCGCCCCCGCCACCTCGCCATGAGCCCCCAGCGCTTCTCCTCCTCCTCCTCCTCTGCGTCCACCGCCGGCGCCAGGGCCACCGCCCTCACGCGTTTCGTGGACGAGCACGGCGCCGTCCGCTGCGGCCAGCGCACGGACGACGGGTCCACGGCGCTGCTGGTGGAGGACGACGACCCGCTGGGCTCGCTGCTCTTCACGGGCAAAACCGCCACCATCGAGAAGGTGCTGGCGCCCGTGGTGCCGTCGCAGATCCTGGGCATCGGCCTCAACTACCGCAAACACGCCAAGGAGACCAATATGCCCGAGCCCAAGTTCCCCGTGCTCTTCACCAAGGGCGTCAACGCGCTGCAGCACCCGCACGACCCCGTGGTGATCCCCCGCGTGGCCTCGAGCCCGCCCGAGGTCGACTACGAGTGCGAGCTGGCCGTGGTGCTCAAGGAGGCCTGTCGCGACGTGACGGAGCACGAGGCGCTGAGCTTCGTGGGCGGCTACACGTGCGCCAACGACATCTCGGCGCGCCGCTGGCAGGGCAAGAAGGGCGGCGGCCAGTGGTGCCGCGCCAAGACCTTCGACACCTTCTGCCCGCTGGGCCCCGTGCTCATGACGCCCGAGGTCATCCCGGACCCGCAGACGCTCGAGATCGCCACCTACCTCAACGGGGAGCAGGTGCAGAAGTCCAACACGGGCGACATGATCTTCTCGGTCGCCAAGCTCATCAGCCAGCTCTCGCAGGACTGCACGCTGCCCAAGGGCACGCTCATCCTCACGGGCACCCCGGAGGTGAGAGCTGGTTTGCTGCGCTTGTAGAGTTGAGCAGGGTGGGGGCTAATTGTTGCTGTTTGTGTGTGATTGTTGTGTTCTCTCCCAGGGTGTTGGTGTCGCTCGCAACCCACCGCTCTTCCTCGCCCCCGGCGACATGGTGGAGATCGAGATCGAGCGTATCGGCAAGCTTGTGAACCCGGTCGTGGGCGCCTCGGCGCTCTAAATGCAGGGTAACAGTTGTCAGTGAAGTGCTGGCTGTCCGCTTCTAAGCCACCGGTCTCAGCCACGCGCGACTCGCGGAGAATAACTGCAGGGTTTCAGCGGAAGTAGCTTTGAGCTAGCCCCCATATCCCATATCCCAAAGAAACTCGTCCACGTGGCGTTTTGAACCAAGTCATCCTGGCCTCAGTGTGCGCGAGTCCCGTCTCCCAGTGCGGTTTGTCTCTAATACACCTGCAGCTCGCGGAGCCGAAGCGAGGCTCTTTTGCGCTCTTGCCAGCTTTTCGGTGCACGCCGCGAGCACTGAAACCACGGCGACGGCACGATGATAACGAGTGTGTTCCGTTTTAGTGTACACGCCTCAGTTTGCCCAAGGTAGGACCAAGCAGAGGTGTCTTGGCCTGCATTGCGCGCAGTGCTTGGGGGACCTTGACACAGCGTTCGATCGCGGGGTCTGCAACTACCGGTACATGTAGCTTCAAACACGCCGGTACCGTAGGGGTCAATCCTCAAGCAGCAGCAACACGCACGCGTGGAATCGACAATGAGCGGAGGCGGTCCGCTTTGAGGATAGCCGAACTGGCGGCAGGCAGGCACGTTGCAGCAGTCGCAGGCCCAGATATCATCGGTGTAGGGAGTAGATCCCTTCGAACCGGGCGGGAAGGGATCCGGTAAGCGCAGCATCGACGTGGTTCCTCTCGAAACACGGTAGCTGCTCGATGCCTCGACCGAATTTGATGCGCCGGCCGCCTGCATCGCCAGTGGTGGACGCCCGGACGCCGTTATTGACAGCTCCGCTCAGCGTGAGCAAAGCATTCAGTGCACGGTAACAAGTATCTTCAACGAACGGCACGGCGCGCTGGCGCTACTTCATATCGCTACTCCCCAATTCGCCCCATCTGCGAGGGGGTCCACACCGAAGTGCACAAGAAATTTACCTACGGTCTCGAGTTCGCGGAGAGATGAAAAGCTCCCTGGTTCGTGCACATATGTACATATAATACATGTAATTTGAGACAGTTCGCAAGCGGATTGCGAACTTCCTGTGCCGCAGTCGAGTCACAACGGCTCGAGCGGTCGGAAGACGAGAGTTAATAATTAACTCGTGGCGTCTGCAAACGTCCAGCGTCCGAAACTATGCGGTTTTTACCGCCACTTGCACGAAACCGAGTTTCGAAGAAAAAAAAAACATTCAATCGGTCGAGAGCAAGTTTGCTGCAACAAAGCAACACTGGCTGTTGCAGCGCTCCCCGATTATATAATAGTACACACAGCAAGCAGCTCGAGAGGCAAAAGCTGCTCGCCGCCCCAACCACCTCGACCACGCAAGCTTTCGGCCCGCAGCCCACAGCGCCCGCCCAGGCAGATCTCCGCTGGCGCCAGCACGCATTATTTTCTCGCCGCCTTCGCCGAAGCGGTCGGCTGCACGTGGGCAAGCGGAGGCCCGCGGCTGTGTCCACGGGGCAATCGCTACTTCACCCGCGCACGCCGCTGATTGGCCGCTTCCGCCACCTCGCGACCCGACGGCCGACGCGCTACTTCAGGCCGAAACCGGCACACTTCCCCCCGCGCACAATAGAGCGAGCAGCAGCGCGGAAGCAGCTCGGCCCACCCCGCCCGCCCCGCCCCGCAGCGCAGCGCGTAGCGAAGCGAAGCGAAGCAAAGCAGCAGCAGATCCCGCCCCGCGCAGGCCGCTCTAAGTCTCCGCTCAGAACAGCCAAGCCGCCCCGCCGCCCTCTCTTCCGTACCGGTATCGCCCGTACCGGTATCGCCCTCGCGAGTGTGATATATCGTCTCTGCCGCCGCCTCCCCCCTCGCGTGTTATCTGGGCGTGTCTCTCTTCCGCGGAACCCGCCAAAGCTTATATGCGCGCCTCGTTCATGCCGGCGTCGACTGCCACGGAGACTCTGGACGACCAGGACGAGGCGTACCTGGCCCAGCGCCAGTCCACGATGGACTCGGCCACGCTGGACAAGCTGCTCAAGGCCGAGAAGAACCTGGCGCAGGCCGGCCAGGCCACCACCAACGTCTGGAAGCTCATCGGCAAGCTGCCGAGCGACGAGCTGGACGCGCCGCCGCCGCAGCAGCAGCAACAGCAGCAGCAACAGCAGCGCCAACAGCACCAGCACCAGCAGCACCAGTCGCCCAGCCTCTCGGCCAGCATGTCGCTGCCCGCGCGGCAGAACTCGCGGTCCGCCGCCAGCTTCTCGGCCTCGCCCAGCAGCCCGCGCCGCACGCGCACGCCCACGAGGCGCAAAGTGTCCTCACAGGCGTCCGACGACGTCTCCAGCGGCAAATTCCTGTCCGCGGGGGCGCTCAGCCCGCTCAGCAACAGCAGCAGCAACAGGTGGGCCGCCACGGCCCCGTCCGGCGGCTCCAGGGACCTCGTGGTGGACACGTCGGACGCCGCCAGCGGCGAGGCGCGGGCCAGCCCGCGCTACAATATGGAGATCCCGCGGCCCGACTCCGTGGGCCGCAGCTCGCTCGGCAGCTACGCCAGCACCAGCCAGAGCAACAGCTTCTACGAGCGCCCCACGCACTTCAACGCGTCCGGCGGCGGACGCGCCGTGGACACGCTCAGTGACTCGTCCACCAACTTCTTGGTGGAGAACGGCCGCAGCAGGTCCACGCACACCAGCAGCAGCAACGTGTTCGGGTTCAACCGCAACGCGGCGCCGCTGTCCGAGGTGACGCTCTACACCTTCACGGTCAAGAAGAGCGACAGCGTGCTGGAGAAGCTCGGCAGCAAGCGCGCGAGCATTCAGCTGCAGGTGGACGTGGAGGAGCGCATGCTCTACTTCTTGTCGGCCCACGACCAGAGAGAGGAGTACAGCTGCGCGGCTGTGACGGCAAAGCCCCAGTCGAGACTGGGCATGCAGCTCAAGATCCAGACGGGCAACGCCAGTGTCAACAAGAAGATCACGTTTTACAGCACGGAGGACCGCGCCAACTTTGTGCAGGCGCTGGAGCAGGGCAAGGTCATGGTTTACAGCAAGAAGAACTCGACTGCGGCCACGCCGCCGCGAGCGTCCACGGAGATTATCGACGAAACAGTGTCGACCGTGTCCAGCACGTTCGAGCGCTCCAAGCTTCGCGACTCGATGGTGAGCGACCACTTCCAGCTGCTGCCCGGCGAATCGGTGCTGGAGCATGTCCAGCGCGTGACCAACCTGGTGGTGATGTCGCAGAGCGACCGCGCAGTGCAGGGTGTGCTGAAGATCACGTCGTACCGCATCACGTTCGTGCCGTACGACTCGTCATGGAAGTTCGGCTCGTTTGAGTTGCCTCTTGCTGCCATCGACCTGATCACGCGAGATGGTCTCATGCTTCTCATTACTTGCAAGGATCTGCGTACGTTGCGACTTGCGATGCACGACGCGTACTCGCGGAAAAAGGGCTACGACCAGCTGCCGTCGACGCCGGATTTCCGGTGGCTTAATTTGCTCACTTTGCGCATGAAGCCGCCTAACATGATCGGCGCGCTCTTTGCGTTCGACTACCACACCGAGAAATCGAAGCAGCGCGCAGCCCCGCTTCCTGAAAAGCACAATGGATGGTTCGTGTACTCTCCTTTTGCTGAGTACCAGCGTCTCGGTTTCTTGTCGGCTAAGAAACAACCCGAAGAGGAAGGCGTGATCTCGTGGCGACTTCTCAAGAACTCCAAGTTCCGTTTCAGCCCTACATACCCGCAGCTTATGGTGGTGCCGTCACTCATGTCAGAGGAGCAATTAGTGCAGTCGGCGCGCTTCCGGTCACGTGCCCGTCTCCCTGTTGTCGTGTGGCGACACCCTGTGAACAAAAGCGTGCTTTCTCGCTCCAGCCAGCCTAACTATGGTATGGCGGGCAACCGATCCGAACCTGACCGGATACTTCTTCGTGCGTACCGCGACTCTGCCAACAAGAACAGCTCGAACATGTCGCCGCCTCTTCACATTATCGACGCCCGCAAGCCCATTGCCACCAAGGGCAACCGGTTAAAAGGAAAAGGTAGGCTATGGCTGAAAATCATTGGTCAGATTTGTGAAGTGACCGCTAACCTCGTATTTCATGATTGTAGGTGTGGAAAACTCGCAGCATTACGACAATGCGACTATTGAGTTTATGGGCATCGCTAATATTCACAAGATGCGCGAGTCATTGGACGCTCTCAAGTGTAAGTTTGAATGCGCGTTTACTAATGTGTTATGAAGTCACGACTCACGTTTGAATCTGCTTGTCTGCTCTTGCAGCCTTGGTCAGTCCTAGCAGCGTAGAAGATGGTGACAAACATTACCATAATCGTCTCGAGAGTAAGCAATCGCTGCATATGCTTTGCTTCTAATTTGTGAAGATTAACACTATTATTTTTTTATTTTTGCAGACACTCGATGGCTTAAGCACGTGATGCGTGTGTTGTCTGGCGCTCGCAGAGTCGCAGAGGTGCTCCACGAAGACGGTGCTTCGGTGCTGGTGCACTGCAGTGATGGCTGGGATCGCACCCCTCAGCTCGTGGCTCTGGCGCAGCTCATCCTAGATCCGTTCTACCGTAGCATCCGCGGTTTCGCCAGTCTCGTAGAAAAGGAATGGTGTTCTTTCGGACACAAATTCGCGGATCGCATTGGCGTGGGCAAGGACATCACTGATCAGCCGAACGAGCGGTCGCCGGTGATGCTGCAGTTTTTGGATTGCGTGTGGCAGATGACCCGGCAGTTCCCGACTTGCTTCGAGTTCAACGAAAAGTTCTTGCTCCACATTTCGGACTCCCTCATCTCCGGCCTGTATGGTACATTCTTGTACAACTCGGAACGGGAGCGTGTGCTGGACAAGGTGTGGGAGCGTACTGAATCTGTTTGGACGCCTGTGCTGGAGAACCCGGGACCGTACAAGAACCCCTTGTACCGACCAACGAATCGTGTGTTGTATCCTCGGGCAAACCTGAAGCGTGTTGTGCTATGGGACGGCATGTTTTTCCGGTGGGACCCTGAAAGCCACCCGGATTACATGGAGTTCATGGACCCTGTTGAGAAGCCCGACGATGATGCTTCGGCCTACGACGAAGACGATAGTCCTCGCGGCCCCAGCGTTCTCAACTCCCCGTCTGTGATGCCTATTGGCGGCGATCTTGACGAGGACAAGGCTGAGTTAGATATTGACGTGATTCACGACTTTGACGAGTTCCGGGCAAAAACGCTGTCGGACTGCTCTGACATGAGTGACGATGAAGATTTCGAAATCTCGCCAAGTGTGACGGCTCGGTACGATGGTTCCTCGACGCTGACAGCAGACGAGCTAAATATGACAACTCCAGCGACCAGCGAAGTAGACTCCGAAAGCTCTGCGTCTGCTGAGAATCGCTTCCAGCTCGACGAAGGGATGCTGAATCGGTATCACAACGGAGCCGAGGAGCGCACACGCCAGCGTGCACAGGGACGCAACATACGTGAGGCATTGCTGTTGGCACCCGACCAGAGCCGGATCAAGTACTTAGAGCAGTTGCTGAGCGAGAGCATCGCGCGTGAGCTGCAGCTCGAGGCCGAATTGGACTCATTTCTTCACCGTGCTGTCCGGGGCACCACCGGACCCTCCAACAGCAACGGAACCACCTCCACCAGCACTAACGCGGCGGCTGGAGGTAGCAACAGCGAGAATGGGTCGACCCATTCTTAGGCACTTGACCCACAAGCAGTAGAGAGCGCGAGAGACGCTCTGGCTCGTGCCGGAGTTGTTCTTCTGCTCTCCTGCCTTCCTCGCTCGGCGCTGCTACTGGCAAGTTTTATTTTGCTTCTGCTTAGTGAGTTTGCTTGTTTCGGAGCGTTTAGTGGACGTGGCTGGAGCAGAGAAGCTGATGAGAAAGGCATGCAGGACACGCCACATAGATTCGTACTCAGTAAAATATAGTCGATGGCACTCTCCAATTTCCTTCACGTTCGTATTAGGTGATCTCGTCACGCGTGACTCGATCAATTCCTTGGCTTTCAGTTCCCTTTCGACGGGATCCGATACTGTACCAGTAAAATGAATGGTGACGAGGAAATGATGGCGGCCATGGGCTTTGCTTCGTTTGGAAGGCCGCATCGCGAACGGCGCCACGTGAAGCAAGTGCTACCAAGTACGAAAACCAATGCATTGCCACAACTGATGCCTGGCACGGAGCTCAAGGCGCAGCGAGCGGAGTTCTCTGCTGATAGCGTGGAGAACGGTCCGCATGGTGTGTTGTATCTTTTGTGCAAGGATAGTGGCACTGGAGAGCTGGATGCTGCACTGAGCGAGGGTAACCAGGAAGACGGCAAGAAGGAGATCGAAGTTCCGTACTGGGCACTGCTGGAGGAACTTGAGAGCGAAAAGCAGAAGTTTGATAAGCTGGAGACGTCGCAGTTCTTGAACGCTCGTGCTGCGACGAACCCGTACGAGAAGCTGGGAAGACATCGATTCTTGAATCGATCTGCTATGAAGTTGGTGACGTTGGACCATGTCTTCAAATGGACGAGTCGTCTGGGCCAAGGACAACAAGCGCTCAGCTTCGCCGATATCTGTGGAGGCCCGGGAGGGTTCTCTGAGTATCTACTGTGGCGAAGTGGAGAAGGCAGTGGAAGTCTGGAAGCCGAAGAGGATGTGCAGCGTATTCGTGGCTTCGGTATTACTTTGAAAGATGCAGCTAACAATTGCGACTGGCGGTTGCCCTCGGAGCTCTACGACGAGTTCGAAATTTGCTACGGCGAGGACGGAACAGGAAACATTTACTCCGTCCAGAACATTCATCACTTCCGTGGTGTGGTTCGAGCACGATATCCGAATGGCGTGGATTTGGTTGTCGCTGACGGAGGCTTTCTTGATGCTCGCTCGCAATCCAACCAGGTCTGTTGCTTGAAGTCACGCGTGTTGTTCACTTGGGCTAATATGTGACCTCTGCCGTGGAACCTCCCAGGAATTCATGATGACTAGGCTGATCTTGGCTGAGGTCGTTGCTACGCTCGCAGTGTTGCGAAGCGGTGGGGATTTCGTTTGCAAGACATTCGAGTTGGCGACACAAGCGATGGCGGAGCTTTGCTGGATACTACATCGGAGTTTCGATCGGTTTGCAGTCGTCAAGCCAATTGTACGTTGTATTATGCCTCCCTGTACGCAAAGGAGAAAAGGTTGACACTCTGTAATCACAGACAAGCCGCCCTGCGAGTTCGGAGCGGTACATTATCGCGCGAGGCCTACGATCACGTGACGCCATCAAGAAAGTTGTGGAAGCTCTCGAAGGACAGATCGCTCGCACCAGCGATGACACCAATGGCAGTTTTGAGCATCGTCTTCTCTCCAACAGAACACAGATGCTTGATGATGCAGACTTCCTACAGTATATGACGGCAGCCAACGAGGCTATTGCAAGGGTTCAAGTCGAGGCATGCAGGCGCATCAATGAACATGCCGCCAACAAAAAAAAGAGGTACATCGCTGGCTTATACGAAAATCACAGCACAAGCTAACACGAGTATCTTTGTGAAATAGGAAAATACGTGATGTTGCTGTCGTTGATCCGAAGCAGTACTACCAATGCTGGCAGATCGGTAAACTCAACACAGACCCGCGCCACGTTTTCGAGTAACAAGTCTTCTTCGCCGCTAAAATGGCTGTTCTCAGTTAGAACTATCCATTTGTTTGAGTATCTGCTGAAAAACCTCGTTCGCTCCTTCGACAGAATAGACACCTACACAGCTCACGCGCACCTTCTTCTGCAGTACTCGCCCCAGTTTCCGTCTGCAATGTATCCATTCAGTTAGATCGTTCACCATAGAGTACATATCAGCAAGTGTCGCAGTACGAACCGATTCATTGGAGAAACTAAAGGCACTTCCTGCTCCGCTGCGATTGCTACTAACTCTTCAAACTTTTCTGCCACTGCGTCGCATCCTTCTAGGTCAGATGCGATTACCAACAAACGAAGTTTCTTGTTGAGAAGGCCACGGCGCACTTCATGTAGCCCCAGAACTAAACGCCGAGACCGTTTGTCTTGCCTGGGATTCAGAGCATGCGCACGTTTCTATCGTATATATTGATCTTGGTTAGCACATTCAGCTACATTACGAAGTGCTGTGCCTTCAGTTTACCTGAAAAGCCACCAATCGCGTCAAAAAGGTGCCCACGAGATTTTGCAATCCCGGTGACTCTGTAGGCTGTGAGAAATAACAAGGATTATGTTAGACAAATTGGTCGGAATAGGCGAACTGATCACGGTTAGTACCTGAACGATGGGCTTTGTCTCCGCATCAGGCAGGCTTCTCGCGTTCTCGACACCGCCACTATCTTCTCCACCTCGATCTACCAAGGACGCTGCCACTACACGCCCACCATACCGTGAGTTATTCATCGCCATAACAGCTTTCTCGGCATCTTGTGAATCGCTGAAAGTCACAGTGACAACTCCCGTGGTCTCGTCCAATTCAATCCCGTTCACTGTTCCATGGCTGGTAAAAGTCTGCATCAACTCCTCTTTCACATCCTCCACCTCATCAGGATCTTCTAACTCTTCTGGCGTCAACATCCCCTGCACCAACATAACCGTACTCGCCACCTTCTCGTCACTCCAAGCGCAAGTCACAGCCTTCCCTCCGAACACTTTCCCATCGAACGCAGCGAACGCCTTCAGTGCGTCCCCCGCATCTCGAAACTCCACAACGACGTCCCCCGCCAATAGACCGCTTTCACCTCCCTCATCCTGAACTATGACTACTTCTCGCACCTCCCCAAACCGCTCAAAGTCCCCTCGAACCTCCTCCTGCACCTCGTCCGCTTCGTCTTCATCTTCCAGTTCTTCAATTGTCACGAGACCACGAACTCGAAATTTGCCCTTTGTCAGAGAAACTGTGCGGTGTTGCTCGATTGTACTCTTGAGCTTCGACTTGCGTTTGCGGCGCTTTGGCTTTGCTGGAATTGGTGGAGGCGGTGGAAGTACCGAGGACTTCACTTGGAGAGGTTCCGGCAAAGCGGTTAACTGCTGCTTTTTTCGTCTTCTCCTCGTTTTGTTTGCACTGGCATGGCCTACAACTGCATTTGCATCGATTGCAGCCTGAATGTACGAGTCGAGCGTTGCGGGTTTGCTCTTGGGAGCTGCTGCTAACGGTGCAGTCCCTGACATCTTGTGTAAGTCTCCGCTACAAACATAGGTAAATTTCTAACTGGTTTAAAACCAGTTGTTTCTAACTTGTCGTCTTGAGGTTTGTATCGTTTCTAAACGAAAATATTGTTTTTGGCATACACGTTTAGGGAATTTGCGGGAAATGGAAACGTAGTTGAAGTGTAACGGTTCTGTTGGCAGACATAAGAGCGTGCTGTTAACCGTGGCATGAGTCTCTCGGGGCGACAGCAAACGCTGTTGAGTATCTACGGAGCCGTCAATGACGGCAAAAAGAAGCCATTGAAGAAGCCGCAACGTCCGTCTTCCAGTTCTGCATTCGCGTGTCGAAAGAGTAGTGCTCCTCGACGGCCGGCACCTTATCTTCGAATTGACAGTGAGGAACGAAGGCATACTGCAACGGATGACAACAAAGGTACTTCTATAGTTGCAGAAGTTGCATCGGTACCAGTGCTGCCACTTGCGCTAGTCCAAGTTGTAGAGGAGAAGGTGGCGCCTGCGTTGCTCGAGCCAGCTACGCCCAGGTTTGACGACCTATTGTTGCTCTTCCTTGCATTTCACAAACGGTTGACAGCATGTGATGATGTATGTGCCACAGGACTGTAAATAATGAATCGCATGTAGCAAAACCCCGGAAAGATGACGCCACCGGGGCGAGTAGCAAGACTTCCGCTTCGACCAGCACGCCAACTAGTTGCGCTGATACGGTAATCTCGCTGTATGGAGATGGCTTTCTCGAAATTCCGTTATCTGATGTGTCAAAGGGGCCCGAGAGCGCAGAACCTGCTCGCTCGCTTGGGAATGGTGGGTTCTCGGTCTGCATGCTGCTATTCAAGGCAGCTGACACGGAAAAATACAAAGCAAGGGTGTAAGTGTCCCACGAATTATATGCGAATGAAAAGGGTAGCTCTGGTGTTTTACTGCTATTTTTCTTTTTCAGCAGCGAGGAAGATGGAGCGCGGCATAAATCACCAGAGCTCGATGATTCGGGGGAGTTTGTGCGCTGGCTGTGCTGTGGCAGTACGAACCGAAGTGTCTTCGGCTGCTCTGCCGACAAGGGCGAAGAAGCCACAGTGATGCGCAAACGAAGCGAATTCTCAAGCGCATTCGGAAGTAATCTTCAGCTTAACATTGAGAGCTTCGGAGGTTTGTATTAACACATTTTTTTACTTTTATTCTGCAGGGCGAAGTGAGTCCACACCGAAACTCCTATCCGCTAAACTTCGCGTCGAGAATTCTGAAGATGAGGAGACAACCTTTTCCATTTATGATCGAGGAGTTCTTCCAAACTATCGAGATAAAGGAGAAGATGGAGGGTGTCGCGTTCGTTGGCGAGAATGGGAGTGTTGGGCGAATAATTATGAGCTTCCATGTAATCGCTGGGTCAACCTGAAAGTTGTCTTCGACTGCCGATATCTCCAAATATTTTTCGACGACGAACTGGTAGACTGCGCGCGAATCCGTCCCAAAGACACCATCGGTCGATTGCATAGCAGCCCGTCGCATGCAAGACGTGTCGGTGGTAGCTCAGCGTGGGTTCAAGCTCCATCTACCTCAAACTCAGTTTACGTCGGTGGTCACCCCTCCTACGCGAGAAGCGTTCGTGACTGGCGATCCAGGATCGGATTCGTGGGGCTAATAGCTTCATTCAAGCTTTGGAAGATTTCAAATGGTCAATTCTGTGAAGGTCAACACCCTAACAGCAATCAAGGCGAATCACTTATTTCCCTGACGATCCCTGAGATTGGCTCTGTGCGAGATTGCTCAAGTTTTGAGAATGTCGTGAATGCCCATCGAAATGTTTTCTGGAGAATAAATGCTCCTCCAATGTGGATACCCATTCCACCAACAACGTCTGCCGTATGTGGCGTGACCCCCTCAGCCAAAGGATCAATCGTTCTATTATCAAACTTTTTCGACGATGCTCACTGCGATGTGGGCGTTGCAAGTACAAAATCTTTCGAGAATTTGCTGCTGACGGCTGTGCAGTCGGGGGATGTACGCGTGCTGGTTCAATATGCCGCAGAATTTAGCATCCAGCGGAGTCACGATTATGTCTGCCGATCACAGCTAGAATACGAGCAGAAAGCGAGTGCGCTTGCGTCTGGAATAGAGCAAATGAGCCCCTTGCTGACCGTCGTGGTGAACTCCGAAGAGGTTCGACCACCCACCGGCTCCTTCGAGATTACAATGGAACTAGCACGAAATGCAGGTAAAGGTTCTGTTAGTATTATTCTGCATTCAATGGTCGCAACTGGTTGCTTTCCGAACCTGGAGGACATCAAAAAGAAGATCGAGTCAATTGTGTTGTTTGAGGCAAAGCGGGCCCCTGGTGAAGAAATTTATATCCAAGCATTTCGACATTTGCTTGCATTAGCCGGGCAGACCCGGCACAACAGGGAGCGGGGGTTCATGGAATCGGTGATTAACCGGAAGCTAGTGCTGACAGAACGGAAGGTTCTGGCAGAATTCGAGCGAATTGGCTTCTTTTTTGCATCAACCGAGCTACAGGATGTCGTCAGCTACCTCAAACGCATTCAGGTAATGTGCTATCGGTCATTTCCTAGTTCTGGAGAGGTACTGATATCCATTACGTTGATTCGCTAGGATAATTATTCTCGAGCGCAAAATCACCGCATGGATGATTTACCAAGTTTGTCGATGCTGACTCCAACGTCAACGGGATTGTACAAACTTCCGTTCATGAATACCCTCCTGATTTCTTCAACCATGATGGGTGATAATGGTGGACCTCGATCTCCGTGGAGGTTTGTCTGTATTTTAGTAGATTACGATTTCCAACTCGTCGATTTCGTACATGAAGGCTGCCCAGTCACCAAGCGAGGCGGTATATCATATCGCCAAGGCCAGTCAATCTACAACGGAGTTGTAGATCGTGTTTACCTACGACTTACCGCTTTGTCAAACAAAATTTTCTGTGTACTTTTCTCGTTGCAAAAGGTGGGTGAGGACGAAGGAAATGATTCCCATATCGCGGAGACCAAGCAAATGCCAAACCAATTACCAGGTGCCCGTATTCAGCTTGAGAATGTGGAAGAACGCCATGTTCTAGGCATGTTTGATGCAAAACCTAATGGGAGCTGTCGGTGGTTTACTCTTGCCGCTGCTTACCGGTCTAAGAAAAATAATCAGTGGCAGCTTCAGGCAATTGGAGGATGCGGCAATGCCACATCGATTTACGATAGCATCGATGAAATCAATGTACTTCTCGCTGAGTTGCGAATCATCCAGACGTACGAAATTCGGGTACATTTCATTCAATCTGGAAGCGAAAGCGAGACCTCCACGACAGGGCATCGCGAGTGCGAAGAGTTCGCTCGACAGCTGGCAAAGAACATTCGCTTTGGACGAAATGGCCGCATCGTCCTAGTACCATTAGCTGAAGGCGATAGTAGCTCCAGCAAGTTTCGATTACGAATAGCACTGAAGCTGCAAGAAGTTGAGAACGAAATCGACGTATACACACACCGGAACTCAGCCAATCGAGCGCTGCCGACAATTCAGTCCATTTATCGCACCCTGCTACGGATTTTGGCTCAGAACGGAATCAAGGAATGCCTGCAGCAAAACCCCTTCGCCCCACAGAACAAGAGGGTTAAGCGGCATGTCGAATTTCGAGTTGTGAGTGCGCAGACAAATGACCCTGTGGAAAAAGTACATGTCTTCATCGAGAAGAACATCTCGTTTGATGCACTAAGCTCCAATTTAGCAAAGACCGTGCTTCCAACACTGATGATGGGCTCAAGACTCATGTCGATTCGACGTCGCCTGCAGAAGAAGCGTGCGATTGAAGTCATGCGTGAAGTGGCAGAAATGTTTGTGAATGAGTGCATCGCTAGAGCGTCCAAACGAGCAACGATAGCGGCCAACTTGAACGTAAAATTGATCTCCGTCGTTCGAGCACGAGCCATGCTGAGAAGAGTAATGCGTCAACGCTACGAGAAAATCAAAGTGAGCATTATCGAGAGAGCGCGGAAGAGTGAGCATGCTCGAGAGTACTCCCAAAGCTTCCCAATTCGACTGCAGCGGCTCTTTACGAACCGGCTGATCCTATCGGAATCTGAGCGTGAATTGCTGCAGCATTCAACAAGAGGAGAGCTCGCAGAGCTAGACCTCATGCTGCGAGGAGTTACTGTACCATTCAGAGAGAAAACAGTAATCGACGAGCGCGCTTTCCTCGAGGAATGGAGAAGCAAGCAGGCAAAATTCGCATCGGATGATCATTCAGGTGACCATTTAAAGAAAAGAGACGCAGGAGAACCGAATTCGTCGGACAATCAGACCATCTCGGAAGGCCAAGATCCTAAGCCGCCTGTAGATACTTCGGGGGGAACCATCAAAGATCGAAGGCAGTTGTTCGTGACAGACAGTGAAGGTAGAGCAAACTGTCGTCTCATTCCTGGTAGCTATTCGCTGTACGTGTTCCACCTCGACTACTTTGAATGGACGTCGCTTGTCGCCGTCTACCCTACAATTTCTGCCTCGGGACTGTACAGTGGTCCAACGACTGCGTCTTCCTCGCTTCAGGAAATAGTCATTCCTCTCGACGTCTACCGATGGACATACAGCTTGCAGTTGGTCGACTACTTCCACCCTCACGTCAACATCAAACTTGCTGGCATCCCACTGCAAATTACCAACAACTGCAGCTCGGAACGGCAAGTTGTTATGACCGACGCCACTGGCTGCGCGACGTGGGATGTATGCAAGGGTTTGTACGCTGTGGATGTGCTCAGAGAATGCAGTTGCGTTCTTTACTCGGCGTTAAAGCAGGTGGTTGTGGATGGAGGTCGCTATCGCACCTCGAGGACAATTACCATGCCTGTACTTTTCGGTGGTGTGAGGGTCACCGTGACTGTAGTCATTGCCAGCAAAGCCTCAAGCCATAAACCTTCCGAGCAGGCCAACATCCGATTCCATCCAGCCACCTCCTTTGGAAGCTTTGAAAGCGCTGCTGCTGGTGGAAGACGCAATGCCAAAATCCCTCTAGTCTGCGACTTATCCGTGAAAGATGAACACAGTGACGGCGATGTGGCAGTGGGTGGCTCAAGAGGATTCAAGCTGCGACTGGGAACATATTGCCTTGAGGTTACCACGCCCGAGTGTTTCCCCGTTCGCTTGCCAGTGAAAGTAACATGGGGAAGCAGCAGAACACAAGCGAAGGATGGCAATCGATACTTGGCCGTACTAAGTCCAGTGATCTCTGCTGAGAAGACGTTCCGTGTAGTTCTTTCGTACGTTGGTGGCCTGGAAAGCATGGACGTAATTCTCGAGGTGTGGAAGGACAAAGCAATGGTGGGGCATGCGTGGCGACAAAACTCGGAAGGTTGCGTCGGCCATGCTGAGCTGGAAACCATCAACAGTATTGAAGGTTGTGAGTACCAGTCGCTGCTGGTTCATTGTCAAGAAGGATTCAAGTACAGATGCATCGTGGCGTCGAATCTCTCTATGACACATTGCTTACGCCCTCAAATACAGATCTACTCGTCTGCAGGGCTTACATACCAGTGCTCGGAACCGCCTTCGATCGGCGAGTTGTACTGGCACGTGTGTTCGTGGGTGGGTGGGGCGCTTGTTCCCAGTAATTCACATGAGCTACCTCCTTCCTCTGGCGCAGCGAGCTCTTAGACACTTCGTGTGCGCATGGAGGCAGTTCGGATAGTCTACTGCTGAGAGCCCAGTGATGCGATAACTTGTTTGCAAACGGTAGAAATCACGTCCAGGCCTTCACTTGCCGCGTTCTCGGAGAGCTGCAAAATTGTTGCGTAGATCGCATCGACATCCACTGTAGCGCGAAGAGTATTTGCGCTCAGCAACGCCTCGAGCAGCTCCAGCGTGACGACGACGAGCTCGACATCCTCTTCGTAGAGAGGCCACCGAGCAAGAGGTTCGTGCAAAGTCTGTGTGACCATGTGCGGGTTCTCCATACAGAACGACACCACGTGAAGAAGCAGCTTGCGCTCTGCTCGGATCAATCCGCAGAGAATCATGAACGAGTGCACATTCTCCGAAGACACAACGGGATCCAGCAGAAAGCTAATGAAGTCGCTGATCCACGGATGATTTCCCACCTGCAGGACAATACACCGCGTTGTAATTAGCCCTCAGAAGAGCCTAGTGATCAATATTCCTGCAGCAACCACATACCTGGAAATTGTTGTTTTCAGCGCAACCAATAAGTACCGTCGCAACTGCTTCGGTGCGAAGGCGCAGAAATTTGCCCCACTGGGATCCGTCGAGCATTGCAGGCAACAAAGGGACCACTAGCTCATTGGCGAGTGGGTGGATATCGCAGCGACAGGCTGCTGCAACTCGAGTGAGACCCGATATGATGCGGTTGGCCGTTAACTTGGAGTACCGGGCGAGCTGATTGATGGCCTGGCAAATTGTCACGACGGCAAGCCGACGGCCAGTATCGTACTCGACATTGGCCCCAGGGACCGTAGATGCGCGTAGAACAGCGAGCACGTCACCGTAAACGCGCGGGTCGGCAAGAGTACCCGCTACGTTGTGCAAGAAGTCAACCTGGCACGTGAGCAACTTAGCTGCGTCGGGGTGGTGAAGCCAGGCGAGGAATGCCTCCACGAGCGTGTGTCGGATTGCTGAGCATGATCCCTTGGCACTGCGCCGTTCAGCCGAGTGCTTCTTAGAAAATAAAGAGAGGCCAGCCTGGAATTGTTTCGAGCAAGCATACATCAATACTTTGAACAAGCACACAGCATATCTGAACTTGGTTGCTTACCTCGAGTTGAGACATCACACCTCTCATGACCTTAAAAACGCCTTCAAGCGTAGGTGTAGCAAGCCTTTGCTGGAATAGGCAAATATCACGAACCGATTCCAGCAGTGCATTGATAAACTCGAAGTCAGGGAGAGCGGTCACTTTCGTTCCTCTCAACCTGGTAAACAGGGCAAAAAGAGTGAGAAAAAAATCACATGCCAACACTATAGTGTACGTACACTTTGGTCATCTCGTTGAGCGGGGTAGTAAGTGAGGTCGCACCGTTCGCCACGTCTTCTGTTGTGGTGCCACTCGCAATAACCCTGTACACAATAGCTAGCGCTTGTGCTGCCACCATTCGTCGGCTTTCCACCTCCAACCAGATGCAGAGCACCTTGCAGCAGTCCTCTTCCTGCTGCCTTGCAATCGCCATGGTAGAAGGTTTTTCCTCCTCTTCGTCAAGCGTCTCCAATCTGTCCGACTTGGCCTCCGCACTGGTGGTAAACATGGCATTGCTACTGGCAACCTTGGACTCATCCGCTTCCATCTCCTCGACAAACGAGGGCAGCGCCAATAACGCAAATGTATTGGGGGTTGTGTAAGGCGACTTCGCTTCCAAGAGCACGGCAACCGTCGTCGCCAGCTCCACCTTAACCGCTTCCGCCACAGCAGTCTCCTGTTTCTCTGCACCCTCCTTCGTCAACAGCGCCAATAGTTGTGGCAGCACCTGCACAACAAGAGACAAAACATTCCAATTAACCCCCTGCATCCCCCCAAACCAAGCAGAAAAAATACGTTACCTCCGTGAAGATAGCTTCTCTCGCGGCTGGGTGGGTCTGCAGTGCCACCGTCACATATTCGCACGCCGGACGCAGCAGCGTGTTCAGCCGCAGCGCGGACTGCTCCGCTGCAACACCCTTAAACAACGGGAACAGCCACCTGAGCTGCTTGAGCACGTCGCCCGCTGGAACCTGCTCGCCGAAGCTCTCGAGCACCCGCGTAGTGCCCATGAGCGCCACTGCCTTGAGTCCGTAGTAGCACTTGTGCGTCCACTCGGGGTACTGCAGCACCCTGTCGAACGCGTCTCGGTACCGCTGCAGCAGCGGTGTCATGGCTTGTCGCTCTGTCACGTAGCGAATAGTCTGCAACCAGCCAGCAAATTAGCAGCACTTTAGCTCCCTTTTGCCTGCATCAAGCTGCTGCTATTGCATTGCATTGCATTGCATTGAATTGAATTGAATTGCGTACCAGCGACGCAGCGGACAGCAGCGTGCCGAGTTCGACCTCGTGGCCATGGGGCAGCGGCTGCTGATTGGCTAGGAACTCGCCCATGGCGTCGTCCAGCTCCTCGACCACCTGCAGCAGGAAGACGAAGGTGGCGTCCACGCCGACGCTCGTGGAGTGGACGCACTCCTGCACGTAGGCTGGCGGGGAATGATACACGTCAAAACTGGGCCTAATTCCTCGATTCCGGCGGCGAAAACGCGCGGAAAAGCGTGAGCAACGCACCGGCGACACCTCCCGACTGCGGGTCCAACAGGGCGCGCGCCAGATCGCGCTGCATGCGGCGCGGCGCAGGCGTCTCGGAGCTCGACGGGGTGCTGCTGGGGGTAGCCATTTTGGTCAAATGACACGCCGGCAAACATGATTTGGACCGGTGGTTGGCTCGGAGGGCGCCGCATACAGATTCCAAGTGAGAAAATGACAAAAACGGGTGCACCGCTTCAACATGTCTCCGAAGCAATTGCACGCTGAAAAATGTCCGCGCTTGGCGCAGAGAAGGTGTGTGTACTATAATAAGATAGGGGAGGTGGTCTGGCTGCGATGGTTGATGGGGTTCCTCCTTAGTTATCATTGACACGAGCATTTTAGCTAGCCAGCGGCCAGACGGGCTGGAGTGACCTGCGTTTGAATACCGAGCCGCTCGTCTCCTCGAGGCGCTGGGCGAAGGCTGCCGATGCCGGTGCCGCCGGGGCGGTCGATCGATTGCGGGCCGCAATCGGCAGCACCAGCGGGGTCCACGCGCGCGGCCGACCAGGCCATCGCCGAATTGTGCCCGGTGTGGACCAGTGGTTTCGCTGCTCAACCGGACACGCAAAGCGGACGAGGCGCCGCCGTGAATCCGCCCGCCAGGCACGGGACTGGAGCCCCCGTCGGTCCTTCCCGCCACTGGCCACTGGCCCGTCTTGAGGCACGAAAGCGCAGAGCCCCAACATTCACTGCCGGTGGCCAGCGCTAACGCTGGAATGAGTTCATAAGACCGTGCTGCTGAGCTCATGGTCGCTTCCAGAGCCGAATGGTCCGCCGCGCGAAGAGAGCATCCTTGGCGAAGGAAAAAATCGAAGATGTGACGGTTGCAACGGAGAGGAACTAACCTATTCAAGTAGGTTAGACTCGATTTGTAACAACGGAAGTAGGTTTATGCTGCAACATACTTACTGCTCTTAGTACACATGAAATGACTCATGTAGTACTTGATCCAAGGCAATGTGCCGACGTTGCTTCAATTAAAGTCACGATGAAAGCGCAGCAAGCATACGTGTCAGTTGGAAAAGATGTCAGGAGTGATTCTTGAAGCATGCCCTCTGCAATCCAGCTCGCTCTCCTCTTTTAGGTCTGACTTTATCGGAAAAACCTTAACCACTTGGAGAAAAAGCACCCGAATTCGCTTCGTTATTCCTAAGATGCATCATCGTCTTTGAACATTTGACAGGCGCGGTTTGAAAGGGTACTAACCATGCAAACCATTTACGGTGTTGATATTTGCCGCCCGCATTTTCTCAGCCATACTTCCTGAAACACTTTCGCTCATGGACGGGAATGCTGCAAGAAGTTTAAATCGTAAAAACAAGTACTATATTATTATAATAAAAAATTGCTATCATTCGAACTGTAAGGTTCTGGTCTCAAAGTCTAGGTCGCAAAACTACTTACCAGCTGTTACACAACCTACTGCAACAAATCTCGACAAAATCTACCTGAATAAGTTAGTTCCTCGGGCCTTGAAGACGCCCGCAGAAGAGCCCACGTTCTCCGGCTCACTTTCCCTCGTTGCACTGAATGGCAAGCACTGCGCTGCTCCGCGGCCAAGACGCAGCACTGACAGCACTGCTCGCCTGCAGCAGCGAGATGCCGCACCGACCGACAAGAAGATGTATTATACGCACTGTTCACTCAGCACTTCGGGGGACGCCACGCCCGACTGTTGAGGCGGATCCGGCGCCGCTGATCCCCATCAAATCGCGCCGCTTGGGGGCCAATCCGAGACGCTTGTAGCCACTCCGGGCGCACAGAGCCGCGGCGGCGCTTCCATTTCGAGCGTGTCGCGTCGCCTAGGGGGGAACGAGGTCCTCACAACCGAATTCGAGCGACCAGCAGCAGCAATGGCCTCGGGCGTCCAGGTCGACGGGGACGCGCACGCGGAGCTGCGTCCGCTGCGCATCCGCGTGTCCACGCCCGTGTCCGACAGTGCAGACACACCTGACGGCGAAGGGTCCGCGCGCGGCGCCAAACGCCCGCGACGAGAGGAGGCCGCGCTGTTCCTGGAGAAGACGTACGAGCTGCTGGAGCGCTGCCCGCCCGAGCTGGCCAGCTGGACGGCGCGCGGCGACAGCTTCGTGGTGAAGCAGCCGATGGCCTTCGCGGAGCACGTGATCCCCACGTACTTCAAGCACCGCAAGTTCAGCTCCTTCGTGCGGCAGCTCAATCTCTACGGCTTCCGCAAGGTGCGCGCCACGTCCGCGGCGGCCGACGAGGCGGCGGAGACGGAGGACGCGGCCGAGGACGCCAGCCCCAAGGGCTGGTGGGAGTTCCGCCACGAGCGGTTCGTCCGCGGCCGGAGAGACCTGCTGTGCGAGATCAGACGCCGCTCGCCCAGCGACGCGCGGGCGTCCACGCCCCTGGGCGCCGCCACGCCCATCGAGCGCGTCGAGTTCGACGAGCTGCGTGCGGAGGTGGGCGGCCTGCGCGAGGAGATGCAGAAGATGCAGCGCAGCAACCAGCAGCTGGCCTCCCTGCTGCAGACGATGCTGCAGCGCTTCAACGGCCCGGAGAACGACGGCGGCAAAAGCTTGAACCGACAGGACTTCGCGGCCTTCGCCAGCTCTCCGTCGGTGGCGCCGGCCCCGCACCGGTCGCTGCCGTCGATTGCGTTACCCAGCCCGACGGCGAGCGCCACGGGACCTCAACTTGCACTGCTGCAGCTCCGACAGGGCCTCGGGACGCCGCGCGACATCAGGACGCCCAGGACCCCGGCGTCGGGCTCGTTCCACTTGAGACCCGTGCAGTCGCTCATGGCGAATCTCAGCCCCAGCAGCCGACCCACGCCGAGTCCGAGACCCAACCATAGCTACGTGACCACGCCAGGTGGTACCGGTAGCTTCGACCAGCAACAGCAGCAGCAGCAGGAACAGCTCAGCAGGAACCAGCAGCGATGGTACCAAACCACGCCACTTAGTCAACCATCCCCGACGACAAACCGTTCCCCACTTAAGCGCCTGCGCGTTGACTCAGCTACTTCCGTTTCCGAACCTCAGGGCACGTACGACGCCCGCTCTCCAGAGGACGTCGCGGTTCGTGAGCTGAGTCGCGTCGCGTCGGAGATCCGCGCAGACCTGCTGGCCTGCATCACAGCGCGTGTGACGGGCTTTTTGCGCGTGCACCGCGACCAGGCTGGACCGACACGCGAAGCCGACGCCGAGGCCGTGGCGGAAGCTGTGGGCTCGGACATCCGCCAGAAGCTCGCGCAGCTACAGGCGTCCACGTCAACGTCGGACCCAATGCTCCTAGATGCGGAGACAACTTGTATGTACCGCGTGGAGATTTTGAAGTTCATCTCCCGCGAACTACCGCGCGCCGTGCAGGATGCCGTGGACAAACGGCTCCCGGCGCCGGAGAAACTTAAACAGCGGCCAGCGAAAGACCGATCGCTGCTCGCGTTGCTGGTGCAGAAGGCTCAGAAGGCACTGGAACGCCAAATGCACTCTGAGACGGCTGCAGTAAGTACAGGGCGCCGATGAACGAAGTTGGAAGTCGCCAAATAATTTGATTATAGTTAAGCTTTACATGTCGTTGGTAGTTACAATAGCAGTTGGGAGAGCGAGCTGTCGTCTTGAATAGCGCGCGATACCTCGGCCATCGTGACGCAGGAGGAAAGCTTCGTCGTCCAGAACGCGCGGACCGACATGGCAGCAGCAGTCCGCGAAGACTTGTCGCGCTTGCCGCCACTCTTCACCAGTGCATAGCAGTCGAGCGACATCAAATGGGTCTGCAGCTCTTCACGCGACAAGCGAGGGACCCACGCAGTCTGCGGTTTGCCACGGAGACGCGCGAGCTCCTCGCTAACCTGGTTCATATCACACTTGCGCAGATTTCCGCGAGGACTGGAGCTGCTGTCGTTGTCGTTGTCGTTGCAGCCAGGGGCGAGAGCGGTTATCACGTACAGTAGCAGCTTCGCTTGTCTTGGCAACTGCTTGATCTGCTGAACCACCGGAGACGAGAGCATCGAGTTCACGCACTGGAAAACATCACGCATTGTTATCTTCGCGGGTGTCGGGGTCGGCGCAGTCTTGTCCGAGTGCGAAGGGCTCGAACCACCTGCACGCTGAAGCGCGTGGCGAGCAGACTGCTGCAGCAAGCTGATGGCCAGGCGCGCGTCGCCATCGCGGGAAGCCACTTTCCTCGCAATCAGCTCGACCGCCCGCGGCTCGATGAAGCTGGAAATGTCGGAAGCTTGCGAGCCTGCAGGGAGTGCATTCTGCAGGTAGCTCTGCATGATCAGCAACAGATCCTGGTGTGTGTACGAGCCGAAGACAACGCGCGGAACGTGCGAGTCGACGGCATTGTCGCCGGTAACGTGAACGCGCGAGATCTGCTCGTACATGTCGACGCCGTTCATGATACCCAGGAACTTGACGTCCCGCGGTGCGGCCGCAGCCCACCGCACGAAGAAGTGGAGCACCTCCTTGACCGTCGGCTGCATGCGCGCCGGAAGGCGCAGCAACTGGTCCACTTCATCCAGCACGACGACGACCGACTGTGCCTTGGTTCTCACTGCCCCTCGCTGCGACGCCACGAACAAGTCCATCTCGAAGGGGTCGAGTCGTTCCGGCAGTTTCCAGCTCGTCTCCTGCGTCACCATCTGCGCCACCGCCGCATACAACGCCGCGGGGTCCGTGAACGTGCTGCAGTTGAGCTTGACCGCGGTCTTGGCGCTCTTTCCGCTGCGCTTGCGCTTCAGCGAGGGCGCAACCGCCTCCACCGTCTCGAAGCCTTGTTCCGCCAGCAGCTCGCTCACCGAGGAGCTCTTGCCCGTTCCTGGGGGGCCGATGATGAAGAGACTGGCCTGCTGCTCGCCCTGCAGCACGCCGCGCACGACCTGGTGCTCCTCCGCGCGGCCGACAATGGGCGAACTGGCGTGCAGCATCTGACCCGAGCAGATGCGCTGCAGCACGGCCTGCGGGTCCTCCGCTGGGCCCGAGTACAGCAGCGTGCGGCACAGCGACACGCGCTTGGCGACGCTCGTCTTGGTCTCGGCCTTGGCCTGGGCCTTGGACGGCGTCTTGAGCACACTGAGCACCGGCGTGCGCGGCTTGGGGTGGTGCGGGGTGAGCAGCAGCGGCGACGCGGACACGTCGTCGGTCTTGCGCTTCTTGGGGGCCGGCGGGCTGAGCGGCGCGTTGGCGGCCGCCTCCAGCGCGCGCAGCCGCCGCTGCAGCTGCTGCGCCAGCTCGGGCATTAGCTCGCGCTTCTGTGCTCGTGTGCGCATTGCAGGAGTGAAGGGAGGGAGAGAGAGAGAGGAAGGGGAGGACGACACGACACGGACGCAACACACTCAAAGGACACAGAGGACGAGCTTGCTCTTTCAAAGGCGAATGCGGTTGTGAGCGTGGCGATGGATGGCGCGAAACGCAAATTGCGCGCGAAAACCGAGTTGACCAATAGGGAGGTTGCGTTTCGAGTTTGGACGAATCACAAGGCAGCGTTCAGAAGTGTACCAGATACGCGGTACGGTATCAGACGCCGCGTACCGGTTTGAAACCTCTCCCGCCCAAAATCGCCGCGGCCTCGTCGGAAGGTCTCATTCCTCAATTTCCAGCTCGGGCAGCAGCTCCTTCTCCTCTTCTCCAGCTTCTCCTCTCTCGACTCGACCATGTCTGGACGCGGCAAAGGCGGCAAGGGACTCGGCAAGGGCGGCGCCAAGCGTCACCGCAAGGTCCTCCGCGACAACATCCAGGGCATCACCAAGCCGGCCATCCGCCGCCTTGCTCGCCGTGGCGGCGTCAAGCGCATCTCCGGCCTCATCTACGAGGAGACGCGCGGCGTCCTCAAGGTCTTCCTGGAGAACGTCATCCGCGACTCCGTGACGTACACGGAGCACGCGCGCCGCAAGACCGTGACGGCCATGGACGTCGTGTACGCGCTCAAGCGCCAGGGACGCACCCTCTACGGCTTCGGCGGATAAGCGCGGTAAGCGTAGGCGTTTTGACTGCACTTTGCAATCAGGGCAAACCACTATTTTCTGCAGTATTGGCTGGCTAAAAGCTAGCCTTTGCTGTTTGGAGCGCTAGCTCCTTACTCTACTCCTGGTGTTTTTTAACACCACCCGTTTCAAAGGAAATCGTCTGAGGCTTCTATCAAAGACACCAACATTTTGGCAGATTTGCTCTAGATCAGTAGATCGCCATAAGATGAAACTGTGACTTGGAATCAACTGCACCAGATATGCCATTGACATCGATACCCTCGAAAAGTACATCTAAAATAAATGTAGCTCTGAGCTTGGAGGAGAATTGAAGCGGTGAACCCACAAAGCTTTGATATTCATAAGTTACAGCATGCTGCATCCAGCGAAGGTTGATGATCCGCTGTCAACAACTAGGGTAGGCTCTTCAGTACGCGACCGCTTCGTTGGTGGTAGTATCCGAGGGGACCACGAGCTTGACGGGCTCTGCGGTGGCCAAGAGCTTCAGGCGCTCAATACGCGAGGTCAGCAAAGGATGGGACGTGTCACCCAAGTAGTTGCCGCGCTCGTCAATCATCCACGTCTTGAGCACTGAACGCAATTCGCAGTTCCGGGACAACCTTCGCTGAAAGCAGTTGATCCCTCCACGAGCGTAGCCACTTTCAGCAGCCACCTGGTCGGCTTCGTGCTCCAAGCTCCATGACAGATACCAGTTGCCGCCGACGATACCGAGCACTCCGACAATGCCAGCGACCAACTTGTTCGGGATCTTGTGGATAGCAATAAAACTGCCCACCAGCGACGCCGGCAGGAAGGCACCCGTGTACATGGAGTGGTTCTTAGCGATGTGTGCGCTTTCATGCGCCAGTACAAAGTCGATTTCGTCGCGCTTGGGGATGTCGTACTTTTGGTGCAGGTGAGCCGGCGCGTGGAAGGCATCGTACAGCTCCATGGGCAGCACGATGCACGCACCGCGGCGACCGACGGTGAGGTTGGCTCCCATCGATGCTCCAGCAGTCTCCTCGGCAACGCGAATCGATATCCGTTCCGGGTTCTTCACGCCGACGCGGGCAGCGATTCTGCGCACATTGACAGCAAAGGGGTCCTTCTGGTCGAGCTCATGGGAGTCCAGTCCCTGCGCCAGTCGCAGCGAGTGCGTACTCGTGGGCTCCGCAATGGGATACGATGCGTATCCGTAGATCAGCAGCGCCGACGCGCCGATGAACCGCTTCGAGTACAGAGCTGTCGACATGAGCCTGATCGCCGCCCGGGTGGCCAATTTCCAAATGGGCTCCGCATCGCCGGGCACTTGTGGTGGTGTAACGCGCATGATGCTGCCTGCCTGACCTTGATACGGCTTTCCTGTTGCGGTGGTCCGCAGCGTGTGTCTTTGCTCCACCGCAAACGACGTTGGCTTTGTATGTTGCTTGCCTCTGCTGCCGATGCCCGCAGATTTGATTGAGCAACTGACACGCTGTCACGGCTTGAGCCTTCGAGGTGCTGGGATCTAGTCGACTCAGGCGTCTTGGGAGCAGGAGTCTTCGCTGCTGCTGATAGCGAGGAGGTGCTGAACTGGAATTCGGTTGTGCGCCATGTCCTGCGCAGCGCTCGATGACGCACGTCGCCCGATTGTAGCCACAGAAATGTCGTTGACCAGGAAAAACGGTCGGCTTGTTGATTGGCTGAAAATCGGATGTCCGCGCTCCGATTGGTGGAGGTGGAGGGAAATGTGTCGCACCGACCTGAAGTGTAGCCATCTCGGTGATTTAAATCTGTGCACTTGGTCTCCTCAGGGTCACTTTCATTGCTCGTACGTCCACGGGACATACGAAGGACTACGCGTGACGGAAGTCCTGCTTGCCGTTCTTGCAATACGGACAATACTTCTCGGCCTCGAAGTCTGGAGAGCGTCGGTCGTCCTCGGTCAGCGGACTACGGCACACGAAGCAGGAGGTGGTGGCCGCTTCTGTTAGATCCGGCTTGAGCGCCACGCGATCGTCGAAGATGTAGCAGTCGCCCTTGTAGTGCGCGCCGCCTACCCTTTCAAAGTACTTCAAGATGCCTCCGTCCAGCTGATAAACCTCCTTGTGACCCTCGTTCAGCAGCGCGTACGATGCTTTCTCGCAACGCACGCCGCCAGTGCAAAACATCACGATGGGCTTCTCCTTCGGCACCTGCTGCAGCTGCGTCTTTGCTTCGCTCGGAAACTCGCGGAAGCTCTTGATGTTCAGGTCCACAGCGTTTTCAAACGTGCCCAAGCGAACTTCGTAGTCGTTTCTGAATCACAGCCACACCACCAACCGATCCACCGTCAGTTCATGCCGCTCACGTTCTCTCCCTTCACTGCATTACGGATGCACCTAGTGTCCAGCACGACCATGTCTTTGCCGCTGTCCATCCACGTCTTGAACTCTTCAGCCGAGATGTGAGCAGCTAGTCCCTCCACCGCCGGGTTGACCTCTTCCATTCCCATCGAAATGACTTCCTTCTTGATCTTCACCAGCATCCTCGGCAGCGTCATTCGTTCAGAGTACGAGTCCTTGAACTCCAGTCCACGGATGTCCGAACGCAGCGCAACAATTGCGTCCTTCATGGCCTCCACTGCATCCGAAGTCCCAGACAGCCGAATGTTCACTCCTTCGGCGGACAACAGTATCGTCCCGCGCAGCTTCTCCTCGCCGAACCGCGCAGCAACTTCCAGCAACTGCTGCTTGAGCTCCGGCAATCGCTCTGCGCGGAACACGCAGAAGCCATAGGCCGACGTGTTCACGTACGCCACCTTCGCGGAGTCCGTGGTCGCCATCGCCGCTTTCTAGCCTCTCGTTTGACGCCGCCTTCTAATAGAGGCGTCTTCTAACGCATTGCGTTGTATTCATTACTTACTAGTAATTTATTACGGAGCACGTAATTTATCATTACACATGGTAATTTACGATACGTATTACGGGAGACGGGCTTCAAGGTGAAGTTTACGGCGATCCGTCAATTGCATTCAGCAATGAGTGGCCATGACGTGAGTAGATGGTCTAGAGAGAGTACGGGCTTTAAGTTACAATACCACGTATTAATATATATACCTATGTACAGTATCACTTTTTCATTTTTGCCCGTTACGAACCCAAGCTTCCACTACGTTACACATCTGTTCAAGCATCCCACGAGCTGAGCAGGAGAACTGGTCGCGGGAACGAGCACGAGCAGCAAAAATAGCCTGCGAGCGCGCTCTTGAGCGGGTCGTGCTAGAGCAACCGAAAATGCACTGAATAAAATGGGTTGCTACACCGAAAATCGTCTATGTTTTCGGTATTATATAAGGTTTAGGAGTTCAACGTTAGAACATCAATTATTACAGGGAGAGGGTGAAAACCAAACCAGCCAAAGCCAGCCAAATTGGCGGCTTCATATCTGTAGATGCGTTTGCTGCTCGCTCTTCCAGGACCACTGGATAGACCTACCCTCTCTCTGCAATTCTATGAGGGTAAACTCATCTTCGTACCTACCGTATTGCCTAAGCGGGCCACTTTCTTCCCCTTCGTAGCCGTCGTTTTGGGGATTTGACTCAAATCCCCAAATTTTGAGGGCCGTGACATCCATCCCCGAGAACCGGTTTCATTTTCGGTTGTTCTAGCCTTCTCCCTCTTGAGCGCACTCTCGGAATTCGATTCGACAGAGGGGCGACAACATAAACAGCATAATTTATTGAATAAAAATAAATTACTAGGCCCGCATTCGTTATTATAGAATAGAGCTAAAGGGGGCAAAGAGCGGTGCCCTCTGAAGTTGCATTTTTTTCAAAAGTACTATTCCACTGATATCAATATTTTAATATGTTTAAAAAGATGCTCAAAATGATGTAGTAGCTAGTAATCTGGGACGAGGTACCAATTAATACTACTGCAGTAGCTAGTAACTCAGATTGACCCCGTGTATTACTATCAACTACTGTCGCGCACTTGGAGAAATCCAGAGGCGTGTGGCAATCTCCGGCTTCCACAAAGCAGGAATTCTGGTACGGCCCCACCAAGATCATGTAAATCACTGCTTGCTTGGAGACGGATATGGCGACGTGTGGGGTCTCTGGGTCCGGGAAGCGTTTGCAAGAGCTCAATCGTCACACGAGCAAGCCGGTCGACGTGCTAATGACACCAGTCTTGCAGATCTAGACTTCTCAGCCCTCATTCTTCAAGTTTCCAACAACACCAGAATCGCCAGCAACGACCAAGAACAACACGCTCGACCTACCACCCTTCATCCTCATGAAGTTTGCTAAACCCGACTGTTCGTTCGTCGAGTTGACGACGACCGATCCGTGTGTCGTCTGCAAGAGTGGAGTTTATCACCTGTGCAGTATGCCGACAGCGCTCTGCAAAGGTGGCTTGAGTACTCGATCGACTGGACCGCTGTGGCACTGCAGCAATCAGCGAAGGAGGGGGTGAGCACGAACGACTTTACTCCGTTGCTGACGGTTCGTCGAAATGGAGTAGTTTGTTGGCTTGTGGATGCCCTCTGTGAGCATGTGGACATTCGACATTCTCCGTTGGTTTCGCGATGTCGGTCACGTGAAGTTTCCATCTGTCGCGGCGTTAGCACGCGCTTGGCTAGGACGCAGCCCTTCCAACGCGTTCCAAGAGCCTGTTCTCTACAGGGAGATTTGTGATGAGCAGCCTTCGGACGAGAACCGACAACGAACGCGCGGAGATGCAGGTCCTTCTCAGGCATAATCGAGCGGAAACCCGTCGTGTGGAGCTTGACAGCGATGGATACAAAGGTCTGACGATGTAGGAGGTCGACCACTGAAACTACTAGGAATTACTGGACATTACTACCGTAGTATTACTACTGTAAGTCGCTAACCACAGCTGCCCTATTAATATCGGGAAAAATCGTGTTACTGTGCTGCCAATCCATATTCTGTACCCCTAGTCAAGTGTTCGTCGAACGGATACCTTGATGAACTGCGTCACTGCATTGCTGCATCGCTCTCAGTCAGCGCCGCGCACTCATCACTTCCCAAGTAAGCTCAGACCCATCAAGTCTTAGTGATAATGTCTCTCCGCGAATGGATGCAGACGCCCAGCGTTGTGCTGGACGAGAAGCGGCTGCTGCTCAACATCGAGCGCATGCAGGCGCTGGCGGCGTCGAATCACGTGAATCTCCGTCCCCACGCTAAGACGCACAAGACCCGCGAGATCGCGGCGATGCAATTGAAGGCTGGAGCCTGCGGCCTCACCGTCTCCAAGCCGTCCGAGGCTCTGCAGTTCCTTCGGGGTGAAGTGCCCGGGCTGAAGAGTCTGGTGCTGGCGTACCCCGTAGTGCAGAGCAGCAAGGTGCAAGAGGTGCTCAAGGCTGCGAAGGAGGCTGGCGTGGAGTTCTTGCTGACGGTTGATAGCTCCGAAGGAGTGGACGCTGCTCAGAAGGCGGCAGACGCTTGTGGCGCCAAGTTGAACCTCCTGATCCATGTCGATGTGGGCTACCATCGAGTGGGCATCGAGGAGGACGACCCGCGACTGCTTCAGCTGGCGCAGCGGATCGACAAGACGAGCAGCCTCGAGTTCCGTGGACTGCTGTCTCACGCAGGCCACGCTTATCGCTGCAAGTCGGTGGCAGAGTGCTCTGAAGTGGCGGAGACGGAGAGGCAGATCATGGTCCGCATCAAGGAAACGCTGGTAGCGAATGGAATCGCGGTTCCAATCGTGTCTGTGGGGAGCACATTGACGGAGCCCGCTCGCAAAAGTTTTGAGGGGATCACGGAGATCCGCCCTGGCAACTACGTGTTCCTGGACCGCACGCCTGTGCGTATGGGGCTGTTTACAGTGCAAGACGTGGCCCTCACCGTTCTGGCGACGGTGGTGAGCGCGAACAAATACAACTTCATTGTCGACGCTGGATCGAAGGTGCTGAGCTCCGATGGAGCTCGATCGGCTGGCGAATTTGGCGCATCGTGCTATGGTCTTGCCTTCTACGAAAAGGATTTCGAGCGCGTCGTGAAGGAGCCAACGCAGAACAAGTCCGTGCTGGACGATGGCCAAGAGCTCATCTGCTTTGAAGTTACCAGTTTGTCGGAAGAGCATGGCTGGGTGAAGAAGATCGATGGCATTCCATCGCCTGCCATCGGTGAACGCCTGGTTATCGTACCCAACCACGCATGTGTGGTGTCAAACCTCACTAACCAATTCTACGTGCAGGGCAAGCAGCCCAAGAACTGGAAGCTGTTGTCGCGTGGATGTACGCAGTGAGGTAAGATCACGTTGAGTAATGCCACCAGCAAAATTTCATTCAAGCTTAGCTTTACTAAAACCAATGCAGCTGGACGTTTTCGACGAAGTCACGGTTCATCTTGTCTTGCATCCGTTGAATGAACTCCTCTTTCGTTCGCGGCAAGCTGCTGGTCGTGCCACCGTCTTTGGCTCGGAAGTTCCCGAGCATCCGCGTTGTAGCTGCCTCAATCACTTCAAGTTCGCGCCCATGCGTCGCCATGTAGTGTTCAAAAGCTTCGGTCTGCAAATGCGACTCGCGCAGTGACTGTGTCCATTCTTGTTCGTAGATGAGTTTCACGAGGTGCCTTCGAAATGGTGACCGCAAGATCTTGGCAACCATAGCTTCGAACTTCGCGTTCTCCGCATCCAAAGCCTGCCCTCCGTTGCTCGCGATACTCTGGTAAAAGGCAGCACTCTCGGCTTTTGCTGCAGCTGACGGCGAGTGATATATCCACGTCGTGAGAGCGTAACGCGGCTTGATGGCCGGCAGCACCCGATGCAGCATTTGTTGCGACGAGAAGAGCACCAGCTCACCAAAACGCGGCTGCACCACGACGCGAGACTTCGGGAACGGGTACAACACGATCTCGCCTCCGTCTTCTTGCTCCCAGACCTCATTCAAATACAGCACTGCTGTCACGCACTTGCCATCGTCGCCGTACGTGTCGAAATGCATCGGGAAGCAGGCTCCTCGTCCTGCGTTGTGCTGCACCTTGACCATGTGGCCCGCCAGGCCCAACCAGCTCGGCAGCGCGTTATTCAACGGACCAAACACCACTTGTCGCTCGAAGAAATCCCTCAGGCACGGCACGGACGCCTGGTCTCGAATCGCATCCAGCGCTAACTCCGTCTCGAGGATGTCGTGCTTCTCCAGTAGCAACGTCGCTTGATGCTCACCCTGTGAACCGCTGCTGCCATTTGCATCGTTGAGCAAAATGTGCGTCGAGTTGGGGTACAATTGGCCGCTGGTACGCAGCAACTCCATCTCATCGCGAAGCTGGCGGAGATAGTCGACAGGAAAGGCGTCCTTCACCACGTAGTAGCCATCGCGCAGCAACCCCTTCACCAATTCCGGATTGACTGATGAATCCCAATTGGCGCCGACCCTGGCATCGGCCGGGGCGAGCGACGAGAACGGGGAGCGATGGCGCAGACGCCGCAGCAGCGGAGACCGTGCGCGCAGCATTGCTGGGTATCCTTTAGTTCTGCATATCTCGTATGCGCTAGTGCAGTGTCATAGCTGGCGCCACACGTTGCGCTCGAACACCGAGCAGTTGAAGAAGCCGAAGCTCAATGGCGACCGAGTTCGTGCCGAGCGGAGTGATCGAGAAGGCGTCGCTGCACGACATGATGTACGGTCTTGCGTATGCGCAGAGTGGAGAGTTTAGAGAGGATGTAACGAGGAGGTATGTGGTGATGCCATCACTGATGGTGGCGGGCTCAGATACGCCGCGTGTCCTCGATGCTTCACCTCAATGAATTCCCACTTGACTACTGGCGGCGGCGCGGGCACGGAGTCGTTGCGTGTGCAATGCTCATCGTGCAGCGCCTTCTGTCGCCTGGACGAATTGCAGTTCAAGTACCGCCTGAAGGTGCGCAAACTGACCGTGTTCCACGAGCACGTTTGGGCACCAACAACTCGATGAATCTGTTCTGGCGTGTTGTGGGGCAGATACAAGTCGTGTATGGGTCGACAGTGGCCGACGCCATGCTGTTCGACGAGGTGGCGGAGTCGCTGCTCGGCGTTCCGGCTTCTCGCCTAAAGAGCGAGATGCTGCCCAAGCACCCTAGCCTGCCTCAAGTGCTGGAGGAGCTCTTGGTCGGACTACGCGTGTCCTTTTCTTTTCAACGTCCAGCCCCGAAGCGCACCGCCAAGCAGGTGCAGTTCACGGTAAGCTGTTACTCACGCCGTACTGCGGGCAAATGAGACTCACTCACGCGCGTTGTCGCGTCCAGAGAGACCTGAAGATCGTCAAACTGGCGCCGCTGCTCCCGCAGCTTTTGCCAGAGCCCGCCGCCATCTTCGCCGTGAACCTGTTGCAGCAGCGATCGAGCGGCGATCACTTCGCCACGTGAAGTCTAGGTGTAAGCGGACACAGTCACCTCTACGCTACATGCATTTAATACCATGGACGTCCACGCCGATCACCAGAGATGGTGGCACGTGCTGTGGTCGTTCGACTCGGCGACCGACCCGCTAAAGTGATCGCTCGTTGAACGTTGAAGTGGACACGCCGCACAGACAGCGCGGCGCCGCGGGGTAAAGCACCAAGCAGTCCGATCTCCCATCCCATTCCGCTCCGCCGTGCAAACACGTTCTCCTCCCCCCCCTCTCTCGTATTGTACACTATTACACGTAATACACGTTCAACAATGTATTCCCTCCGCCAAAACTACAGCACACCACGAAAAGCTCAACGAGTAGGCCACAAAGTTGCCTTATGCACGACGCCACGCTGCGCATGCGTCCGTCTCCCGCATTGGTGTAAATCCGACGTGCATTTCATCCAATCGCAGCGTCTCCGCGTCCCCTCATTGGCCGAAAACCCAGCCGCTCCACGTTTTTGCGCGCTTCCTCCGTCTCTCAGTCACACTCCGCCGACTGCAGAGCCCAAGTCTTCCACTCCTCCTCTCCATGGCGCATGACCGAGTGGCCGGCTCGGCGCGCGCGGGGCCGCCGCTGCTGGTGGCGCGCAACCTGCTGCCGTCGCAGGCCGCCAGCGCGCACAGCAGCAGCCACGCGAGCGTCAGCGCCAGCACCACGAGCGTCCTGAGCTCGTCCTCGTCCTCCTCGGCCGCCACCGTCGTGAGCGCGCGGCGAAGAGACCGCAAGGCCGTGGGGGACGACCGCGTGACGGCCACGTCCTCCTCCACGCTGTCCACCTCGTCGTCGGTGGACGCGGAGGCCGAGGCGCGTCGCGGCCGCCGCCACACGCACCACAGCCAGCCCGACCACGACCCCAAGGGCGCGCGGCGGCGCGGCGCGTCGTCCCCGCGTCGCCACCACACGCACAGCCACCACCGACGCGCGGCCAATGCCGAGCCTGACGTGGGTGCAGCGAGCACCGACATTGGGCCGGAGAAGTTCGCGTCCAAGGTGTTCGCCAAGACGCACAGCTCCAAGAAGGAGGCGGCGGCTGCGGTAGCGGCAGAGTCGCCGCCGTCGCCCGAGCAGGACTCGTCGTCCTCGTCCGGCGGACAGGGGAGCGACAAGGAGGAGACGGCGGCGCTCGCGACCGAGCCGCACAGACAGCAGCAAGCGCCCTTGAAGCCGTCGCGCATGGTCGTCAAGCGACGAGCCACGGCGCCGACGAGCAATAACAGCGCCAGGAGGACGGGGACGGGAGCCAACCCCGTGCCGTCGTCGCCTGCGAGACAGGGCTCCAGGAGTGTGGGGAAGCCGGCATCGACCAGCAGCCCCAAGGTCGGCTCGGGTAGTCCAAGGGTGGGGACCAGCACCAGTCCCGGCGGCATCACCAGCAGCTTGGAGAGGTGGCAGCTACGGCTGAAGAGATCGATTTCTGGCAATTCGAGCGGCACAGACGACGAACGGAATGGACGGGAGTCGAGCTCGTCGCGTAGGTTATACAGCAATCACCGGAGTCGTCAGCTTATGGAGAGCCCACCGCCGCCGGGCCAGGTTGCGGCCACTAGCCGACGACGCGGTAGTGACTCTCCGTTGACGGACCAGGAAAGATCACGAGCACGCAGCACGTCGCGTGGGTCAAGACAAACATCGTCACCTGGAGTCAGTGGAGGTTTACCACCTCCGCCACCGCCTCTGTCATTATCATCTGACACCCCAGGGGGTTCTACTACCCCCCGTACGCAGGCTCGCAAGGTAGTGCAGTCCGATGATGAAGCTACTGAAGAAACCGATGAAACTGTGCCCAAGCCTCGGCCTGTTCGCATTCGCTATGAGACCCCAGAACGCGGGATGGGTGGCAAAAGGGAGATTTCTCACGCGTCACTGGGTAAACTCATTGCTCGCCTTACGGATGCTCACCAGTACGACACAGAGTTCCGCGACGTGTTCCTGTTGACGTTTCGCTCGTTTTGCTCGCCTTACGACTTCATCAAGAAGCTGCTGAAACGATACACAGCCGTGCTTTCACTTTGTGGTGGTGTGGATGCCGAGACAATCGAAGAAACGCAGCGATTACTTGACCAAATCACTCTGGAGGAGGAGAGTGAACAGCGTTCGTCAAATATAACGTCAATCTCGACAGCAAGATCGGATATTAACACTGGGATGGAGGCCAACGTGTCGATTATGCGGCTACTTAGCGTACTCAAGTTCTGGATCAAGGAAAGTGGATTCATTGACCAGGATTTGGCCAATGACCGGAAAGCCCAGAAAAAGCTAATGAGTTTTCTCAGCGAGATTCAAAGCACATCGCCCATTCCTTCCATTAGACGACATGCTGAGAACTTGCTGCTCACGGTGGTACAGCTGTTGTCGACGCAGAAACAGCAAGCCCAGCAGGCTCAGCTAGCCCAAGCTCAAGCTCAAGCCCAAGCTCAAGCCCAAGCCCAAGCTCAGGCAAAAGCTCAGTCTCAAAGGGGTCCAGCGAAAGTGCCCCCACCTCCAGCGTTAGTGACCTCTTCTTCAGCTTCAGCTCTTCCAGACAGAACATTCTCCAAAGCTTACGAAGCGATTCAGCCTCCCCAGAGTGCGGCAGCGCTAGCTATGGCTCATCAGCTTAGCGACCGTGGGGCTTCGCACTCACGAATGCGTTCACAAGCTGCAACTAAGCTTGCTCTGAATCGATCTTCCTCAGATCCGAAGCGCGAGCGCTCAATGGTAAAGCTTCGCACTAAAAATTCCAGCGGCGATATTTTCCAGCTTCGGAGTCGTTCAATTCCGGCAGGGGCGGAGGACCAGGTGATTGCGGCTGCGGCTGCAAAAGATCGGTTGATGCGTAGTGGAGCTCAACAGCAGGGCATTATTCCCGTCGCCGCCGCTGTAGCTCCAAAGATTGCCCGCGGTATTACTACAGGCAGTGCAGAAGCTGCGATCAAAGCAAACGCTACGAGTAACAGTGTCGGTGGCTTTGACGAAATTATCCAGGATACGTTGCAACGCGCACGGCTTACGGCTGCGTCTCGCAAAAGTGCGCGGATTAGCTATGACAATGTGGAGCCTCTGTCGGGATTGTCAGCGCAGGAGCTAGCCGACCAACTCACTCTAATGGAGGCGGACCAGTATTTCTCGAAGCTAAATCCGCGCGAGCTGACGAACAAAGCTTGGACGCGTGAAAACAAGCATCGAGAAGCCCCGCATGTGATGGCTTTGATCGAACTTTTCGATGCCACAGCCGAGTGGGTTTCCAGCGAAATTCTGCACCCGCAATTGCAGGCGGTGGAACGCGCAAAGATGATCACACTTTTCATCGATGCTGCTGACAATTGCTACCAGATGAACAACTTCAACACGCTGTTCGAGATCACCACTGGATTGTCAGCACCTTGCATCCGGCAGCTAAACACGACGTGGAGTCTCGTGAGTGCGGCTGCCCAGGAAAAATACCAGTGCCTGCAACAGGTGTGCTCACCGGACGATAACTACCGCAGCTATCGACAAGCCTTCGCTTTAGCAGAAGGACAACCGCGACTTGCCTGTTGGTTTATCTTGGTCAAGGATCTATTCACTTACGAGGAAGCCATGAAGTCCATGGAAGACGGACTGGTGAACTGGCAAAAGTTCCGGAAGATCTACCGTGTCATCAGCGAGGCGCTAGAGCGACAGAATTTCAACTACGTGCCTCCAAGTACCAACGGCGCAAATGGTGCTAGTACCAACAACACGGGCGGTGTGTCGAGGAAAGGCCGCGGCATCTTGCGGCATGACAGAAAGACGCAGATCCACATCCGGCATCGGATTGACACGTACGTTTTGTCTGTGTGGGTTGCAATGTCTTAGCAGGCCAAGCTAACACCTTCTTTGATTTGTGCTGATATCCAGGATTCGGAAAGACAGCTCCGTGCTGTATCAGCTGGCGCGCAATGCCAACACGCAAGAAAGCATTCTGTTTGTGAACAGTCTGTCGGAGGCAGGCTTCCTGTAGCCAGGCCACCTTCGAACACATCGCAGTCATTTCACTGCGCATTGCCATCACTGGCAAATGGTAAAACGCGTGGTGCCGCAACAGCGAGAAAAAAGCGCGGGGGGATATCGCGAATTCGAGGATACTTACAATATCAGCCCTGCCATGGCAGCGGGCAACATTAGCCGATCCGATCCTGCCCCTGTAAGTGTACAAAACGTATTCAGAGCTGCAACGATTGAAGTCAGCCCTTGACCAGCTCAAACGGAATGAAGAAGAAAAAGCAAATAAACCGTAGTGAAATCCCTCGCCGTCTTACGCGGTCACCAGAGGCTGCGCCCTCCGCCAAGTTGACAGAAAATCATGTCGTATCGTACACAGATAAGCACCTGTACATGACCATCAGCCCAGCTCTAATCTGCAGAGGAGCTGCGGTCATCTGCCACCTCTTTTTCCTTGACTTGTTCGTCAGCTTCTGCTGGTGATCTTGAGTCCGCTTCCGACTTGCCCTTCTTCTCCTCGCCCTGTTGCTGCTCATCCGACGAGAGTTTCCGCTTGGCGCCAGCTTCTCTCTTCTCTTCCGGCGCCTCGTCTGTCTTCTCCTTGTCGTGTTCTTTGGCGTCTTTCTTCCTCGCGCTGTCGCCTCCATCTTTCTCTGCGTCGACCTTATCACCCGCCTTGTCGTCCTCACTGTTTTCAACGCTCCCCGCCGGAAGTCTCGTGTTGTCGAAGAGCTCCTTCACCACGACTCCTTGACGAACGTCTGCCTCCTCCTTGCTTTCATCCAGCTGCATCAGCGCCTCTTGCGGGCGGAACTTGTAGAGCTGCTCGAGGAAGTCGTCCCGCTCCAGGTCCTTGGCGCCCAGGCCCATCTTGTAGTCCATGGACATGCCCAGGTCCCACATCTTGAAGCCAGCCAGGTACAGCAGCTTGCTCAGCGCATGCAGCTGCACCGTTCCGGCCCCGTTGGCCTTACTGAAGCCCGTCAGGCTCGTGTAGACGCTGCCCACCGTGTACCCAAGCTCCCCGGCCACGAGCGCGTCTGTGGCGACGTCGTAGAGCTCCACGGTGAAGAACCTGACCCTGCGCCCGGGGAAGAGCTCGATGCCGTCGTCCCCGGCCTGGAACAGCGTCTTGAAGCTCTCGACGATGGGCGGGTAGAGCCACGGGATGCCGTGCTTCTCGTGGCAGCCGGCCACGACGCCGTCGAAGTCGCGGTTCAGCACGAGTTTGAACTTCTTGGCGCGCTTGCGCACGACCTTGGGCACGTGCTCGGGCCGCGTCGGGTCGAGCAGCAGCACGCAGCGCTGGCGGTGCAGCTTGGGCAGCAGGAAGCAGCGGTCCTGGAAGTCCGAGGCGATGGGCAGGAAACCCTCGTACATGAGGTGGCTCAGCAGCAGCGGCTCGAAGTGGCGCGACACGTAGAAGTCGTCCTGCGAGTGGAACACGAAGTGCCGCAGGTGCTCGGGCACGTAGTCGGCGTCGGCGCGCTTGGCGCGGCGCGCGGGGGCCGGCGGCGGCGTCATGGCGGGCTACGTACGTCTGCCTGCCTGCGGGGTGCAATGATATGCGCCGAGCAGGTGTTTGAAGCCATTTTGCGGCGTGGTGCACATAAAGTGAAGTGGGACACACATTTTGTGACCGCGGACCAAAAAGGGTGGACCAGATTTTATGCGCTGCGTCTGGCGAAACAGGACGTCATGAGCTCAGCTCGCAGAGCTCAAGGCGATGGAGGAACTGAGCCGAATAAGGCTCGGTTTGAACTAAGATCGGTGGGTGTCACAGGGCCGACGCGGGCTGAAACCGCGAGGCTCGGTGTCCCAGCAAACTTTTGCCGCGAAGCGGGCCGAGGGCGCTGGACTCCCAGCGCCGTCTGCGGCGAAATGAGCGAGTAACCGCCAAAGAGGCTGGAGGTGGCCGTGCCGGGCAGTGCTGCTGGTGGTGGCTGGCGCAGCGTGGCAGCAGAAGCAGAAGCAGCTAGAGGAATCGGAGCGGGCGAGGAATCCGAGCGCCGTAATCGAATAGACCTTCCCCTCCTCGAATATCGCAAGTTGAAACTGGGGCGCAGCCACCGCCCAAAGCCGCTCGTCGTGCACTCGGTGCTCTCTCTGCATTGTTGTCCGCTGGCAGCAGCGAGCGAGCGAGCAACCGAGCAGGCTGCTTGAGGAGCACCGATAGTCGAGCGCTGGCCATCGCCGCGAGTCGAGCGAGAGCCAAGTTCGAGCGAGACCTGCACGCAGAGCTCGATAGAGCGAGCCAACATAAGGCAGGCGCTGCAACCGATAACCTGTCAATACGAATGTGCACTTCCCACCACAGTCTCCTTTCTACCACAGTGACCAATCTTAACGCACGCAAAATTGACTCCACCAAATCCTCCAGCACTGCATACCCCTCTGTATCCGATCACGGCGTCGTGCTTTTGTCCACGCCAAGTCATTACTCACGACCCCGTCCACGTCGCCATTCTGTTTCCCACGACGCCGGACGCACAACAGGCGACGGCACGCCAGCGCTCGAGGCTCCGAGCAGGACAGTCGCGCGCTCCCAAGGCGTCGAGCCAGTGGCACTCACACTCCTCCGCACTAGCAATGGGCACGCGGCCCGTGAGCGAAGACGGCAGCGGCGGCGTGGGCGTGGCCGCCACCAAGGCCAGCGCGGCCTCGGCCTCCCTACCGACAGGCAGCTCCAGCGTCATCGGCAGCGCCACCGCCAGCGCCTCCAAGCCCGCGGCGGCGGCGGCTGCGACCAACGGCGCCGCCCCCGTGCACCTGCAGCGTCTCGGCAGCAACAACCAGCCCAGCAACAAGACGCAGACGCAGGCGGAGCTGGCGAACGACGACGACGCGCAGCGCCGAAGACCCGAGAGCGAGAGCAGCGGGCGCGTGGCCTCCGCGTCCTCGCGGCTGGGCGGCCGCCGCCGCGCCGAGACGGACAACCACATGCGCTCGTCGCTGCCCCCGACGCTGGACGCGAGCGACGTGGTGCTGGACCGGCGGCTGCTGCACAAGTACGAGCAGGTGAACCAGGAGATCGAGCGCATCGTGCGCGCGTCGCAGATGGAGCAGCAGTACTCGGCCGCGGGCGACGCCGTGAGCGCCAACCAGGTCAAGAGCGAGCTGCGCCAGGCCAAGAAGAGCTCGGCCCAGATGATCCACGCGCAGAAGGAGCTGCTGGACAAGATGGAGAAGCAGGAGCGCGGCGGCTTCCGCCGCGTCTTCACCATCAACAAGGCCGCCAAGATGGCCAAGCTGCGCACCAAGCTCTGCGAGAAGCTCAGCGAGTCCGTGCTCGTGGACGAGGAGCTCCAGAGACTGGAGCGCCAGAGCACGGCGCTGTCCTCCACGAATCTGGGCTCCATCACGCGGAACGGCACGGCTGTGGTCAACGTCAGCAATGTGCACGGCGGCGGTGCTAACGGCTACGCCAGTGCCAGCAACTTCAGCAGCAGCTTCGCCAACACCGGCAACAGCCTCTTCAGCATGAGCGTCACGGGGCTTAGCAGCCTGGACGAGACGCGCGACGTGAGCGGCAGCGAGAGCAGCGGACCGGTGCCGACGCTCAGAATGAGCTCGGGCTGGGAAGACGCCCAAGAGGAGCTGCTGATGCTCGAGAGGGAGAAGGAGGATATCCTCAACAACCTCTTCCAGACGGTGGACATGCCCCACGTGCTGGACCTGCACGCGCGCATCGCCAGTTTTTCCAGCGAGATCAAGGCGGTGGCGAGTGTAAAGAAGCAGGCGGACCGCGTCGAGGAGTTGTACCGCAAGGCGCTGCACCTACTGCGAGTGGCTCTGGCTGCAGTCGTGTCGCCGAACTACTCCGGCAGTATCCGCGAGTTTGCAGTCAGCTCGTATCCGCTGGCAGTGGAAGCTGGACACCTGATTGAGCAAGCGTGTCATGTGATTCAACCGGAGGCACGGCGCAAGTACGACGCGTTCGCTGCGGAGCTTACCCATGTACGGCCCCCCAAGTTCCCGCAGCCCGTGTCAGACTTTGCTCGGCGCTCGCGGACACACTACGACCCGCACAGCGCGCTCTCGATCGAAGGGATGCGCAACCTGCACGCGGCTGAAAACGTCCTCATTTTGATGCAGCGACTGGTGATCCAGAAGCTGGAGGGCATCGAGAAGTGGCAGGCCAAGCTTACCAAGGACCAGGAGGCAGCTGAAAGCGCCCACGCGCTGATGGAGACACGACTGCAGGAGCAGGTGGCTGTGCTCGCGCGCTCCGTGTCGGTCTGAGTGGCGGCGGTGACGTTTGTAGCCTATCTGTGGAGAAATGTTGCGTGTGCTTTTTGGCTTTTGATATACATAACGGATCGCGGTGGGCAGGCGGAGAACAAGAGGCGAGGAGCGAAGAGAAGAGGAGAAGGAAGGTCGGCCTTCCGAGGACATTTTCGATGGCAGAAAGTGGGGGACGAAGTGAAGGGAAGCAGGTGGAGATTGGCGTCGAAGTCACGAACTGAGCTCGTCTCGATTGACGGGCGGTGCGGAGGCCGAGTAGCGGCGCGTCAATATATTTATTGCCGCTGTTTCATGGAGTCTAGTTCGTTGGCAGTCGAGGTGCTTTGGGGGTGATGACAGGTGGCTGGCGGGCGGCTCGGAGCGAGATACCCCCGTTTCAGATGCCATGAGTCTTCAAACCAAAGCAAAGATCCCTTTGACCATCACGAAGGCGGCGTGGTGAGTGGAGAGGCTCTAGGCGAGTCGCCTAAGGCGACAAACGACGCTGTCGGCGTCAAGCCAACGGAATCGGCCGCAGATCTCCACCAAGCAAAAGCTGACCCCACCGAGCCCGCGTCGACGGCGTGGGATGTAACTTCAGAGTCTGCTGAAGTTCAGACACGTCCCTTCATCCGCAGGATCGGCATTTTTTGGAGAGGTGGCGTGCGCGATCACAGCGTTTCAAGGCTGGCTGCAACGGCGCTTGCAAGTTGCAACCGCGACGGCCGTCGCCAGTCATCTCGGTGGCACCACCACCAGCAGATTCGCCACGAATCTTGCCGTTGACCTACCGTATGCACCGAGTCGAGCATGGCATGCCATGGGAAATGGGAAGCAATGAGTTTTGCTGCGAGTGAATACACATCCGTGCAACTCGCGTTGCGTTTATTGAATTGAAGGCGCTAGAAAAGTACAAGCTAAGTAAGCGTAGTGAATACAGGTCCCGTGACGTTGTGTGGAGGTAGGTGTGCGAGCGCTGGGTGGTTCGGTCACGGACTCTCTGGTCTCTCGGGCTCGTCGTCAGTGAGCGATCCGTCCGTGGGCGAGTTGCTGTCTCTCTTGAGCACGAACGGATCTTTCCACCGCCTCTGCGGCGGCGAGGCCTCGGCCATCCCGCGGCACATGACGCAGTCGCACTGCTGGGTCTTGTCCTGCAGCACCACGTAGGGCGACACCTCGACGTACTTGAAGTAGTTCTGGAACTCTACAATGCGATACAGTCATCGAAAGTTAGCCCCGACCCCCAGTACTCCATGCAGTGACCAATATCCCCCGTACCTGCGTAGTCGAGCTTCCAGCGGATGGAGCAGCACCCATGCTCGCACATCCAGAGCTTGGTGTCGGCCTTGGGTCGGCAGTCTCCGCCGCTGTAGCCTCCAGGTCTGTACGGTCGACGAATTGGCTAGACAGAGCAGCAAGGAGGAAGTGTCAACGCCAACATCTACGGATACTCTGCAACTGCAACTGCAAGCAACGGACCTGGTGCCCCCACGCGTCGTAGTACTCGAGACTGCTGGTGTTGGCGCAGGAACTGCGGCAGATGCCCATGGCCGCTTGACTTGCTGGTCTTGACTTGACTTGGTTGATGTGCGTGCGAGCCGCCGAGTGGGAAAGTGGCGATCGAGTGCCCGCGTGCCGTTAGCGCTGGAGTTCGTCCGTTCTCGTTCGAAATTTCTTTCGTACACACAAGACGCAGCGATCCTAGATGCCCTAGACGCCCTTGAGAGCGCTCCTTCGCAGACGTCTCCCTTCTCCCACGAAAATGCATCGCCGATCGCCCGTAACGGCCGCGAGTGAACCGGGGTACGGATCCAGTCAACGCCAGCGTCCCGAGGGACTGAGAAGCAAGGCAGCAGAGGTGCGTGAATGCATTCTCGGCCCCAGCTGCTGCTGCTTGCAGCTGCCAGCTATTTGCCATCGAGTCGAGTGCCGGTGACATGCCAAGTTGAAGTTGCCCCTGGCATGGAATGGACATGGCTACACTTTTCGCGATGAACTCCTTTTCCGCCAATCCGCAGCCTTCGTCTCTGGGATTGGCTGAAAATACGGTCAGTATCACTTCCGCACTCCGGCATGATGGAGCAGCGCGCGGCGGCCAGCGTGCGCGCCTCGATGGACTTCAACGGGCCGCTCAACGCGCTGTCCACGTCCCCGAACAACCGCCTGATCGCCGTGGGCGGCCGAGACGGTCTGCCGCGTCGGCGGTGCGCGCTGATTGGCGCAAAAAGCGGCTGACGATGCGGTTGATTTCCTGTTGACAGTGCTCAAGGTGGTGGCGCTCGAGGCCGCGGGCTTCTCGGAGAAGCGCAACCTGCGCGTGGCCGGCAAGCCCGGGCTCAACTTCAGCACCAACGACATCCGCTGGCACCCGCGTACGTGGCGCAGACGACGTTTTGCAGTGGAATTGGTGCTTAGGATACTGTTTTTCGCGGTTTTGGGGCTAGAATCGGACTATTTATTGGCGACGGCGGCGACGAACGGCGCCGTGGTCATCTGGAACCTGGAGAGAGAAGGATACAAGCACGTGCAAGGTGGGAGGCTGCTTTGGTTGGGAGAAGTGATTTCATATTTTTTTACTTTTTTTTTATTAATTTTTGCGGACGTAGAGCGCGTGCTGAATGGACATCGGAGATCGGTGAACCGCATCTGCTGGCACACGACGGACTGGAACGTGCTGATTAGTGGATCTCAAGACGGAACTGTCAAGCTTTGGGTACCGGTTTTTGTTGTGAATTTTATTGTGATTTTTGAGGCTGATGCGATTGGTGATGTTTTTTTTTTTTTTTTTTTTTTGTAGGACAAGAGAGGCGGGAAGGTGGTGTCGACGTACCAGCCCAAGTCCGAGAGTGTGCGCGACGTGCGGGCGAGTCCGTTCCACCCCAACAAGTTCGCGGCTGCTTTTGAAAACGGCACCGTGCAGGTCTGGGATATGCGCAAGAACGCACAGCCAGAGCTCAAGTTCACGGCGCACAAGGGATTGGTGCTGAGTATTGACTGGCATCCGACTGATGCCAATGTACTAGCGTCCGGTGGACGCGACCGCTATGTGAAGATTTGGGAACTGGGCGACGTCCGACAGCCCAAGCAAACGATTCAGACGATTGCAAGCGTCGGACGTGTGGCTTGGCGACCGACGTGTGTCACCCACATTGCCACCAGTGCCTCGTTGATGGACAATAGCATTCACGTATGGGATACGAAGCGGCCGTTTATCCCGGTGGCGTCCATGAAAGGCCACTCAGACATCGCATCAGGAATTTCGTGGATGGATACGCCTGTATCTCCAAATTTTGGTCAGCCCGAAATTCCGGGCGACTGGGAAGGGCATGACTACTGGCAGCACATGCTTGCATGTTCTAAGGATGGTACTCTCAAGTTACACTCTCTTGCAGATTCATTCAAGCCGCATCAATCGCTACCGACCACAGCACTTGCGTTGAACTCCAAGGGACAAGTCGCCTTCTCTCACGACTACATTGGTGCGGATAGTATTTCCATGCATTGTTGTCGAGGAAATGTTTTTCTTCTAAATCATAGCTGATAACATGTTCTTCTGTGTTTGCAGATCGATCTTGTGCATCTCTGAAGATTCACCGCCATTTCAGCTTGGGCAGCTCACTTTTTACAGTTGCGGGGGTTTCCTCATCCTCCCCAACTCTTGGACCTACCAATGGTGATCGGAAACCTGGCAATGGATCGCTAACTATGTCGCTCAGCCCTTATCACGGCAGTTCTGATAGCCCTGAAGATGCTAGTGCAGGGATATCTCAGGAGCAACAACAAACTCGCACCACTGCTTGGTCGTTCAGTAGTGGATCCCAGCAACCTCCGCTAGCACCGAAGGGGCTAAACAGGTCTGGCAGTAGTACTGCAAACCTATCGAGTCTATCAAGCGTGGGGCCGTCTACAGGAGCGAGTTTTAAGTCCGCAGGGGGGAGTAGTAGTCTCAACGCAGCAAGTGGAGCCGGCTCTGGAGGGATTGCCAGAGGTGCAGGCCCTGCCTCTTCCTCCCAACCGAATATGCTATCTCTACAAGGTAGCAACGGCAATGGTACTGGCGGAAACATGATGGCAGATGGAAACTTCATGTCTGTGTCGAATGCTTCAGCTTCGCTGGTATCTGCATCGCCGTTAACTCCAATGATGTCTCGGTCGGCTGTACCTCGTGCGTTAGTTGCCATTGTAACGATGCAAAATGTGAACAAAGCGAGCCAGCTCGAAAAAATCTTTCTGGGCGATGAGAGTGAGTACATGCAAGCGGGGAGGCAGGTTGAAGCGATGCGTGCTCAATTCGAGCAAGGACAGTACTTGAAGGAGTCTTTTGGTTTTGATGAGCACACATTTCGATTCCTGGCCAAGCACTACTTGCTTTTTCCAGATGGGGCTTTCCCAAGCAAGAATGGTGCGACTGGTTCAAACACTCAAAATGCAACAGGAAACAGCACCGACCCTACTGCAGCGAAAGGTGGAATAAGCTTCGCTCAAATGTGTGCCCACAACGCTTTGGCTGCATTCGTGACTGGAAATTCCCACTTGTGTCAAATGTGGCGTATCCTTGAAGTTCTCTACACAAATGAAGAAGCAGATACAACAAAGACTAGCGAGAGGGGAGGAAGCAAACTCAAGGCCGATCGACGCTACACAGAAGATGGGTTCAGCCCCGAAGAAAGTCAGGTGGGAATGCCTATGGATGGGGAAGATGATGAAGACAACCACGAGCGATCACGAAGTGACAGCAATCATGATCATCGCATGGAAGATTTTATGCGAAGAGATGACGACCAAGGTCCTGATGAATTTGAGCATGATGGCCATAGTCATGCAACCCATAATCATAACAACGCGAGTGAGACTACTATGCTGCTCGAACAGCTTGACCACGTAAACCCGCAAGCTATGGAGGGTTTTGACCCATACCCGTACGATCCTAGAGGAAGACTTGCCAATGAAAACGGTCGCGAGGGTGGCGATCGCAATGGTGCGTCCGGGGTAACGAGCGTGCGGGGCAACTCGTCAACAATCATGAACGGCAGTGCCGTGATGGGTGATCTAGGCCATCTACGTGATGATGTGCTGAAAGAATTGCTCGAGTATTACACGGAAACTGGTGACTTGCAGTCGTGTGTTGCAATTACTGTTGTTGTGGGAAAAGTGACAAGCGTCGAAAAGATCATGGGCAAGGCGTGGCTGCAACACATCTACATGCACTATATCGACCTTCTTCACCAGTTGCAAATCTACACAACTGCAAACGAGCTGGTTGCGAATTGCTCTGACCAGTCAATCCGGCAAATGAACATGGTGCGCAGATGTCTAAACTGACTGGTGGGTGAGGTACTTTCATGATGCTGATATCTCTCCTGTTTTGACTCGATGCAGAAATCAACTAGCGTGTATTTCAATTGTGCAAGGTGCTCAAAGCCGCTCGAGTCGTCCGGACCTAGTGAACTTGGTGTCCCGGTTTCTCTGTGTGCAAGTTGCAGTAACGCTGCCACACTCTGCTCCATCTGGTAAGTGCCACATTAGGTATTGTGTTTGACCCACGCCCATTCTCAAGTGTCATTTGCTTGTATGATGCAGCCAATTACCAGTCCGAGGTCTCTACGTCTGGTGTCCTGTATGTGCTCACGGTGGTCATTTGGACCACCTCACAGAGTGGTTTGCCAACGAAACGGTGTGTCCAACGGGCTGCTCCCACCAGTGCTCGTTGAGTTTGGTGGACACAGGAATGGGGAACTAATCACTCGCGAATCAATGTAGCCGTTAATACCTCCTGCTGTGAAGATACCATACGCTGATCGAGACAACGAGGACCGCTGTTGTGGATATAATCGCATAGATTTTGATGTCAACAGAATTTGCTGCCGCCTCAAGCATAGATGTCGAGTTTGGTGCTGTTGTGTTTGTGTCCGTACTCGTGCCTAATGGACTCTTCAAACCAAGTAGCTCCTCAAAAGGAGATCCACGTAGCCATCGACGAAGAGCCAGCCTAGCCAATGCAAATCTTATAGCCAACAGAATCTCGGTCGAACCGGATGATAACTCCAATACTCGGCCATAGTATCTGCCTGCCCGGTCCAGGTTAACCTCAACGCCATCACCGAACTCGTACATGTGGCCAACATTGTATGCTCCCGCGTCGACACCTGCAGCGCTTGCACGACTGTACCATCGAATGGCAGTCTGCGGGTCCTTCCGCAAGCCAGCCAGTCCGTAATAATGGTAATCGCCGATGCGCACGAGAGTTTCTCTGTCTCCATTCACGTCGCTCGCTAATGACAAGTATTTTAAAGCTCTGCGCTCGCTTGCTAGGTCGCCTGAACGTAGCAGCCGCTGGTCGTAGAGGAACGCCAAATTGCTGGTTGCTACGGGGTACCCAAGCTCACGGGCTTCGTGATATGAAACCGCGGCACGCTCGAATTCTCCATTGGAGTACAAATCAAAGCCCTTCCTCACGGTTTGCCCCCATTGCCCCCCATCTGATGCTGCCTTTAAGTACTGCAACGCCTTGTTACTATCGCGTGGCAGTACGTCTCGGACCCCTTGCATTAACATCTTCCCCATTTCAAAGATGGCGTCGAAATGTCCGAAGTGTCTTGCAGCCACATCGTAGAACTCCATCGCACGACTGATGTTCACATTCGTGCCAAGACCCATCGCGTGGCAATACCCTGCGTTGAAAACACTATCACCGTCTTCTTGGTTTTCCGCAGCACGCTCGAAGTACTTTAGCGCAAGTGACTTGTTCTCCTTGACTCCACCACTACCATGAAAGTGGCTGAACCCCAATCCATTTAAAGCTCTGGTGTGATTCTTCGCAGCAGCTTTTTCATACCATTTGATAGCAGTAATATTGTCCTGAGCAGTTCCTTCACCTTTCAGCAGCATACCTGCGACTGCTGATTGTGAATTGACGTCACCAGCATGAGCTGCACGGTTAAAGTAGTTATATGCCTGAACATGGTCACGCGGAACACCACGCGCTCCCCAATAATACAAATCCCCCATAGCAGCCATCGCCCCAACGTCTCCTTCTTTGTCCGCACGCATCTTCTGGAACTGAATTAGTTCATCATCATCCCCACGCTCGCCAACAGTGACGTCTCTTTCGAAAGAGTCATACAGACGTGTCATCTCGTGCAGGGGTTGCTTTCCTAACTGATGGAATTCAGTTGCTGCTTGTACAGCAGCATGGTAATAGTGATATACTGCAATCTCCACACCATCATTACTGTGCGTGGCATCTTGTTGGTATCGGTGACCTAGCATAGCAAACGCGTCCTTGACACCGCCAGCAGCAGCAAAGTGGAGAAGACCAGTAGTGAACAGGTCAAGGCGAAATCCTTCGGAAAGGTTCCTCTCCTCGGCCACGTCTGCAAGAAGGGCTAGAGCCTTGCCAGCGCTGAACGCATTGCTGGCAAAGGCCATCTCGAGGTATGTTCTTGAAAGCGTAATGTTCTGTTGTAATGTCACCGGTGATGGACAACGCTCTTGAGCTAAATAGAATCCGTATAGATATGCCTCACCGACTTCCTGGCATGCGGTTGCATGGCCTAGATCAGCAGCTTCAACGATGAGATCCCAGGCATCTGAGTCACATGAGTCACGCGCACCGACAGCTTCTTCAAAAGCTTCTGCTTGGAGATCATCAAAACTACCGGGATCTTTCAGATCTTCAATATCGTCACTCAATGCGCTGGATTCGTTTCGTTTGATCTTTAGGCACTGAGACAAATAGGATATCTGGGCGGTTGACGCAGCTTGCACGTTTTCGATTTCACCGCGTTCGCAGCTAGCATGATTTTCGTAGTTATGAAGGTCCGCGAAATACAGTTTGCGCATCGCTTCAGAAGAAATAGGCGCCGAAAAAACTTTTAAGTTGCTCGAAAAGCCTTTCATCCCATCAGTCCACGGTCCTTTTCCAATGTGCAAGGGTCCGTCGTTTGCGACAACAGGGTCATGAATTCGAACCTCTGTGTCAAGCAGCCCGTTTACATAGAAGGCATACGAGTACAACCAGTTATCTCCACGAGACTGATTTCTAGCGCACGAACTTGGTAGCTGAGATTCTTCAACCAAGGCACTTTTACCAGAACAATTTAGAAATGTGAATCCCAAGTGGATCCATTGGTTAAGTGGAAGCTCTTCACCACTATCGAGACCAACGTCGGTGCTACTGTTTGTGCTTACGCGCAGAACTAACCGACGTTCATTGGGCATCCACCATGCAGAAGGTGTGCGTTGTTCGTGTCGACCATCCCCATTAAAGAAAAGGGTCCGAAAGCTACCCGTTGAATCTTCAGTCAAAAACACCCAAAAGCTCAAACTCCAGGATCCCGGCGTTTCCATCTGAATACTATCGTGCGGCAACACGAAACCTTCCTCACCACCATGCGTCAGCACTCCGTCAATCGCAAAGCTAGGGGACGTATCACGTATAACACCCCCTTTCTCATTTGCATCACCTAATTGATGGTGTGAAACTCGCCCTGGGTCCGCAACGATATACGATGCATCGCACGGTTCAACCGACACCTTGGGTGACCAAATTGCAACCTCTTCCGCAACCAGCACTCGTATCATGTACGTTCCAGGTGGTTCAATCCGCAAGCTCTGCACTCCTTCAAATACTCCCATTTCATCAACTGGAGAGTTACCCTCTTTCAGAAAAATCCCAGTTCGCAGCAGCCCTTGCATCAACTCCCCCACGGGCTTCACTTTCTCTTCATCGATCTGCACAATTCGAATCACCAGAACTTGTCCATCGTCCGTCCAGGCCCCCACCAACTTATCTCCAATATACTCTGTGAAAACCACGAACTGATCAATCTGCTGCTTGGAGCTCGCGTCCGGTCGATTCGTGGGCTGCTCAAACTCCAGCTCCATAGAGTGATCTTTTTTCAGCGAAGGCCCGTCTTCCTTCTCCGTGTTAATATCCGGAAGTCGGATGTTCACGAGCTTGGGGATGCAGAAATGCGGGTCGAACTCACACTTGATCCCGTCCTGCCCCAACTCCTGCCTAATTTCTTCCTCTTTTGGGTCTTGTGAGCCCAAAAAGGTCCCTTTTAGCGGTCCTGAGGCCACAATGGCCCCGTTCTCCCACCCTTCCACCTTCTTGGCGACTAATTGCCATCTGAAAGTGTCTTGTTCTTTGTATTGGACGCTCTTAGGAGCGACAAATTGGACGCCGAAGTGGAACGCGTCCAGCGCACACACCACCGGAGGCTCGACGGCGCTCCAGGCCACGCGATTGGGCGACGTGAACCACACGACGTCCTGCGCCAATGGCAGAGACTGGAGCCGGGCCAGCGCCGCAGCGGAGAAGCCCAAGGCGACGCTTAGCGCCCGCATCATGTGCGCGCAATGAAGCAGAATCTGAAGTGGCACTTCAACCACCTTCTGATTGGTGGATATTCCACCATTTTATTTAGCCAATAGGAACGCAGATGATGCGCAGAGTTTGATTGCCATGGCACTGGTGACGGAGGTGCGGCTGCGTAGCCGCAAGACGCAGGCGAACCACGAGGTAGACGCTTGATACGAGGGAGGTAGTGGCTGCAGGTGAATTGCTAGTGTTTACTGGTCATGGTGGTGTGCTTTTCGGTGTGATTGGAGGTCGGAAAGGGCAAGAAAGGCAAGAAAAACAAGCGTCGGCGGCTGGCGGACGGCGATGAAGCGGCTGGAGGAGAGGAAGACGCCTGTGCTGACATGTATGAAGCCGCCCAAGCTCAGCTGCACCAGGAGATGAAAGAGGCGGGTATGGAGGGCAGTCTGCCCTTGAGTTTCGGCGGTTCGAGGTTCAACGCGCCCAGGAAACGGAAGAGGCTGGAGGTTGAGGAGGAGGAGGAAGAAGAAGAGGCTCATGAAGAGGAGAAAGAGGATGGGACTATTGCAGTGGTGGAGGTAGAAGAGCAGGCTGTGAAGGAAGATGGCCCGAAGACGGAGACGGAGATTGTCGACAAGGTGCGCGTGGTTTACGATTCGGATGGAGAGGTGGCGGAGCGCGTTGTCGAGAAGGTCGAGGTGACTGCGGTCGTGCAGCCCGAGAAGAACGAGGGTGAGCACAAGAACTCGAGTGGGAAGACTAGCAAGAAGAAGAAGAACAAGTACCCAGGTATGTTGTTGCGGGGACTTTGGAAATGGTGCTGTTGCTGATGGCTGTGTACGTCTATGCTGCAGTTCCGAAGGATGTCGTGAAATTTTACCTGCAAAGACACATTCTTTTTGAGAAGTTCGAGGATGGTATCCAACTGGACCACGAAAGTTGGTATTCGGTGCGTGGTCTGCTGTGCGTGGTTTGAGGTATAGGGACCTGCTTATTGACAGGTATTTGAATGCAGGTTACACCTCAAGTTATCGCAGAGCATATCGCAAAGCGTTTGAGCTGCGACATCGTAGTCGATCCGTTTTCAGGTTGCGGTGGGAATGTGATTCAACTGGCAAAAACGTGCAAGCATGTTGTCGCAATCGATATCGACCCTGAGAAGATCCGGATGGCAAAACACAACGCTGCAATTTATGGCGTTGCGGACAAAATCGAGTGGATAGTCGGCAACTCCATCGACATTCTGCCGAAAGTCAAGGCTGATGCTGTTTTCTTGTCGCCTCCGTGGGGAGGAGTCAAGTACAGTCGGAAGCATTTCAGCTTGGAAGAGATGCTGGTGAAAGGCGTGACTGGGCTGGACCTCTTTACGATTGCTAGCAAAGTGTCTAAGAACATTGCGTATTATCTTCCCAGAGGGACACCCGACAGCGACTTAGAGGCACTTACACCAGATGAGCCTGTGGAGTGCGAGAAGATTTTCCCCCCCCCCCCCCCCCCCCCCCCCCCACCACCACCACCACCCCGTCCCCGTCCCCCCACAACACGTGCAGTATTATGAGTGCAATACAACCAACCGCAACTCGAGAGCCCAAGATTCAGATGTCTTCGAAGGGTGCACTTGTACTACGAAGTTATTCCTTTGTAAGTTTGACCTTGCCGTCTTCACTGATATCAGCGCGCACGTTAGCCTTTTCTAGCGCCGCATTAGAAGCTGCATCCATGCCCTGTGGCCGAAGAGCGTTGATGTAGGATTGGTTGGCCTCGTTACCCTCGCACAAATTGCGCAGGGCTACCAAAGACCACTCACGAATCAGCGGATTTGTCTCGTCGATATTACAGTGGTTGAGAAACAGAGGCAAGTAGCCCTGCTCACGTACGAGATCCTGGTGGTCTGTGTGACGGAAGCACAGGTTACCGATAACGCGAATCAACCCAGACCTGTACCCGAACGGCTCCCCACTACTCAGCGGCTGCGCACTTGTGCCAGCTGCTCGTGTGTTCCTCGTCGTTGGGTTCTGACGACCCAGCTCCCAAACTCGCTCAAGTTCTTTCAACAGTGAAAGTAGCAATTCCCGGGCCCCATCTTGGTCCAACCTAGTGTGACCAACGGTCAGCTCTCCTAGTACATCGAGTAGCATCAGCTTGGCCTCATTTTCCAACTCGACCCACACCTTCTTCCTGAATTCATCTGCTTCGTCCGGCCTATCTTCGTCATCAGCAGTGATGATGTATGTCCATGTGCTTTTCACGTACTCGAAAGTTCCTACAGGAAGTGGATGGTATTCGCCGAGTTTCACCTCTGTTGCGGTGGGGGCGGATGATTTTGGCGTCGACACTGCCCACATTGTGAACATGCGTAGCAAAATCAACTGTTCCGGAGTAACTCGAGACCACAGTTTGCTGAGCATGTGAGCTCCAACAGCATTGTACAGGTCTTTGGCTCGGCTGTCGCGGAACAGTACTCCGAACAAAGTGCAGATCCACTCAAACGCTGGGTCCTGGTCGTCAATGTGAGGGCTTCTTTGCAGCGACTCATCCGAATCCGATGACTGGGGCGGCTTTACCATGCAACGGTGAAGAATCGTGATCACTAGGTTACGAGCACAAACCTGTAAAAACAATGCGATGAGTTAGAGTATTGAACAAAAAACTTCGTCCTCGTTGATATGGTTCCTACCAGATCAACACGACGGGCGGCAACATTCTCGACATCCGAGGATTCCGTACTGCTTGAGTTGACACAATTGAGGATCAACGCCACGGCAAATGCTACAACCTTACGATACTCATGACATTCCACCAGTACTTTCTGCGGATCGCAATGTGAAGTCAGTCATGTCTGCCCTCAGATGAAATAGCAGCTAAGCCAGAGTGCACTACCCACCTGAAAATCGTCAGGGAAGAACAATTCCCAAGCTACTGTCTGGTTCTTGGTGTTGCTTGTCACACAATTCACACAGAATTGAAGAGCAACTTGGGCTAGAAGCACGATTTTCCTGCATTAAAAAAAGAATCTAGTGTGAACATTTGCGATGATGCGTGCATTCCGGTAATCCACAACGCACCCATTCAGCATCTCGTCCTCCACATCAGCCCAAAGGCAGCAGTACACCACCACGTCATGCGCCTACATACACAACGCACCAGACCAACAATCACTATGCCATATTCGAATTGCCAAAGTGCGTGGCAGTCTCACCATCTTGATCAACGCGGCCTCTTGACACGCGTCTTGGTTGTCACCGGACGCTGCACATGCGTTGCGCAGGAAGCGAAAGACCGACGTAGCATTCTCCACGCGCTCCACCGCGCGGTCCACATTACTCACAACAGGCTTGGGTGGCGAGAAGTCTTCTTGCAGCGACTCGGCCGTCGGGTTCATCCGGTCCACGCGGAACGTGTAGCCCAGGCCATCGTCGTTTTCTGTGTCCTGCTCGTCGCTTCCGTGGTTGCCCGTCACTCCTGGCGACAGGATCTCGCTCTGCAGCTGCTGGATACAGTCGTTGACAGCCACAGCGGCCTGCGTCCATACGGGCGACGCGCTGAGCGACGCTCTGGAGACGTAAATCGCCGTGCAGACAGACAAAGCGGGCGGTTAGGCGGGTGCCAATTGACAGAGAGGTGAATGGGTGCATGGCAGTGCTGAGGAGAGCAGTTGCATTGCCAGAGAATTGGTCGGAGTCACGTACCGGAAGGCGGCGCTGCGGCATTCCGCCGCCAGTGCTTCGAAGTCCATGGCGCTGTTCTGACACACCATGCGCACACGAGTATGGGCGTCATGTGGGCCACACGAAATAGCTTAGTTGAAGTTGGGGCTGAGTGTAGGTCGCTTGTTCGTCCACCGACTGTCCACCTTGTCGTGCATAGCTGCCGCGCGTGCAAAGCGACAAACCAAATGGCGCGCGAAGTCGCCCACCACAGGCACCAAGTGTCTTGAACCTCACCGGCTTCTGCTGTTCCTCGCCCAGCAGCGGCGGCCAAAGTTATTGGGCCAAAGCTCCTTATTGGTCGCTTGTCGCCTCGTGACGGCGTTGGACTCGACACTCAATTTTACCAAAGCATGGTCCAAACATTACATTTGAGTTCTAGAATGCATTGTGACCGAGAGCAGTCGACACCATCACTCAAACGCTGCCGCGCAGCAGCCAGTTCGCCCACTTGATCGACGTTTTCGGCTGTGCGGGGTAATGTGAATCCGCCGCTGCTGTTTGCTGCTGTATCGTGCTCACGGCAAATTGCTGCAGCCTAGCCCGGCCAATGAGACCTTGGCAAGGTCACCTTACCATACCTGCTTGCTGACTGGCTCCCGCGCGATCCAACGCCGGCGCAGGCAGCAATGTAGGCAGCCGAGTGGCAGTGCACTGCGCTGTGCAGTGCAGTGGCATGATGCCACGCTTTCGTTGGTGTGGCCTGTCTCGTGCACAGATCAGGGGAAGGTCTCCGGCTGTGATTGGGCTCGGAAAAGCGCCGCCGATTCGCCGTGGACCGAAGTATACAAAAGTCAAGATATTCCTCGCGTGTACGTTTGGATTTTTGAAAACACCCCTTTGGGGCCCTGGGATGGGGAGCCAGCGCGCCAGAGCGAGTGGTCCAGAGACACGAAGAGCGAGAGGGGGCGGCGACGTCGCCCCGCCGCGCCGAACCTCTCCCCCTGGCCGCGCCAGGCCAAATCCGAGCCAAACGTGGAGGGGGTTCGCCACGGCCGAAAGCGTCATCCCTCCTTGGTTGCACACCCCCTTTGCAAACCACTTGGGTTTTGTATACCCGACGCCCGAGCTGGCGACAAGCCCGCCTTCTTCCTTTTCCGCGCCCGCTTCGGTCGATTCATTTCCGCTTTTCCAAGCTCCGGCCCAAGAACCAGCAACAGCAGCAACACCCAAGCCACCAACCAGCTCAAGATGGCCCGCACCAAGCAGACGGCCCGCAAGTCCACCGGTGGCAAGGCCCCGCGCAAGCAGCTGGCCACCAAGGCCGCCCGCAAGTCCGCCCCCACCGCCGGCGGCGTCAAGAAGCCGCACCGCTACCGCCCCGGCACGGTGGCGCTGCGCGAGATCCGCAAGTACCAGAAGTCGACGGACCTGCTGATCCGCAAGCTGCCGTTCCAGCGCCTGGTGCGCGAGATCGCGCAGGACTACAAGACGGACCTGCGCTTCCAGAGCACGGCCATCCTGGCGCTGCAGGAGGCGTCCGAGGCCTACCTCGTGGGCCTCTTCGAGGACACGAACCTGTGCGCCATCCACGCCAAGCGCGTCACCATCATGCCCAAGGACATCCAGCTCGCACGGCGCATCCGCGGCGAGCGCACGTAAGCGGCCTTGGCCGGTTGGTGTCCTCCCGCTCTTTTCCTCCTTCATCGGCGCGCTGAGCCCGCTGGAGTTTTTTTTTTTCTTATCGCCAGTTAGCTTTCCCTTGGCTTGCTGTGTGTGATGGGGCGCAGTACTCAAGCACGCAACCCGTAGTATTTTAGCCTTATTATTTGCAGTAAGAAAACCTCTTCCAACACGAAACGTTCGCTGGTTTGCGTCGAGATTGTTGTGAGGTTCGGCGTGTTGCCGCATTTATCGCGTGTACCGGTAGGTGGAAAGGCCAGAAGTGTTGATGTTGGTGGGATTTCGAGAGGATTTGAGGGGATCTTGTTGTTGCTCTCCATGGCAGGGATACAGTACAGATTTTGCTGCAACTCTACAACTGGCTTCGAGGCGTTGTCGACGACACCTTGCTAACAAGATGTTGTAGTACCGTGCTATCCATTCATATAAGTTTGTTCTTCTCCAGGCTCTAGTAGCGGCTACAATATGACATGCACGACTCGACGCTACGCCTCGTTGTTGCTCAGCTTGTCCATGAGCAGTTGCTGCTCGTCGGCTATCTTGCTGAGCGACTGGAACTGGAGGTTGTAGCTGGCCCCAACGAACGCAATCAAACTGTTAGGAAGGCGACATGTCTTTCCACCGCCACGAATCGAGCGCACCGTTCCAGCTCCGTCTTCTTCTCCTTGATCAGCAGCTCCAGCATCTGCTTCTGCCGATTCCGATTCTCCACCTCGCTGTCCACGCGGTTGCGCTGGCCGATCGCCTGTCGTTTGTTTGACCCACAACGTGTGGTTAATATACCGGTATACATCTAGCTCCAGAGCACAGCGCCCACCAACCTTGAGCTTCTCGCGCTCGATGCGCTTCGCCTGGCCCTCCATCACCTCCAGCACGCCCTTGACGATCTCATGGAACTCCTCGAGCTCTGCACAACAGACACGCGGCACACCACGTGAGACTCGTACCCCAAAAGACCCTAACGAGAAAAAAAAGCTGCAGCACGTGCTCGTGGCGAACTGGTTGCTCTCCTGCTCCAGCTCCTGTGTGTGCGTGGTGTTGTCCTTGTCCAGTACGCGCACGTGGCAGTCGTCGTCGAAGCAGATGCTCGGCATTTGGTTGTCTCCACGGCTCATGGTTGAAGAGATCTATTGAAATATGGCTACACGTACACGGCCATGCATGTCGCGACGGTTCGTGCGCACAAAAATCGATGTACACAACACTAAATACATGTACACCACACTGCACTTTGAAAAGAAAATAAAAAAATGTACGCACACTGAGAATTTTTTTGCGATGAATACGAACGTGAAGCGCTTGCGCAAGGAGCTCCAGGAGCTCAAGAAGAACCCGGAGGAGGACATGGTGCTGTACCCGGAGGAGGACACCATCATGCGCTGGAAGGCCTTCATCCGCGGGCCCAAGGACACGCCGTTCGAGGACCGCTGCTTCGAATTGGCCATCCAGACGACGCCGCTCTACCCCATGGAGCCGCCCAAGATGAAGTTCGTCACCAAGATCTTCCACCCCAACGTGCACTTCAAGGTACGCAGGCAGTACGCAGTACTGGCGTGTCTTGCTGCAGAGTGAGGGGCTGCCGGTGCTGACGGAGCTGTCGTTGTTGTGCGTCAATCGCCTGCAGGACGGCAGCATCTGCCTGGACATCCTCAAGCGCGAGTGGTCCCCTGCGTGGACGTTGAGGGTGGGTGAAGAGTTATTGGTGCTGTGGGGGTGGTGGGATTTGTGGGCTTACTGGGTTTTGCTGTGGGTTGTGTGTGGTATCAGGCCGCGTGTCTGGCTGTGATCTCGCTCTTGTCGGACCCTGCGGCCGACTCGCCTCTCAACTGCGACGCCGGTGCGTGAGCTGTTGGGCTTGCGAGTACGGCGACTTTTTCTGATGTTGTCGTGCTGCCTAGGCAACATGATTCGTGCGGGTGACATGCTGGCGTACAACACGATGGCGGAGATGTACAAGAAGGAGTACGGCCTGCTCGAGTTGCCTAAGGACCCGTTCTAAAGCGTGTAATGTGAAGTATGCGTGGAGAGTCCAGAGACAAACGTATCTATTCGTTTTGCGCCACCTGCTTCTGTCACTTGCTTTTCTTTTGCAGGGTCACTACTTTTCAAAAGGAGTCGATGAACCAGAAATTTTTTCAGCGTCGTTGGTGGCGTTCGTTAACTTGAGCATTGGGGATCCTAAAGCTACTCATGCTTCACCCTAGTCCCACTTCCTGAAAGCGCTATCCTGATGCGTTCCGTTTCCAGTTGCAAGAGCGCTGTTTGTAGTCGAAGCGAAGCAAGTTTGTTTGCTGGGTCTAGCTGAACGCTTCTGCGGAGGTCAGTGATCGCTTCTGGAAGCTGCTCGAGCCCCAAAAGCGCATTTGCATGGCCCAGCAAAAGTACAGCAACGTGTTTGTGGTCTGCTGGATCAACAAGACCTAAACATATCTCGTATGCGCTGTCAGCCTCCTGAAATTGGTCCAGCCGTAAGAAATCATCGGCCTTCTGACGCTGAGCTAGTAGCCCCTTCAAACGACCACAGTGGGCTCTCAACGACTTCATAGCGATCGCATCTTCCTTGGATTCTACTACTTCTGTAGCAAACGCTTCAGCAATACGAAGCGATTGTCTGTAAAACCCCATGTAAACCAAAGCTCGGGAATGCACCAGTGTCAACTCGGCACTTGCTCCTGTTAAGGTGGATTGATCCAGAAATCGGATCACCAGAGCAAAGTTCCGTTGCTCCATAAGAGAATGTGCCAGAAGAATTGCTATTTCAATGGAAAGAGGTGCCTGGCGGAACAGTATCCAGAAATCCTTGGTAAGGGAGGCTAGGACGTGAGGTGGAGTTTCATGACGAGCAAAAAGTTCCTTGTGACGATTCAGCGAAAGTTGAAATGCCACACACTCGAGCAGGAGTTTCTTTGCAGTAACAGCAACATGACGAAGCTCTCGACTTGCGTCATCCTCACGAGGTGGAGCTCCTGCAAAGGGTGCCTTCAGGTGCTGTCGAACAACTTCAAAACATTTTCCAAGTGTTGAACGAGCTCGAACAATATCGCCGGTGACTTTCCAGCCACTTGCAAGACCCACAAGCTCTCGGCAATACTCGATATCGTTCGTGGTGATCAACTGCAAGTCGTCACTTCCGTAGATCGAGCTCAGTACGCTTTGCCACTGACCCAGAAAAGATGATAACCATTTCAACGGTGCTGGAGTGCCCAGGATCTTAGTCAGTGTTAGTGTGCGAAGTGTCTGCATTTCCATCATCGTTGCCGAGGCACCATGGGTGCTCAAACACTTTTGAAAACGATCAACCAACTGGGCTAAGTCGTGATCGGTAGTCTGGTTGCCCTCATCTATGAAGCTGGGCTTATCAGGTAGACGTCCCGGCGCTGAGAATTGAACTATCATCGACTCATGTGAGAGCGCTACAAATGACCGTTGGTCGTTGCTCCATTCGATTCTGATAGACCCTCGTTTTGCCTCGTCCATGCTGTGTCTTCCTGCATCTTCACTAGCCATGTCTCCTGCATAAATGTAACGACGTCGTGAGTATTCTTGTGAATCGACTGTACCCTGTTCGTCTGGCTAAAAACATGTAAATGGACAATAATTGTTTTGCTATCTCTTGCGTCTGTTAAAGCTGAAGCAGGTCGAGTCTGGTGCGTGAGCTGACTCGACAACCTCGCGTCTAAAACCTGTAAACTGACGGAGGAGAATGCGAAAACCTCGGCCTTCTATCAGATGGACTTCGTGCGCGATCACCAGATATCACGGACGTAGCGGTGCTGCGTTCCGATGTCACGCAGCTTCTGCTCTGCCTCTTCTTCAGACAGCCCAGCATTGGCCGTCAGGATACCCACGAGAGCGGCATGAACGTCTTTAGCCATCGCCATGCCATCACCGCAGACAAAGACGTAGCCCTCCGATCCGAGCAGGAGGTCGCACACGAGCTTCCCATTTTTGCGTAGGTCATGCTGGACGTAGTGCTTCTCGTTCTGGTCGCGCGAAAACGCAGTGAACAGTTGAGTGAGTGTGCCATTCGCGATGTACTCCTGCATTTGCTCCCGGAACAACCAGTCTTCGCTCTGGCGTCGGCACCCGAAGAACAGATATGAGTCACCGCGCGTGGAGTCGGCAGCCTTGGCTTCGTGGTGGCGATGCTGCAGGAATCCCATGAATGGTGCAACACCCGTACCCGGACCGATCAGCAGCATAGGCGATTGAACGTTCTCAGGGAGGTGGAAGTCCTGCGTGCCACGCAGGAAGATTGGAATCTTCACATCAGCAGCAGCGGCTGCACCCCCACTAATAACCGGCCGGCAAATGTCCGCCAACCAGTTCGTGCAGAGGCCACGTCGGCGGAGTCTGTGCTCACCAACAGCGTGGTCAACAACGGTAAACGCTACGGAGAGCTTTGTAGTGTCGGCCAGCGGCGAAGTCGCGATGGAGTAGTAGCGAGGCATCTGCTGCGGTAGGAGGGTCAGCAAGTGGTGGAGAGGAGGCTTGCAAGACGGGAAAAAGTGCAGAAGCTCGATAATGTTGAGGTGCTGCTCTGTAATGAAAGCCTGTTATACAAATTAAGCGGAGTCAGACACAAGCATCGAAGGATATTAGCTGATAGACACCCGTACCTTGTACTTGTCCGCTCCACTCTTGCTGCTCAGAAGAAGCATACGAGCTCGCTGTTCCTCGTCCGAACAATACGTCGCGAGAGCACGTACTGCAGCCTTCTTCGGTGAACTCAGGATATCCACGTGATGCAAGAAAATATCACGGACACTGCAAGGCGAAGGAAAGTGAATCGAAGTGTTCTTCTTCTTCGCCACACGCCCGTTTGACGCGGCGACCGGCTCCGCGGCGATAGCTTCATCCCCGTTGATCCCCAAGCACGCGAGCAGCGCGTCTACATCTTCCTTTCGGTTTGGACACTTGATGCCGATCGAGTCGCCGGGGACATATTTGATGCCAGAGCCGTTAATATTGATGTCCAAACGAAGAACCTTCCGTTCTGCGTGCAGGGCCGTGAGGTACTTAGCACCGACAACCGAAGCAATGAACGGATTCGTCGAGCTAATTTCTGACTCTTCGCCTGCTGTTGGTGGGGTAATTTGCTGACGCTCTTCGTCAGTCAGAAAACGCACGCTTAGAAGCGATGACTGCAGGCGCGGAAGGTCTTCAGGCACCTCCGTCGGTGTTTTCAGTGGACCGAACATCTTCTCAAACGAAATGAGATTCTCCAAAAGATACGACATGTCGATAGTGGCCGCTGTAGCTGGCGGAGACGCAGACTGCGTGGAATCTGCAGCGTCCACGCTGCTCTCTTCGGTCCTCGAGTCCGTTGCCACGGCGTCAGCAGTGTCACCAGAAGCACCCGACGCCTCATCGAATGCAGCCCAGAGGCCATTCAACCACGGCTCCACGCTGTCCTCCAGCCCCATGGCCTCATCGGCAGCTCCTACAGATCCGTAACCACATCCTCCCGTAAAAAATCGTAATGTAGCTGTAATTCCACGCCACAACGTACCGAACTCGTAGAAACTCTGAGCGCCAAGCTCCCGCATGCGCTTCTCAATGCTCTTCCCCATAAAGCTGCACAACAACAGCACAAAACAAAGAAAACGTTAAAAGGTTAACCTTTTCTACAACCGTTGCAGCCATAGCGACGGCAGCTCACCAGAACTTGTCGTAGTTGGTGTCTCCGAGTCCGAGCACCGTGTACCGCAGCTTGGCCAGCATGTCGCTGGGCTGCGTGCGGCGCTTCACATAGCGCCAGAACTTGCCGCAGTTGTCGGGCGGGTCGCCGTTGCCCGTCGTCGAGCACACAATCACCACGAAGTGGCCGTCGCGGGTCTCCACTTTGCTCTGCCAGCAGCCACACACCCAATTTCCCGTCACTTCAGTGTACAATTATGGGTAACTAATAGTGCAGTCGTTGCCTACCTTCTGGAACTCGTTGAGCGGGTGCAGCTCCGCGTCCAGTTGACGCTCCAGGGCCTCGTCGTAGATGCGCTGCGGAATGGGTCAGTAGCACCAATTTCGAGTCAAATAAGGGTGCAGTTGCAGGTGCTGTCGCCTGCAATTGGGTCTCGAACCTGGGCGATGGACTCGGCGCAACCGGTCTGCGAGCCGAAGAAGACGGAGACGGTGCGGGGGGCCATGGCGATGGCAGAACAGTAGCTGCTCGGCGTACGCACCACAGAAGTGTGTTAAACAAGTGAAGTAGCGCTGTGAAGTGGCGATACGGAAGTAATACGGGAGAGAGTATACAAAGTATACATGTATATAATACATATTATGTAGTGTCTTTTGACGCTAAGAAGGTGTTTGTATCGGGTAGATTGGATTTTCGGTACTGCTTGTGAGATTATTGTAAACAGGCAACCTAAAGGTGATTGAATACTGAGGTGGATTAACCAAGGTTTCCTGAGGTTGACATTCAATCGCGCTTAGTCCTTTTAGACTCTCTTGCGCTATCGGATACAGTATGGAAGTGCGACGGGTTTTCCTAGCTTCGGTACAGTAGTGCTTTGTTTCGGTAGTTTGGCGAATGGTGGGACATTGGTTCAGTCGATACATACGTATTACCAGTACAATACAGCATGGTATATGTATACGTATTTGGTTCTTACAAAGCCCATTTGTCTTTGAGGTTCTGCACCCACCTTGATCTGTGCTATCCAATAGGAGGTAAGGATACGCCCAAGTCCGCGCTGCCGCCTTCATTGCGACGACCTTTACTGTATTATATACCATGTATTAAATAATACATGTATTAATACCTGTTCGCTTTGTTGTCCTTTTCGTGGCGTTAGTTTATGCGATTACGGTACTGTACAGGATCAAATGGATGGAACGAGGCGTCAACGGCTGACACATCTTTCTTTGGCTCTTCGATGATCGCTCGAGAAGGTTGTTGTCCGGTTGAGTAAGGCTATCCCTTGGTCCATGGAAGCCGCCAAAGTTGGGCGGCTTCTTTTCTTTAGAACTAACCAATTTCAACTTGAATATCTGCTTGCCTTTCCACCACCTGACTCATATCCATGATGCTGTACCGGTTGTATACAAGTTGTTTGGGAAACTATCAGATCTATCGGATATGTATGTCACGGGGATTGTTCCCCTTTGAAAATTTCGTGAACGAGGCACTGTGCATGACTTTGAACGGTGCTCGCGAGGCTCTACGATCCCTTTGATTGATACCGATACGTTCATTTTACATTATGGTATCATTTTAATTTTAAAAAGACACAACGCAGCGATGTAACTTACATCGTTTACTTTGTATACATGTAGTAAGCCTGCTGCTCGAGGCTGACATTATTTTCCCAGCAACGCAAGTTAATTTGTAATTTGAGCTGGAAATAATGAATATTCGCCATTACAGCTCTGGCCGAGTATTTCATCGAGCACCAGAACGGATTGGTGAGAAATACATATTAATACATGTACACTCTGCGAAGCTACGTCCGTAGGCGAAGCATATGTGGCTGTCACACGGCAAGGTGTGGCCAGCACGCGGTTCATACACATAAGAGCCCTCTACACATCGGAGCAAAGCTCATCTCGCCATCTTCCCTCGGATTGGTGCGTACGATTGACATCGGGTTTTGGGGCGCTTTGCCAGAGAAGACACGCTGCCCTCGCCCAATAATGCTCACTGGTGCGTGCCCTTCATTTAGCGAACTGGGCTTGCGCGTGCGGTGGAAGCAACATTTTCACACAACTGCACAAAAACATCGTGCATCGAGATGCACTGTACGTAAACGCCCCTCTCAAGCGAACGGTGGAACGCGTTCATAAGATACGAAAACTATCAATTTAATAAACGATGGTGCAGCAGAAACTCGGAGTTTTTACTGTTGTAGTAGTTTTTAAACTACTTCTACTATTTAAAAAATGCAGCTTGTACACTCCATTTGCTTCGATACAAGTTGGTGCCAGTGCACTACACCAAGAGTTTCTACAGTACATGGTAGCTGTACTGAATGTCCGCAAATTCAACGACATTAGGTAACTTGGCGTTTTATTCTGGCCGTGAAGGTGGACAACGATGTTGTCCCTTTGTCGCAGCCTCCCGTACATGTACCTGTAAAGCAGCTTGGGCATTGTACCATTGTTTTACTGTATGCGTTCAACATCCCAGCTGATGCTAGAGAACCGCGAGTTGGGACACTGGACGAGATCTTGCTGCAGGATGAGCAGTCGTTGAGAGGCATCCGGCGCTGCGACGGCAACAGCATTTGCCATTCTACATTTTGCTTTCTGGCAATCACCCAGATCAACTTCACCAACAGAAATATGAAGGTTTTCATTGCTGCTGCTATTATCGCCGCTATTGCGGTTACTGCTTCGGCCGACTCGATGGGCAACATGCAGACCGACCTGACGAACCCGCCTACGGCCACTTACGCCGCCGGCACTGATGTTCTCGGTTCTTCGGACGGAACGACGGGCAGCAGCACGACCACTTCGTCGAGCTCCAGCCCGAACCAGTCGAACGGCTGGAGCGTTCCTTCGACGGGTGCTTCCAGCGAGACTTCCACTGGTGGCTCTACTGAAACGGGTGCTTCCGGTGAGACTTCTCCGGGTGGATCGAGCGAGACTTCTCCGGGTGGATCGAGCGAGACTTCTCCGGGTGGTTCGACTGAGACGGGTGCTTCCAGTCAGACTTCTCCGGGTGGATCGAGCGAGACTTCTCCGGGTGGATCGAGCGAGACTTCTCCGGGTGGATCGAACGAGACTTCTCCGGGTGGATCGAACGAGACTTCTCCGGGTGGTTCGACCGAGACGGGTGCTTCGAGCGAGACTTCGTCCACGGGATCCAACAGTTGGAGCACCCCATCGACCTCCTCGACGGGATCCAACAGCTGGAGCACTCCGTCGACTTCATCGACTGGTTCTTCCACGGGCACCACGCCTTCCACTTCGTCGACCGGATCCAACAGTTGGAGCACGCCTTCGACCCCTTCGAAGCCTTCCAGCTGCCGCCGCCGTCTCCGTGCTTAATTCCAGGTCTTGTCGTTTCCTCCATGGAATGAGGTCAAGCTTGCACAGCGCTAACAGTCCCGGCAGAGCGGCGTTCACCAGAACGCATAGGGGTCGCCTGTGCACACAGTTGGTATGTATTTGTTGCGGTTTGTATGTGTGCGCGCTTTATTGAGAGAGAAGGATAGGGCAAATGTCCACACTAATGATATACTCCTCAATACAAGTACATTTTGCAGTGTAGCCTACTAAACATTACATTCGTTGTGGGATTTACTTCGTTCTACCGAATACTACGTACAGTACAATACTTATCACTCTTCCAGTTGTAAACTCCCCAAAGCAGCGCCTTGGGTGAAAATATGAGCTTCCGTTTTGACGCAGTATATCCGATCTAGAGAAGTGTCGTCGACACTGTGGTGTAGATGCAACGAAATGAACCTTCCGCCGTGAAGTCGATTTACTAAACAACAATTTGATTTGATTTGATTTGATTGCGGTTTTGACGTGCCGAGCGCGGCCCGCCAACGGGTATTGTCAGGGGAAATGACAAATGCTATCCCAAAAATGTTTCCAAATTTTGCCCCAATTTTTTCTGGCAGTCAGAGCTGTAACAGCTTAGTCACGGTACTGCGCGCCAGCGGTAACAAAAGCAACTAATGCACAGCAGACAAGTCTGCAGCAGGATCACCAGGACCCCGCAGGACCATGCGCCTGCTTCGAAACAAGCACCAAGGGATCGCAGGGGTAGTGGTGAATATTGTGCCTGTTATGAAGGCGCGCGTGTAGGAAAAACTGGCGCCGCGGAGAAGGCCACCGTGGAGAGATTGGCCTCCGCCTCGTACCCTCTATGGCACTGCTCCAGCACGGCGCACGCTACTAGCAGCGGGTGCACGAGCTGTTTGTTCCTCTCCGCGTCCTCGCCGCTGAAAAGCTCCGCCAGCTAGACGAGCTTCGGCACGTGGCGCTCATACAGCGCGGCCAAGTGATGGAAACCCACCAACACCTCCGCGTACAGGCGCAGCGCGCGCCCGCACATGTTCTTGGGCAGCACCTTGGCGTACACGGCACGGCGTCAAGCAGCTGCGTGGACACGGCGAGCAGCGCGTCCCAGCGCATGGCGCGCTTCAGGCCCTGGAACGTCAGCTGCGTCAGGCGCACGAGCCCCGCGCAGTGCAGCTACGGGTGCACCAGCAGCACGTGCAGCAGGCTCAGCAACTTGTCGGCGGCCACGTTGGTGCTCGCCACAGCGGTGGCACACACTCCGCTGTGCTTTTGTTGCTTCTGTTGCTTTTGCTGCCGCCTGGCGCGCAGTACCGTGGCTTAGCTGTTACAGCTCTGAGTGCCAGAAACGTTTTGAGTGACAGCATTTGACATTTGGGGCAGAATTTGGAAACATTTCTGGGATAGTGCCAGCATTTGTCATTTCCCCACCATGTGAATTTGAATGCTGCTCTGCAACAACTACAAGCAGTCCGTACCGTTAACATAGTTACGGTATCCACCCAGGAACCGTCGATTGTACAATGGCTGGGTCCAAGATCTCGTGGAACAAACAGATCTATTCATCATGATCACTAGAAGTTAATCTTCAGTTCCTACGGGCACCACCTCAACAAAATCGCGTCGAGTCAACGTCAAACTGACTAAACAAATACGTCCACAACTATCGGTTACGAGAGAGCATCACACTTCGATTGCGATGTAAAGGTAGACCACGTTGTTGCAAACCATGACGACAGCCTTAAACAGTTACAGTATCAATTCATGCATAGCACGCATCAACTAAAGGTAACCCTACCGGTTTTGGCGCACCTAACCATTGTGTTGTCGTGCGAACTCAAAAAGACCAAGCAAGCTCTGTACGACTGCATGCAGTCTTGGTGATCTGCGCGAAATCTGTTTTGCGGGATCCTGCTGTTGGATCCACGCCACTGACACCCCCAGACCACGACTGACCTCTGCCGACTGCGTTCGCGCCTCCTTGCGCCGAACCCGTTCAAAAATACCTACCAGCTCGCCAGATGAACCACGCCAGTGCCTTGTGTCGCAACGATAGCTTGGGATAATAGAGCACTAGCCCCTGCCTGCCAAGCACCAGAGACCACGTCTTTGCCGGCAGCTTGACTGATCGCCGACCGCTTGCTGGCACGCACGAGGCCACGCTACTCTCAAAGCCTTCAATCCCATGGCCGCAGAATGTAAAGCCAACACAATTCGTAAAGCCCAAATGGCGATGCTTTTTGATCCTCCTGATGCCCTGGTCTGCAAGTCAACATGCTGAGACGGCGCGTGGCACTTCAACTACAGACCAAGATCAGCCAATCAGGACGCGCAAAAAGAGTTCAGAACCGATGCAGCTTTGCGGACTGCCAATTGAGACTTTGGTTTTGTATGGCAACATCCTTTACGTAGCGGGCCGTTTGACTGCAAACCGTATCCCAGCTGATGCCGTGGAAGAATGCTCCTACCGAAAGATAGATGCATGTAGCGGACGAGCGTCTGGGGCTGACCAACTTGTGATTCGAGTACTGCTCCATTCAGCAATTTGCTTCGCTTCAATCACCCCAACCTCCTCTGTTTTCAAGCTTCGTTCGGTCATGAAGGCGTTCTTTGTTGCTGCCATGACCGCTGCGGCGTTGGCGGCTGTCTATGCCGATGATTTCTGCGACCAGTGGGGCACCACGAAAACGAACGACTACATCATCTACAACAACTTGTGGGGTGAGAGCTCCGCCACGTCGGGCAGTCAGTGTACCGGCTTGGACAGCAGCAGCGGCTCCACTGTTGCTTGGCATACCAACTGGACGTGGGCGGGCGCCTCCTCTAGTGTCAAGTCGTATGCGAACGCAGCGCTCCAGTTCGACGCCGTGCAGCTCTCCAGCGTCTCGTCCATCCCGACGACCATGGAGTACTCCCTCGACTATAGCGGAACCATTGTCGCCGATGTGTCGTACGACCTGTTCACGGCCTCGACTGCCACCGGAGACAACAAATTCGAGATTATGATCTGGTTGGCTGCCCTTGGTGGGGCTGGCCCGATCTCGAGCACAGGTTCCGCCGTGGCCACGACGACCATCGCGAACACCAAGTTCAGTCTGTATACGGGACCCAACGGCGATACGACAGTGTACTCCTTTGTTGCTTCCGAGACAGTCAAGAGCTTTTCGGGCGATCTAATGGACTTCTTCACGTACCTCATTGACAACGAAGGGTTCTCCTCTAGTCAGTACCTGAAAACTGTCCAGGCTGGCACGGAGCCGTTCACCGGTACCGACGTGACGCTGACAGTCTCGTCGTACTCGGCTGCTGTCAAAACGGGAGCTTCTAGCGGAGGTACCACGACGAGTTCAGCTACGACTTCGACTGCGGGTTCGTCAACGGGGACCAAGACCTCGACGAAGGAGCCGATTGCAAGCAGCTCATCGACCGAGTCTGGCACGCAAACCACAGCACCAACCGCTACGACGGCCACTCCGTCCACGGGGTCGTCTTACACTCAGCAAGAGACGACCGCGCCATCGACGTCCACAGCGTATAGCACGAGTGCATCTGTTAGCGGTGAAGCTGCGACTTCAAGCACGAGCTCGACCTGGAACGAACAGGAATCGACGGCAGCGTCTGCGTCTGAGACTACGGCTCCGGCCACTAGTACTTCCAGTACGACTGACTCGTCAAACTCCGTCGGGACTACGACTTCGAGCGTTACCACAGCCCCCAGCACCTCGACAACGACGGGTAAGAAGTGCACTGGCCGTCGTGTCCGTCGTGGTTAGACTACCACTGGTGTCTTCGGGTTCTCAAGGGAACTGTTGTGCCCAGCATTTCCGAGAGCCACCCTGCGCTAGCTCGCAGTGTAGATGCAAATGTCTTTGTAGTGTATAAATGCCGTGAGTACGAATGAGTCTAGGTGGATAATAAATCTATTTGTTTAGGACTCTACATGTAGCTGCTGAGGTATTTGCTCTTGAGATCTCGTTTGTCCGACCATGACTTCTACATGTATCTATTACTGCGCATCAGTACCGTAGTTTCTTGACTTGAAGAGGAAGTAGGAAGGCAGTTTGCGCTGCGTCAGTGCGCGTCCGCTTGCAAACTTGCAGCCCAGGCGGCCAACCATCCAGATCTCTGCGGTATGGCGGGTGTCTCTTCAATAATTCCGATTAACCCCGGTACCATGAACGTGTGCATATACATGTCGTAAATGCGTCAGTGAAAGGTTTGCAATTATAGTGGTATGGCCTGTAGCGGCACGTACTTGTTGCCTCCTCGCTGAAGGAGACGCACTACGGTAGATATTCGATAGCTAATCGCACACGGCGGTGCGCTCTCATCCATGCGAGTGGGGTCATGCCCCTTGTCAACCTACCAGGTGGGATTACCTGTACTGTACCTGTATTATAGAGTCTGTAAGTGCTATTGCTGCTCAATAGCAGCGAAAACACCGACATGGATATGATACGGATTGAGTTGGGATACATGTAGGATAGTGCTGTGAGTCAACAAGTTTGAACGGACGCACGCAGAGCAACGGGGGCAGAAACCTGGGGTTCTCGACTGACTTGCATCCTGCGGCTGCTAGCAACAATCCGCCAGCTGCAAGATGTTACCAAACAAAGCGATTTGCTTTCAAACTGCACGTTACAGCCTCGGAGAAGTCCACCCCAAGTGGGGCACTTGGGGGTGAGCAACACGCCCGAACAGCATTGACTGGTGCAAGTGAAACAGCATCGCCCAACCAGCCCGTCCCGGTCCCTGAAGTAGATGGGTCATCACCTGGTCTTGGAGACGCTTCCACGATGACGATGTAGCGACGACATAACTTAGTACTACAGGTGTCCCCGCTGAATCTGCAAAGATGGGACAAAAAAAAACTGAGAGGTTACAATATCTGCACAGGTTGCGCATAGACGCTAATGTACTACTTTTATAGACGCTAGTGTACTGTTTTTAATGAAGAATGTTATAGCTGAGTTTGCGCTAGATACGATGTCAGAATTCATCCAGCAGTTCCTGATAGTGGCCGTAGTTACAGCATTCCAAGCCTGTGACGCCCAACTTAAGGCTGTGTAGATTGAGATGTTCTCCTGCGGCAACCCTACTATATACCGATCAATGCTATCCTCGACCTTAATGCGCGTGAAGAGACTCTTGACGCACGCAATGATGCCCTGATCTAAGATATGTTTATTGTGGCCTTCCGTGATCTAGCAGCTCGATGTTTCCAGCAGAGAGACATTTTCCCACGATGATATTACTAATTCAGTACATCTCACCAGACAGCTGTGGCAGATCTTGTTCACTGGCAGACTCCCGCACAGTGTGCGGTATACTCTGTGTTCGCGGTAGATAGCCGATGGCAGTTGCAGATTCAGCGGGGACATCTGTACAGTAGTACCTTAAGCTCCTCTCAATGTTTGAGACTGAAGATGGAAGGACCTTCGTGGAGTTCGCTCGGCAAGTTGGCATACGTGCGCAATAGCTATGGTGTCATGAAGCGAACGAGCGTTTTCCCACGGGCTCTGTCAGCTTGACAGTACTGTACATTATTCTTGAATAGTACAGTCGGTGCAGTCACTTTGTACACATGTAATGTACCATAATATATGTACATGGTACGTCGACCAAGGCTCGAGCGAACAAACACCACGAGGTCGAACAGAAAATTCCGGCTCGCCAATCGGGTCTCTCAAAAAGAGTTCAGTTCACGCGGCTCGGTTTGCAAAAAAAGTAAATACTACAGTTTGACTGGGGTTCTGTACGGCGATGCCTCACTCCTTTACATAGCGCGTCAAAAATGGTGAGCCGCTTACGCGCTTGGTTTCGCTGAGCGGATCCCATCTGCCTGGCAGGAATAAGTGTGCTAACAATACGGGATGCGCACGGGCTGGCAGGTTGGGATACGTCCGTTGTTCAGCCCCACGAACAGCACGCGGTGCAACAAAGGCAAGTGTTGTTGACCAGGGCACACAACACAATAGGTCAAAAGCCCCATTCACCGATTTGCCTCGTCCTCTCCAGCCAGGTTTAAACGATCGCAAAACCACTCGACATAACATGAAGGTTCTGTTCGCCGCCGCTCTGACTGCTGCCGCCGTGTCGGTCACGTCCGCTGCGGAATTCTGTGACCAGTGGGGCCAGGCCAAGTCGGGCAACTACATCATCTACAACAACCTGTGGGGATCCAGCGCTGCCAGTTCCGGCGGCAAGCAATGTACTGCCCTGGACAGCGCCTCCGGAGACAGCGTGGCCTGGCACACCACCTGGACGTGGCAGGGCGGCGACAAGAGCGTCAAGTCGTTCGCGAATGCCGCTCTTCAGTTCGACCCCGTGCCGCTCAGCCAAGTGAAGTCCATCCCGTCGACCATGGCGTACTCGGTCAAGTCCAGCGGAAAGGCAGTCACGGACGTCTCGTACGACCTGTTCACCAGTTCGTCGGCCACGGGCGAGAAGGAGTTCGAAATCATGATCTGGCTGGCTGCCCTCGGCGGTGCCGGCGCCATCTCGAGCACGGGCAAGCCGATTGCCTCGACCACCATCGCCGGCACCCAGTGGAGCGTCTACAAGGGACCCAACGGCAGCATGATGGTGTACTCGTTTGTTGCCTCCAAGCAGGTCGAGAACTTCGACGGTGACCTCAAGGAATTCCTCGACTACCTCGTCAAGGAGCAGAGCTTCAAGGACAGCCAGTACCTGATCAAGGTGGAGTGTGGCACGGAGCCTTTCGTCGGCACTGACGTGACCATGACGGTGTCCAAGTACTCGGCCTCTGTTATCACGGGCAGCGGTGGCTCGCCCACGCCGGCTCAGTCGGGCGACAGCAGCTCGGCTTATGAGCAGACCACGACCGCTCCTAGCACGGGATCGTCGGCGGAGCAGACTACCCCGGCGCCTGCCGACCCCAGCACCGGATCGTCGACCGAGCAGACGACTACTGCCCCCGCTGCTTCCGACGCCGGGTCGTCGAAGCAGAGCCCCAGCACGCCCAGCACTGGTTCGTCGACTGAGCAGACCACGGACGCTCCTGCTGCCTCGAACACTGGCTCGTCGGAGGAGACCCCCTCCACCGGCTCGAGCTACGAGACTCCTGCTACTTCGGACGCGGGCTCGAGTGCGGAGACCCCGTCTACCGGCTCGAGCTACGAGACCCCGTCTACCGGCGATTCGTCTACTAGCCAGCAGGAGCCCACTACGCCTGGCACGCCTAGCACGTCGTCTTCTAGCGAGGAAACCCCCTCTACGCCTAGCACTCCGGAGACCAACCCGAAGTGCGTCCTCCGTCGCGTTCGTCGCGATTAAATGTGGGTTTCATTTTAGATGAACTGCAGCGTCTTCATTCGTCTGTGAACATACATGGTCGGGGCCAGATATGTGGTCGGCCTCGGGTGGTGTTCAACTTGCAGTCGCCTTCGTGAACATAATGTTGATGTTGAGTTTTGATATACATGTAATGTTGTTTGATGCGTATTACCGTGCTGCATCTTGCGTTTTTTCAGTTGTCGAATACTGCAGCGTACACCGAGTCAATGATCAGTGATCCAGCAACCGCAGTGCTTCGAGTCCTACGTGTGCAAAACTCCACCGGACGAAGTACTACAAGTACTGCAGCACAGTACACCAGAATTCTGCATTGGCAATTCCACTGCAGCCCACGTCGCCCGCTGCAGCGCACGCCGTACCAAAAATGTAAGCCGGCATCACGCCGTGTCAACTTTGAGAGACGGCGACACTGGTCAAAGGTGTAGCACTGCTCCGTCTACTTCAGGTGCCGCTGGCTCTGCCGCAATACCTTACAGTGCACCTTCTCGGTGATCGAATGGTGGCCGACAACCACAGCGAATTGCTCAGTCATGAGTCTTCATGGCAAACACGCACAGAGAGAGATCAGGACGAGCGCTAACAAAGACAACTGCCGCGCAGTCTAACATCATGGCATGATCGGTCGCTCGTGCAGCAGTAACATCAGCCTACATGTACACGACGACCACCCATATGCCAGGGGACCAGATGGACACCTCGCGGAGACCCCGGCTTGACGTGAGTAGCGCGGCCGCTCGAGCGCCAAGCTGGCCAAGGAGAGCAGCAACGATCGATCGAACGGATCTCCGAAAAGCTGGAGTGGATTCCGCGGTCTCGGCCGACGCGATTCGAGGCCTGCCGGTCAGGCTGACTGAGGTGCGTGAGTGGCGTGGCGCCCGCGTCTCATGATCCACACAGTCCCGGACTCGCAATGCGCGGATGGCCGTGCCCGACCAGCGCAGGTCTTGGCTGAGCGTGGGTTACACACGCTGTGGCTGCAGCTCGCACCAATCGCCTGGCCGAGCCTGGATTCTCCGCGGCCCGCTGTTTTCCGCCGTGACTAGAATCTCGGCGATAAAGCCGACACTTGGCTGCGTCAAGACTCGGTTCGGGATGGGGGGACCAGGAGGCTCAAGGAAGGCTCGAATCGAAGCCGCGCGCTTTTACAGCTATGCAGGCACTGTGCTCCGCAGTACGTGAGAATTGGCCGCTAACCAGTAAATCCACGCAGGTAAAGGGCCGCGCGATCGGAACTTTGAAGACCGGCAGCACGGAGAGGCGGAGCCCGATACGTGCACACTCTGCAACAACACGGGCATCGTGTGCTTCCATCATCAAAAAGAGCTCGTGCCGAGTAATACACACAGTTTGGGCAAAGGGCCCATCTGGTTGTAAAAGTCGGTTAGGGACGTCGGTGCGACTGGGATTTGTCCGGCGGAAAGGCCGGGCTAGGGCCCCCATTTTCCCCGTGCCGCCACTCGATTGGGCCATTTGCCGCCCCAAAGCGGCTTCTTCTCCCGAGGCGCCAGCGACTGGGAGGAAGCGCAGCAGCAGCAGAACCAGCAGCAGCGCTCGGCCAGCGAGTGGCTACCCAGACAGACGCCCACCCGGCTCCAGCCAGCGGCCCCCCGGCGGCAGGCCAGAGACCAAGAAGTGCCCCCTCCACCTCGCGAACCCTTTTTCTTTAAATATTTTTTTTTCCGTCGGAGAAGTGGAAAAAGACCCTTTTTTAAGGTGAATACCTACATGAACAGCGTGGCGTCGCCCCTGCGGATGAACATGACGACGACCGCCCAGCAACAGCAGCAGCAGCAGCGGCGCCACCACGCGCACCGCACGCGTGGCCAGAGCGTGGCCGCCAGCGGCCAGGACGCGCCGCCCGACGCCGCGTTCGCGCGCATGCAGGCCATGCACAACGCGCACATGCAGATGCAGCTGATGCAACAGGGTTACGCGGGGTACGGCGGAGCGTACCCCCCGCAGCAGCAACAGGTTACGAGCAAGAATCAGGCTCCGCTGCGCCGCGCGCCGTCGTCTCGCCCCAGAGCAGTGGGAGAAGCGCCCAGGAGTAACCAGCCCAGGCTCCGCTCGGTCACAGACGAGATGCTGGGCGCGCAGGACGAGGAGCTGGCCGGACGCCCGGCCATGATCGCCATGAGCCAGGAAGACCTGCCCTTCGACGTGAACAGGGAGCGCCGCAGCCGCCACCGCCACGCGCGGCCGGAGGACCGAGGCAACAGCTACCAGGGCAATTGCAGGGGCAGCAACAACCAGAGTCGCAGCGCTGGCCGAGGCCGCTCGGCCACGGTGAACAATGCAGCGGCCGAGCCGCGCAACCCGGAGACACTAGCTCGCAGCAATAACCATGGGGTTACGCCGCGTAACCCGGACAATAATGCCGCTCGCGGCGCGGCGCCCTCGCGCGCGTCCGCGCCTGGCGTACGCAGCCATGTTACGGCGAGGACTGCGGCACCGGTTCGGTCGTCTGTGCCCGGCCCGACGCCGGAGCCGGAACCCGTGGCCTGGCGAGTGGCCATCGACCCTAAATCCAAGAAGCCGTACTACTACCACCCGATCACCAGGGAGACGACGTGGAAGAAGCCCGCCGAGCTGGTGGCCGCGGAGACGCGCGAGAAGCGCCAGTTCTTCTCGGTCATGGAGAACAACATTCGGCTCAAGCTGCGCGATGGATACTACACGCGCGACAGTGAAACGTCCAACTCGAGCCACAGCACGCCGGATGCCGTGCACAAGCCCCACGAGATGTCGCCGCACGCCTCGTGCCGCTCTTCGGCCAGTACGCTGAGCTGCAGCAGCGCGCGCAGCAGCTTCAACTCGTTCACGAGTGGATCTGCGCGGTCCTTGCCTGGATCGGCACGACAGCTTATCTTGAGCTCGACGCGCTCGCTGCCCACAACTCCAGAAGGTATGGGCGTGCCGGACCTGAACCCTGGAGAGAATCAACCCCAACAAGAGCCCGACACCATGGAGCGGGAATCGGAGGATGGCAAGAAACGCCCGTCGTTGTTTAGGACGTTGTCGTCGTACGAGACCCCAGTGGTGACTTCGTCCCGCAAAGGAAGCGACGGCATTGACGTGGATGAAGTTGGTCGCAACGCTCCTGCGTGTCTTGCAGTTCCGTCGCCAATCCAGGAGCGCGTGCGTTTGGCCGCTTTAGTGCCGCGTGCCTCTGACTTGGAGGCGTACGCCCGTGCCGTGAGAGCCGCCACTGGCAATGGAAGACCGTCATTGCAGGCCCCTTTAATTGGGATTACCGCTGGCAGAGGCAGCTCGGCTTCCGCCCTTATGAAGACGAAGACTCCAGAAAACAAGGCCCCTAGTGACAAGCCGCGTGCGCTGCGTCGTCGCTCCAACAGCACCAATTCCATTTATTTGCGTATGGGAACAATGAACGCGCCGGACCAAGATGCTACGATTCAGTGTGTGGCTACGGTGCTGCGCGCACACATGATGGAGGCACTGGAGGACCCAATCCGGTCGGACCCCCGCTTCGATGTTTTTGTGACGGCCCGCGACCGTCAACGCCTGACTTCAATTGCGGACGAGTTGGATGCCGAAGCCTCTTCCTTCGTTGAGGTGGACGACGATGATGTTATCCTGGATGTGGTCCCCACCCTGTCGGAGATTGGCAACTTTATCAAGCACGTTTTTTCCCGTGCTCAGATGGAGTCTGAGTGCATCATTATGAGCCTCGTGTATGTGGAGCGCCTGCTGAAAGCGACAAGCGGTATGCTGCAGTTGCGTGGGGAGAACTGGCGCCGCTTGGTATTCTGCTCGATGGTGATGGCCTCTAAGGTTTGGGACGACCTGAGCATGACAAACGCCGACTTTTCCAAGATTTGGCCCGAGCTATCGCTGAAGCAGATTAACGAGCTGGAGCTCGTGTACCTGAGTGCCGTGGAGTACAATGTCCGCGTGTCAGCGGTCTCTTACGCGAAGTACTACTTCCACCTGCGCTCCATGTGCGCCACGATGGGTTTGCTGGAAGCGTTTGATGAAAGCGCACCGCTTAATTTGGATGGCGCTCGCAAGATGCAAGTGTTGTCGGAGGAGTACCAAGAGCGCTCGAAGCTGATGCCCGTCCCGCGCCGTCGTAGCGTGACCATCACGAGCACGTCGGCTGCCGAAAGCATGCAGGCTGGTGCCAACGCAGGCCGATCTGCGGTTGGAGGAGGCAAGTCCAAGCCGACTAAGGCCTCGCCCGCGGCCAGCCTTGAGCAACTTGTGCACATGCAGGTGCGCGTCGCTGGCGGCAGCTCGCTTGGAATGCACCGCCTGTCGGCAAACAACACGGTGAAGCCCTGAACAAGGCGAGCGAACTGTCCAAGCCACCCGCATGCGATTGAAGAAAGTGGAACGAAGACGGTGGCAGGAGAGCAGAGGAAGTGATGGTGTGTCTTTTTATTTGATGAGTTAGTGTAGTGATTCGTGCAGTGCCTAGTAGCTGTTGAAGAACTTCTTGGAGGAGGCTTCGCATCGTGCGGCGTTGACATCTCGGCGTGAGCTGGCACGCGAGTGATGGAAGCAAAGCAAGCGACCTCAGACGGAGAGAAAGAGAAACATGTGAATGTGATGAGTGACAAAGTTGGATGCTACTGTAAGTACCAGGAAAAACAACCAAACGTTTGGAAGTGTCGTTCGAGTTGTGTGCTGTTGTGCTGCCTTACAAGAGCGAAGAAATGTAGTTGTGCATCCAGTTGAGTACAGCTTGCTGGTTTGCGTCCACAACCAAGTGATCGGCGCAGTCCACTTGGACTTGTCCAGTTGCGTTCGACTTGATTTTTACTTGAAGCCGCTTCTGAAGGGCCAAGCGGAACTCTGCGTCTTCCAGTACCGAAATGTCCAGCTTGTCTAGCGAAAAAGTAGCGGGCGGCGAGTACGGCGGAGGAGGTGCTTCAGGAACAAACTGCTCCCCGGTCTGTTCATCTTCGCCGTCGTCTTCGTCGTCGCTGGAAGTCATGTCCAACTCAACAGCACTTTTGAGCTGCAGCACCATGCGCTCAAACTCGAGATTTGCCATCGGCGGCAAGGACGTGAGCTCGTGATCCTCTTCCTCGATCTCGTTGTGGGCCGAATCGCTTGCAAGTTCCGCCTTTTTGTCTGCGAACTCTGGCAAAGAAGAAGTCAATGTCGCCGGAACTGGAGGAGGCTGCACTACAACCTGCTCGGCAGACTCTTGCGTTGGAGGTGTTTTGAAGTCGGGTAATTGCTGAACCAAGATGATCGGGTCGTCAAGTGGAGACGCCTTTGCTGGGCACGGTTTCCCGTCTGCGTTTGATATCTCGGTTTGCCGCTTCCGTTGAAATTCCAGCCGATGCTCGCGTAGCGAAGGTTGGCTGTCACGAACTGCAGGGCCTCGGGTTTTAGGCGCAGACCCGGGAGTTTTTTGCTTCGGCTGTTGACGACGAATACCAATCGGAGCAGGGGGAGGAGTTCGCTTGCTAGAGTTCGGTGCCTTCCCCTGAACGCCCAATACCACCGGCCTCGGGTATGCTCGTGCATTCGGCTTGGGCTTTTTGGAGACCTCAACATTCTTAGCGATTGCAGTCGGAGGAGGAGGTGGGAGATTTTTCACCAACTGCTCTTTCTGGGCAGCCCACTGCACGTCGAACGTGTTAGTATTTTATCAATATAATCGTATCGAGTATGCTCGACGCACCTTTGCATTGAATGCAGCTACCCGTTCTGCAATTCCACTTGGCGAGTTATCTTTTGCTCGACCTTTGTCATCGGTCTTCGATGCACTTGACGGTATTGGAGGGTCTGGAAGTGCTGCCACAGCAGCAGCAGCAGCATTTTCTTTAGCTTTCATTTGGGCTTTCAGCTTCGCCTTCACCTGTGCAGATGCCAACGATTCCAGACCTTTACTTCTCGCAGGCACGACACGCTTCTTGGGAGCATTCAAGTTGCTAACAGAAGAAATTCTGGCAGGAACTCGATCGGGTTGCACCCTCTTTTGAATCGGACGGCTTCGTCTTAACGCGCCATTAGGAAGTCCTCGAGCCTTGCGACTAGCACCTAGCACAGACCCCACCCTCGCCTTCCCGTTTCGAGCATGAGGGGATAATGGTTTCCTAATGTTTTGCTGCGCTTGGCGAGATGATGGTGTGATGGCAGCATTGAGTGCTGGTGTTCGTACAACAGGCTCCGCGCGACGTACGTGCTGAGCTGATGGAGCAATGAGCAAAGACTTGTCTTCCACTGAAGTTTTCTTGCGAAAGACGTTTTCTCCATGGAGCACGGTGTGGTTCAACTCGGAGGCTAGCGCTCGAGCCGACAAGAAGCTCTGTATTCGTGCCAGAACTAAAGGCCGTCGGATCAGTTGGTTCACGCTGGGGCGTGCACGTGGTTCCTTTCGCAACATCTCATCCACTAAAGCCTGAAGCTCCCGCTTGATGTTGTTTAGGCTTCCACACGATGAAAGCTGCGGGGTCGCACCTCGCACAATGTTATCAAATAACTGGCGCTGGCTTCGGCCTTCAAAAGCGTGCGCGAAGGAGGCCATCTCGAACAAAACACAACCGAGGCTCCAAATGTCTGCCTTTGCGTTGTAGCGCTTGCCGAGGCAAATTTCAGGCGCCGTGTAGTACGGCGTGCCAATCGACGTCTGGGCGCAGGCCAATGTGTGGCTTAACACTGTGGCGACGCCCAAATCTCCAAGCTTCACGACTCCAGACTTGGTGAGAAAAATGTTGGCAGGCTTTACATCACGGTGCAATATTTTACGATCGTGAAGATGCTTGAGTGCAAGACACACTTGAACGAAAAGACCCAAGAGCTCATCAGGCTCGAAGTATTCACGACGCCTGGTACGTCGCTCCAACTCGTGACTTAAGTCACCACCATCCGCAAACTCGGTCACAATACACAACACCGTCGGCCGTTGTTGGTATCGCCCCAAAAAAGCAGCATTAGGTGCTGGCGTCTTGAGCAAGAAGCTTTCTTTGCAAGCAATGATGTTTGGATGATCCAATGCTGCAAGCAGTCGAGCTTCTCGTTGCGCATTGGCCTGGTCGCGAGGGTCCAACACGATTTCCTTGATCACAAACTGCTGTTTGTTGAGCTGCTCATATGAATCCGATTCTGCTGTCTTGCGTGTAGCCAAGTACGCACATCCAAAGCTACCCTGGCCAATCTTACGGACCTTCACGTACTTCTCCATTGGTGCCCACCTTGAAAATGAACGACAGATTGGTGAAAGACATCGCCCATGAACAGCAAAAATAGAGGATAAAGTTGAATACAAAGATCTGCAGCATCGCATGCCGACGAGGGTTATCTCCATGAAACTCCGACTTGTGGTCTTCCGAAGCTGTTTGAAGTGAGGTGAGATGGATTCTTCACGAAGCTCACCAGCTTCAAAGTACAAATATGCAGCGGCACAAGTCATGGATCCACCGTCGCCGATGACAATGGCAGGCCGCTTCCCACGTTCACTAACCGCTGAAGACGACGGCAATGGCTTTCTCTTCAAGGGCAGCACCTCTCCTATCATTTCAAACCCAAAGCGCAGCGGCGCTCATGGATTTCAGCGCAAACCGCCCCACATCGATATGGCCCGCGAGTACGAAGCTTCTGGCAAGAGCTACAATGCAGCTCGAACCACCATCGCAGCGTTGAATGAGCGCCATCGTCAGCTACAGATCGTGCAGGAAGAAGCTTTTATCCGGGAACAAAAGGACCGAAAGTTCACAGCCAACTTCGCCGAAACGAGGCTTGCAACTTGTGGTGTACCGACGCTCAACACGATGAATGTGCGTATCGAGCGACAGCGCGAACAAGCGAAGGCCAAAGTCAATGACACGTCGCCGACCAAACAACAGCCAACCAACAAGAAACAACGAGAAGCTGTACATCGGCAACACCTCGAGACACAAATTCGTGCAGCTGTGCGTCGCTCGTACGGATCACTGGAGCTTGACCTAAAATCTCTTGAACTCGTGCACATTCCACGAGCAGTGTTCACAACGCTACTGTTGCAGCTTGCTCGCTCCATCCGAACAGTGAACGTATCGCGCAATGCTCTGCGCGAAATTCCCGAAAGCTTTATTCGTGCCTTTCCAGAAGTCGAGACGCTCGTTTGTAAGGAGAACGCGTTGGCAAGACTGCCACCTCGTGCACTAGGCGAACTGCGCTATCTTCAGGTGTTGAACGTGTCAGGAAACCAGCTCAATGCCCTTCCCGTCGACTTGCCTAGTACACTTGAAACTCTAGATGCCAGTCGCAACCGCTTGCATGACATTCAAAACCTGCACGCTCTAACTCGTCTAGTCACGCTAGACTTGAGCTACAACCACTTCCAGCTCTTGCCCTGCGGACTGGTAGCACTGAACAAACTGCAAACACTCACGTTGAGTGGCAATCGACTCGTGACACTCGCAACGAGGTCACCCCTTCTGCGAAAACGAGGAGTTGAAGATGATGACACGGCAGCCAATCCACAAGACGAAGACGACGCAGACACTGCCACTGAGCCCACAGAGGAAGAGAACGAAGCTGCTCGCAAGCAGTGGCGCGTTGAAGAAGACCCTGTCACGCACGACACAGTGTATTTCCACTTGCAAACGAAGCGTGTGACCCGAATCAAGCCCAAATGCTTTCAAATACGTATTCCAAAACTCCAATTCCCGGGCAATCAGGCACAGCACCCGAAGCCGGATAATCGCGCTTTGCTGGAGCGATACCCAGACGGCTGGGAGATCATCCTGCCAAGTCCATCAGACATCTTGACTGCATTACAGTTCGTGAATCACTGTACCGGCGAAATTTTCCCCACGCTTCCTCCTGCACTTGATCGCTGGGATGGAGTAGATCACTTGCACTCACTCTTTTTATCTGGTAATGAGCTTTTGGACCTACCGCCTTCATTCGTAAGTTAGTGCTGATCTGTTGATTGCAACTATCAAGAGACTTACACAGCGTGAGTTTTCAGGGAAAACTAAAGCGGTTAAAGCGACTTGAAGCGGAGAACAACAAACTTTTGGCTCTGCCCGATGTACTCCACGGATTAGAGGCACTTGAGACTGTCAAACTTGGCATGAACGGGCTGGCCACACTGCCTCCATCCTTTTCAAAGCTCCCGAACCTCACCGAGTACGTCATCCATGTATTCACATGTATTTACTTTCAATTTCCTGTTCTTAAACGCGTTCGTCTTCGTTTGTGATTTCAGTGTAGATGTCAAGCTCAATCGCCTACGAGAACTGCCTGAAGCCTTAGGAGATTTGAAACAGCTCCGCGTGCTAGATGCAAGTGCCAATGCATTGGAAAAGCTCCCTCGCTCCTTCCTAGCTTTGAAAAAAATCGTCACGTTACGGCTCGCAGGCAATACACCACTTCTCAGTGCGGGATTTGCTGCCGAAACGCTGCGCACGGGGAACCTTGCTGAGGTACGATGGCAACTGGAACACCAGATCGAGTGCGAAAAGCATGGCGGCTCGCGTCCACCAGAACCAAAAGCTCGGCTTATCGGAGTCGGTGCCGAGTGCTGGAGCACCGACTTACACATCAACCGAGAATTTGCTCGCGCTGTAGAAATCGCTCGCGAGACCCACACGCTCTCAATGCACTGGCGCGGCATCGAGGTACTTGAGCTGCCTCGCGTCTTCTTTACAGCAGTGCCGGACTTGCAAGAACTTCGACTCTCAGGCCAAAACTTCGAGGTGCTACCTGCAGGCTTCGGGACGTTCACGAAATTGCGCTTACTGCAGCTACGACAGAACAATATCCGTGCCATTGCACCTGAAGTGTTTGGCTCAATAGCTGATGATCAGGACGGCGTCGCCAAGAACGTTGGAATCGGTGGGAGCTTGGAGACTCTGGACTTGCGATACAATCGATTGGAGACTCTGCCTGATACATTCGCCAACTGTTCGAAGCTCCGAATGCTTCGTGCCAGTCACAACGTCATCGCATCACTACCAGAGTCCACGATAGGTTTGGTAAACAGCTTGGTGGACTTGCAGCTTGCTCACAACCAGCTAACAAAAGGCCCAGGGGCACTAGCTGCGCTCCGTACACTCGAGCGACTTGATCTGTCCTTCAACCGTATCGAGTCACTTGATGAGCTGGATTTCTCGCAGCTACCGCGACTTCAAGTCTTGCGGCTGAGTGGCAATCGACTCACAGAACTGCCGATGTCCCTGGGTGGGGTGGGAACATCGGACGGTGGAAAACCACCACCAATAAGTGAACTGTCGTTCGCAGGTAATATGCTCCGAGAATTTCCACCTGCAATTCTGCTGCTTGGCGCTACTTTGAAGCGTATCGAGATGCAAAGCAACCGCCTGGAGCGATTACCCATAAGCTTTGGAGTATCGCTACCCGCTTTGGAAATCGTAGAGAGCGATGGCAATCCGTTCCGATCCCCACCAGCCGAGATAATGCGCCTGGGAGCTAAAGCTATCCGCTTGTATCTACACAAGCGCGAGCAACGAGTGGAAGAGCTTTTAGCACTGCTTAGCGCTTTGGGGCTTGTCTTCGATCGTGATACTTTTGACAAGCCTATTATGCGCCATTTGCTGTCTCCGGACATGCCGCTGACGAGTCTGCCATTCCTGACGTCCAAGCATCTCGTAGCATTCGATCGCGCTGTTGATCGATATGTGAACGGCGCGTTTTATCTTCCACCCCCGCCTGCTGGGGCCGGACCTGAATTCCGCCGAGGCGCCGATATTTTCCACGAGCTGCTGCTGAGCACACACTTCGAGCTTGCACAACGACACCATCGTACAGTTCTGGAAGAGCTGCTCCAGTTGCTCACACTAATTCGCCAGAAGCGCTGGGCCGACAAGACAGACCTTCGATACGATATGCTGCGACCTTGGGGACGCCGTGGAGAGCAAATTGGCGTCTATATGGTGCGTGGCACTCTGCTCTTCCCCGAAGAGTATAAAGATGCCGACGATGTCGTTCGGCCTCCACCAAGTCCAGGTAAAGAGCCCCCGAGCATCTTACGAGTGATTGAGACCAGGACACAACGCGGATTCCCAGCAGAGCCTTTCATCGAAAACAAACGCACGTTGCGTGATGTCGAGCGAGCATTGGAGCAGTATGTTGGCGCCTATGGTCCCGTGGGTGTTGCTCATGCGAATGTCCCCATGCGATGTGCCTGTGAGGAACTACTCCGCTTCGGTAAAATGCACGAGCCGTGCGAGCAGCCTGGTTGGACGATGGTTCGCGTGCTCTACACCGACGAAGAAGTCGCAAGACGTGAACTTGACGAGCGAAGACTTCGTGAGGCACAAGACGCTCTGCTCCCCCAAATTCGCGCATTCCTCGAAACACCCGATGGCGAAAAACGATTCCAGCACGAGGTCAGAATCGCGAAAGACGCTTTACGCGCGCATCTTCGAGCCTTGAAGAAGCAGCTTAAGCGCCATCGTGCCAAGTTGAAACCTCTTGCGAAAGCCCACGCTCGAGAAGAAAAGCTGGAAAAGAAGCTTGAACGTGTTGCTGCGAAAGCTGCCAAGTCGAAGAAGCCCGGCGAAGACATCCCCGTGAAGAAAGTTGAAACCCTCGGCGAGCTGAAAGCGCGGATAGCTAAACGTGAGAAGCTGGAGTTCGCCGAGACTCGCGTTCGCGAAGACACGGAGGAGCTTGAGCGTGGGAAAGCACGCCTTGGTCAAGGCCACGCAGCCTTCAGAGAGGAGGTGGAGAAAGTCTTGCTTGAAAAAGTCGGCGCTACCGTGCGACAACATCTTGTGCGGCAGCAACGCGATAAAGCCATTGTCATGGGCTGGCGCCGTCCTTGGGATGGAATTGACGGGCGTACCTTCGAGCGCTACCACCGAGAAATTCTTCGACACAAGCAAGGCGGAGTGGATGAAGAGGGAGCTGCTGCTGCTCCTGACAGCGGCCCAAAGAGCGTACTGAAACACGACGAGAAAAATAAAAACGCGGAAGCCCCTAAAGCTGACGAGGCGGATGATGAAGACGACGACGCAGATGCCGATGATGCGGTGGCGAGTGACGATAACAGCGAAGTCAGCGATGTGTCCTTCGACGGCTACGATGACTTGGTCGCCAACATGGCGCGAGGTTCTCCAGGTGCTGGACAGGATGACGACGAAGATGATGAGGATGACGATGAAGAGAGTGCTGCGATCGCTGAAGCCGCACGAGCCGCTGCCATGGCGGCCTTGGAAGCAGAGGAAGCGGAGAGGGAAGCAGAAGACTTGGACGACATCAGCTTGGATGAAGAAGACGACGACGACAAACAACATGAATCCGAAGACAGCGACCTCTGATCTACAGCAAACACAGGGCACGAGGCACTCGAAGACAGTGAGGACTCAAGATCAATCACACAAAACAAGAGGCTGGAAACATCTATTCCGAATGTCAGCAAACCGAATCAACACAAGCAAGACCTTACGAACACCGAAGGAAGCGTGTAAATACACGAACACCCAGCTTCACGGCTGATTGCCGTTGTTCACCCCTCCCCCACCAACTACCTGGTTCACTCTCACCACGATACCTGCGCCGCGAAGCTGCGAGTTGAGTTTGACCACCATGCTTGGACTCGTCCGATGTACTGCCCAATCCATGCTATTCTCACAAATACAGCGGCTGCTGACCATGCTGCTGCTGCTGCTGCTGATAGTGCAGGTTGTAACCTCCCCCGTTGGTAGCTTGCTGCGCATGTTCGGCTGCAATTCGATTGGCGTTCCGGACTGACGGCGACGAGCTTCGCTTCCGCGGGGCACGCATAGACACACCGTCAATTACCGGGTACCGGTCAGCAAATGACGGTGTGCGAGGAGTTTTCAGTAGCGTCTGCAACACTGCGTCACGCCGGCCCGGATTTTCATGGAGATGGCGGAACTTTTTGAATACTTTCATGGCATACCGGGCGTCGATGACCGGGTCGTGATCCGCCTCCTGGATGTCCTGCCCCAGCAAGTACTTGGCCACGTGCCGCAGTGAAAAGTAGCGGTAGCGGACCACACCGTTCGTCAACTGCATGGGCAGGCGGAACAAGTCGGCAACGTCAAACTCCCCTTTGTAGTCCGTCGGTTTCTGCAGCGTGAGCCACTCCAGATCCTTCTTGATCGACTGGCCTACAATTACGCTTTCCACCGGCAGGATGGCCTTCAACCGAACCAGCGCCTCCTCTAGGTCTGGCGCACCTTCCAGATTACTACCACACAGCACCAAACACCCAGCCAATAAGCCAAAACGTAAAAAAATAAATAAATAAAAAATACCTCGATCGTCATCGTACCTCTCTGTGATTCCCGTGAGCTGTGTGAGATAGCTCACAATGGGCTTGGTGGGCTTGACGTATTGATCGAACACCACCTTCTCGTCCTCGTCCACCACCGCAATCCGCGCTACATCTCGATCACTGCACGTCACAACCAGCCAGCACCGTCAGCCACCCTCCACCTCCACCACTACATCCACCCAGCCACCTACTTGGTGCCGTTGCCCGTGGCGACACACTCGACGTCAATGGCGAAAAACTACCAAAAAAGCACCCGATCATCAGTCTCCCACCCAAAATCCCCAAAATCCCCAACAACCCCAACAACCCACGCACCGGCCCCTCAATGTCCCTCGTCAAGACCGGCAGGATCTCGCAGATGACCTCCTTCTTCTGCGGGTTGGCCTGGATCTGCAGCTTCCTCCGGCCATTGGGCGCCGTGGCAGTGGGGATTTCGTCCCCGGCGGCCTCCACGTCCGTCGGGGGCGCCAGCATCATGGGCGGTGGCAGCCCCGGGTGGTTGTAGAACACGGCGCCGCCGCTGGCCACGGCCACCGGGAAGTCCTGCGGCAGCGGGGGCGCCCGCAGCTCGTCGTAGGGCGAGAACTCGGCCGCCTCGGGCCCGGACGCGCCCGCGTCGTGCACGAACGGGCAGCTGCTGCCGTTGCGGCAGCCGCCCTCGGACTGGAAGAAGCGGCAGGCGCGTGGCGCCGCCGAGGGGATGCAGCCGTTGGCGTACGGGTTGGCGGCGCTCAGCGGCACGTCGTCCACGGCGGCGGAGGCGGCGGACGGCTCGCCGTCGTGGCGGAAGGTGCAGGAGGCGCCGCGGAAGCAGCCCTGCGGCGACTGGAAGAAGCGGCAGGCGCTCGCGCTCGAGCTCATGGGCGTGCTCGTGCTCGTGCTCATGGGCGGCGAGAGGGGCGGAGTGCCTCCGATAAGGCGGTGGATGGCGAAGAAACGCTATTGGGCAGCGCGCCGCGCATAGTGGAGGCAAGTGAAACGCGACCCCTCTCCCGGAACGATATTCATGTACCGTTATCGGGAGAGCAGGCAGATGGCGGAGGCTGCGTGGTGGTGACAAGGGGCTGGGCGGGGCTGGTGGCATTTTTGGGGTGGGTTGGTGGGACGCCGAGATTGGGATGGCTTGGGAATTGGTTTTGCCGATGTTGAAGCTCTCTCTGCTGGTGTATATGTATGTGAGTGGGTGTGCTGGCGATTGGTTTCGCTTGCGTGTTGTGCATGCTTTTGACGGAGGGTTGACAGCGGTTAGCAGGGAGTGCTGTACTGTAGTGCAGCGTGTACTCGTTCCGCTGTTTTAACGCAGTGCAACAGACTCCTGAGAGGTGTTGTGCACAGAAATCGCAACTGACGAGTGTTCTCGCTAGACTGCAGCTCTTTTGAGGATGAGAGCACTGTGGGGCTGAACTGCTCCCCTCTGCAAGCATTGTACACTTATTTAGCTGTGCTGACGGCGCATAACACTTGCGACGTCGGATTCGAAGCCAAGGCAAGGGTGGACCATACCAATTGGGGCATCTCTGCAGGTTCCGAGGCGAACAGTGGCAGAGGTGGCTTGATCGCGACCTGTAGTGCTGCCTCACAGCAGGACCAAACGGTATGGGCTAATGAAGTCCAGCGTGCAGTCGCTCACCGCTGTACTACACGCTTCTGAGTGTTGTGCAGCAGGTCGAGAAGATAGCAGCGCCACGTCACATGTTAGTGTGTGTTCCACCGAGTTTTTCACTTTTCTCGACGGAAAAAAAGCGCTTTTTTAGGATCCGGGGATGGGCGCGCAAATGATACGATGGAGAGGAGCACCGAACACAGAAAGAACATTCCTGCGCAACCTTCGGCCAACATCCTCCGCAGGTCGTCAATGTCCACCAATCTTTTGCTTTTTTCGCCGGGAAAGTTCTTTTTCCCGGCTGCGTGTCTATCACGAGTCGCGTCGCCGGAGTCACCCCGCTAGCTTCAACGATCCTCTACACCCACGGGCTCCGCTTCGAAGCGCAATGCTCGACTTGCATTTCCGGTGGTCCTCCGAGTCAGAGGCTGCGTGCCTGCAGGACATCTCACCCCAATCGAGGTTGCAGTAGACTCGCCGCTCTGTGCCAGCTTGTCTCGCCGCTGCTGCACCGAACCGCCGGCGTTTTCTGGTGGTCTCGCGCTTGTGCTCGACGGCTTTGCCAGCTTGTTCGCTGTAAAGCTGGCGTCTCGTCGAGCTTTGCGGCATTGCGCACCCGCTGCCGGCGCTGCTCGTGTTGCCGTGGTCGCGGCTGAACACGGCAGCGCGGCGCGTATGTTTCACCTCTGCGTTTGGTGTTATATTTCTTTCGCCAGCGATGTCTCCAGCTTTGGCCACATTGCGCCAAAACCAGCTTTGTCTACACTATCATATCATACTTGTCCTGCCTCCATTGCGAAGCTTGTCATACATCAGATCAGGTTCCCCGCGCGCTCGGCAACCCCATAAGTGCCGCGGGGCACGTCACACACTCGCGATCATACGCGCGAACGGTAGTGCTGCTGCACTTGTTGACACGACAACGGGTGTGGACTTGGTCACCGAAGCCGAGGGGGTCTGTTTGGCTGCTGCTGCAGCCAGCGTCGACGCGCACGATGCCACCACACGGGGCACCGCCGCCACTGGAGCCTTGGCTGGGGGTGCCATCGCAGGCGGAACCGCCGCGCCGGTGGGAGGCGACGGAGACGCGTACCCAGCGGACGCGGGGCTCGGCGGAGAGGCACTGCGAGGTGCTGCGTTGACAGGTTTCGCGTCGCTGGCGTTCTCCAGCACACGCACGAACCTGCCCTTGATACGCGGACGGTCGTCGGCCAGCTTCTTCCTGCAGTCGTACTTGATGCTCTTCTTCCAGGTGCGGTTTTTGCGCTTCTCGTGGAACTTCTGAAGGCGCAGCTTGCGCGCCGCCGGGCTGTACGAGCCGATCTTCTTCTCCGTCGAGCTCGACTTGGGCGATCCTACGTTCAGCACACTGAGTAGTGAGTCCGTCGGCGCGCTGATCGACAGCGACGACGTCGAAGCGCTCGCTGCGGACACGCGTGCTTGTTCCTTCCGCAGCTCCTCGGCAGCAGCCGAGTTGGCAGCCAGTTCGCTAGCAGAGCTAGAGGAACCAGTAGAAGCGGCCTTGTCGCCAACCTGTTTCGCGTCAGCATTCTTCTCCGAGAAGATGCTGCTGCGCTTCTTGCTAGAAGTGCTCGTGGGCGACGGGATCTTGAAGTTCATGGTGTCGAAGCTCATAAGGAGCTTCTCGGCGTCCTTGGCGTTGTTGCTCGACTCCATGCGGATGTAGGCCGGATCAACTACAGACGCAATGAACGCACCAAACGGCATAGGATGAGCACGCGTTCGTCTCAGCCACCAGGCACGCCATGACCGCGTGTCGATTTCGGTTTGCATTGCAAGCAGCAACATCAAACAGAAAGAGCAAACAGCAAGAACTAACCGAAGGTCGAAGCCATGTCCGCCGGGTCCTCGAAGGCCAGGCCGCCGCGCAGGAAGGACGGGCCGAAGCCAAAGTCGTTCACGTCGTCGCCCGTCGCGTGGTCCTGCGCCAGAGCGTCCATGCTCAGCGCGAGGTCCATCTCGTCGTGGGCCACCCAGTCGATGTCCTGGTTCAGGCGGTCGTCAAAATCCATTGCGCGCAGGTAGTCGTCGCTGATCCAGCCGTCAAGATCCAGCTCGAACTCGTTCTTGAACATGTCGTCCAGCCGGGCCTTCTTGGCGTCGCTGGTGCCGGCCAGCACGCCCGCGGCGTGCGAGCGCTTGCCGGCGCTCTTGAGCTTCTCCTGCGGCGACAGGCACATGGCCGGCTTGCTCTCCTCGATGGGGCTCAGCGGGTTCATGGTCAAGCAAGACCAGGAAGGAGTGCGCGATCTTTTCGAGCACGCTCGACGTGCGATCCAAAACAGGAGACGACGACTGGTCACCGACTCCAAGCAGAACTGCTAGCGACTGGCTGGCGATGGTCCAACACCAGGCCTGTCAGTCGGCTCGATAGCTCTAGTCGCGAAGCGTCGCTGAGCGAGGTCGAGTGCGTGGCGCGCACTTGACTGGGGTTGGGCACTGTGGCGGAGGTGGTGGTTGGCGTCTCGGTTGCAATTGCAGCGAGACACTGGCGACGCCCAAGACGCTGGAGAGAGTGGAAGTGAAGTGGTGGAAGATCGCTGGCCGGACTACGCTAGCCGCTCGCCCACTGCAAGTAGCTTGTCGCGCCCGAGGAGTTGGTTTTCCGCAGAGGATTTCAAAATGGCCTGAAGGCCAAAAGGCGGCTCGCGGAAAAAAGCACAACTTTGGAAGCGAAGGCAAAAGAACAGATATAAAAAGCATCGGGACTGGATCCGCCGCCTCATTGGCCGAAACGCGGGGAAAAGCGCTGATTGGCCGCGCCGGGAGTCACGCAACCGACGCGCGATCGGACGAAAATGGTTTCCGAGGATGATGGCAACCCGCTCGGGCCAATCGCGGCGCGCCGCGGGCTGAAGTTCAACAGGTGGCGCTCCGGCTAAGTGCGTTCGTTACGCTTCTCACCCATAAAAAGCAGTCCGTCACTTGGCGTTTGTATACGGGACGCGGAATCGCACCTAGACGGGAGCGTAGCCGCATTCAGAAAAAGTGAAACCTCCCGCAAGCAAGCAACTGGGCGCGTTGGTGGTCCGGTCCTACCAGATGCCTGACCACCCCTTGGCGAGATTGGGCGATAAGATAAGGCTGGTTTGTTTGCGAGGACGGATACCGCGGAGCTAGAGTGCCGGTGAAGCCGCCGAGCAAGCTCGCTGCCTCCGCTACCGGCACATGACTGCTTTCGTCGCTGGCAATGGCATCGCCATTGGCGCTGGTCTGAATTTCCGACGTTCGGGGATTGAGTCTGGCCGGCCGGGAAAGGCACCTGTCCGGCAGAAAGCGGCCAGGCTGCCCCTTATCGGCCCCGCGCCCCGGCTTTCGCGGGCCAACCTGGGGCTGCGAACCCGCTCGCTCCGCTGACAGCGGAGCGCTGGCCGACCTCGTTATCCAGCGACGCGGCAGCGGGTTCAGCAAAAAGAGAGCGCCACGCGGTGCCTAGTGCAGCTCGTTTTACAATGCGCTGGCTTCTTTCGCGCGCTGGGCCCTCGAGAGGACCTCCAAAACCACGATTAGCGGAGACCAACCGCGGTTCGAGTTGCATTGCGGAGACCTGCCTGGACTGAGGCCATTCTGATATCTCCTGCCAAAGCGAGTTTTGTATCAAGCTGCTTGTTGCAAAACTGAAGATTGGAACGAGTGGCGACCGGCGTGCAGGACAAGAAGCCTCGTCACGCAGGCCTCGTCGCGTGCCAACTTGCACTGCTCGGGCGGGCTGGGGTGCAACCAGCAAGGAGCAGGCGCAATCAGGCCGTTTGCGCGCACCGGAGCCCCGTCGCCAGTCAAAGCCGCAAGGCGTCTTGAAGCGCGAGAGGAAAAAGACGGGGAGGGTTTTACGAAAAAAGCAGCTTGTTTGAAAAAGCACCCCGCGGAAAAGCGGGGATGGACGTCGGCCATCATCAACGCGTTGCAATCTTCACCAACCTTGCATCGCACAAGCTTGCCAAGCCACTTGACTCGATTCCAGCCCGAAGTGGCGAAGCCGGCGGTGCCCCGGCTCGGCCCTGCCTTGCAGTGCGTGGGATGGGCGGTCCGGCTTTGGTAGGTGTGTCCGCCCCGATTCTGCCAGACAGCCTTGAAAAAAGCGCTTTTTTCGCAGATCGGCTGAACGAGTTCAATTGCGCAAAGTATCATCAGGCCCGCCGCCTGCGGACGAAGATCCCGAAGTCGTCGCCGCGGACTTGCTCTCCAACTCAGCCCTGCCAGCACACTGCTCTCGGAAGTGTGCAAGTCCACCCGCCTGCACCAGACCAAAGGCTTCCGATTTGGGTTAGGTCCGCCCTGAAAAATTCGCTCCGATGCGATGAGTCACCACCGGAACGGAGTGCGGCAGCGCATTGTGTTGTCATTTGAGTCCTTTCATGCCTCGCCTCGGTTCCGGAGGTTCGGCACTATATTGGCGAAGGAGCCAAAGCGACGAAGGGGTTCGTCGCAGCCCGCTGTGAGGCCGGATCAGTCTACATGCATGGCTCGGTTCTCGGCTCCTCGCCTCGAGGTCCGAGGCCTGGCAAATACACCGTCGGTGTACGCTGGCGCCAGAGGTCCCTCTGCTCGACGACAAGGCTAGACGAGGCTTCGGCGGGACCCGCACCTGCAGTGGCGAATTCAGAGGCATGAGCATGCGAGCGCGAAAACTCCGCGAGGTGGCGGTTAGCTGGCTCCTCGACACATCAGCGCCGCGTTTGGGCGTTTGCCGAGTCACCTAGCGAGCGGGTCCCATGGACCGCCAGAAAGTTGGCTAGAGAGAGCTGCAGACAGGTGCTGTCATCCTCCATTGCACTGGTCAGCAGGAGCCTCATGCAAATGCTTCAGCGTCGGGCTGGGCTGAGATGCTGCAGCGGAGAGACTAAGTCCGCAGGCTAAGACTAACACGGAACTTTGAAACGGCTTCAGTTTTCGGCCGTTATGCACAATTTCGAATGGCGCGATGCGAGTCACCCGTAACCAGCCATCTCTCGACTCGAGAGTCTCGAGCCGTCACGCACGAGCAGCATTGATCCAGCTCAACACTACAGGCAATTCAATCCCGTCAGCGTCGACTCCGGGGCGGGTAAGCTCTCTCGTAAGATTACCATGCAGCCAGCCACCGGGACCAGCTCGCGGGCATGAATCAACCTGCCCTCTTCGGGACGAACTAGCTGATCCTGTCGTGGGCTGGTCCGGCGAGCGGTCGCAAGTGTTTGTCTAACAGCAGCAGCCCTGCGATTGTGCAGGCTCGTGCTTGGACAGCAGCCGTCCAGTGTTGCCAGTGCAGCAACGAACACTCCGGGGCGTCTCTGCCATCTGCGTGTGAAGGTGCTGGGTCCGAGAACACAAGCGCTCGGTGACCTGAGCCCGCGACGTAGGGCTAGCCACCCATCTGGCGAGGGGAGAATTTCGCCTCGGGAGGGCGGTTCTCCTGCACATTATATTGTCCAGGGTCTCTGCCAGGCTCCGCGTTACTTTGTGGACCAGCCTGGTGTCGCAGTGGAGCAGTCACTGACTCTTCAGCGCACGGTTGACTAAAGCTCAGCTCTGCCAGCTGCAGGAGACCCGATCCATTTCGCCATCCCAACTGCATCGACAGGAGAGGCGACAGTTTTCCCAGCGCTGGTGAAGCGGAGTTCAATAGCGACAAGTTAGGAGCATCGAGGTGAGCTGGGGGCATTCATTTCCTGCGGTGAAGCAGCGGCATGGCCTCGTCCGTGCATTTATCGCGCGACCGCGCGCAGACTCGCCGGATGCACCACCGCGCGATGCGGCAGATCACGGACGTGCTGGGTGTGTGCCTCAATTCGACTCGAGCCAAGGAGCAGTGGACATGTCTGCGGCGTGACAAGCAGCAGGAGCTCTACGCCAAGCGCACCGATCAAGGTTTGACGAACGGTTCGTCGGCGTATTATCTAGCGGTGAACGAGGCTGCGTGTGGGTTCGACGAGGCGTTCGAGCTGCTGCACTTCGACTCCACGGCGCAGTTCCGCCTCATGATGAAGCTGCTGCACGGTCGCGACTTTAAGGACGGCGCGCTGCTGTCCATGCGCACGAAAGAGCACTCGGTCAGCGACTGGACCTTGGACACCCAGCACGCAGCAGTGTGGTTCGTTTATCAGGACCACCGCAAGTCGGTGCTGCTGCGGGAGCAGCACCTGACGTTTTTCCAGACGCTCAAGATTTTTATTCCTGACAACCAGCACCAGCAGGAAGACTACCACACCGGGATGACCTCGACGTCACAGACGTCGTCCATGGCCGGGCTGAACGCGCGTCCGTATGAAGGTGTGCACAAGCGCACCATCGCACTGAGCTGGCTGCCGTTCCCGCGATCGCATGAGGCGATGCTGGAAACGGCCCAACAGGTCGATCTGCAGTACACCTTGATCGTGGAGGAGATTTCGCCTAACCGACTGCGACTGTCGTGCGTGACTAGCTCCTTTCACGACGAAAACGATGGCCCCATGGCTGGCTCACCGTGGGCAGCACGGACCATTGCTCGGCGACTAGCTTTGCGCTCCGTCGGCAAACTGGAGTCGGCTGTGGCAGCCTCTAGGATTGGTGACTGTCAACTGGTCGCACCGCACCAGTGGGTGAAGAACGAGGACCGAGCAAGCTGTGTGATCTGCTGGAAGCGATTCAACGCCATATTTCGCCGACGTCACCACTGTCGCCTTTGCGGTGAGGTCATTTGTGGATCCTGCAGCTCGCTGCGCACCATCAACATCGTTAGCATGAAGACGAAGGAGGTTCAGAAGACGCGCATTTGCCACCTATGCAACCACAAGGCCCGCCTCAGGACCAACACGCGCGAGTATTCCAGCAACAACAGCGACCATCGCCGCCAGGTGCAGCGCCACCACCACCACAATCACCATAGCAACAACAGAATCCCGCTTTCTCACGATCGATGGGATCAGGTCCCTTTGCTCGAAGCGAAATCGGACGCTCCCCTCTCGTTACAAATGCTTCCGGCAAATTTGAAAGTGGTGGCTAGTCACGGCTCCCAAGACTATGTGTTGCCACCACCTTCAATGGATTTCATGCTTCCGCGTAGGGCTATGCCGCGAGGTGTTGAATCAAGCGATCTCAATAATGAGCTTGAAGGTCCTGACAGTGGCGGCTACATCGGTGCGCTGCCCGATCGATTGATGGCGACTGTCAACAGCAAGATCATCTCGATTAAATCCATTGCTCGCAGCACGAAGAATTTCTGGCAGACTGTGCCCTCGAATACGTCAAGCAAGAGGAGTGTTTGGTCACTTCAGGTGCTTGATTCGAACAGCGTTGAATCGAGTATGAACTCCCCTGATTGGGATCGGGGAGGCAACAACGTCAAGTTCGATGTCTCGCGGTCTGGGTTTAACGCCTCAAGGTCGTTCCTGCATCCGGCAGCTGTGGCCTCGAGATCACGAAGAGCAGCTCAACCGATCCGCATTGCCGCTGAGGCAAGCAGTTATAGCTCCGCTGATCGATCTTTCCTGTCCTCGTACAGTGTAGTCAACTCTAAGGAGCGGGAGGAGGAAGAGATGAGGAGGTTTGATCACCGACGAACCTCTTTGATGAGCTCGAACGTGGGCCTGCTTGACCAGGATTCGATTGGGGACGAAGGCTACTTCCTACCCAAGTTGGAGGGAAACCGCGAAGAAGACCGGCTCAAGCTTCTGGAAGTGATTGTATCTCCCGCGTGTACACTTATCGACCGCACAATGATGCATCGAAGCTGTGAAATCGCTGCTGCAGCGTTTGGAGTGACTGCAGCCTTTATTGCTCGGGTGGACGAGGAGTACGTGCTGATCGAGCATGCCATCGGTACTCGCGATCTAACACCCCAAGACGAAATCCTGCGCCGTGAATCGTTGTGTGATTTTGTGCTCGTCCAGCCTCCATACCAGCCACTGGTGGTGCTGGATTGTCTCGCTGACCCACGCACACGAGAGATCCCTATGGTTCAGCACCTGCGCATGCGCTTCTTCGTGGGAATTAATATTTGCGTCCGAGGTCTTCCCATCGCTTGCCTGTGTGCATTTGGACAAGACGATGACACTCACAGCGAGGAGAGCGAAGACGGTCATATATCCGCGTCTTACTACGATTCGAGTATCCTAGAAAACGAGGCACGTCAGATGGAGGACGAGTTGGAGAGTCTCGTCTACGGGTTGGAGCTGTACTAGACCCCTAAATGGGTTCGTCTCGCGGCTCCACCAAAATCTCGTTCACGGCCACGTACGGCGGCTGCGTGACAGCGTACAGCACCGCGCGGCCGATATCTTCAGGTTTGAGAACCTCGCACTCTGTAGAGTAATTAGCGGTGATTAAGCATACCATTAGAGACCGCGCCACAGTAAATTTACGCCCAGATTGCGACAGGAATGCCAACGTACCCGATGCCCCTCCGTACAGCTTCATTGCCTCTTCATCCACGCCACTGGAAGCGTTCGCGTGCTTCACCAGGTCCGTCGCAACATTTCCTGGCTATCAAACGTACCATAAGTTCAACCACGTTAATAAAACAAGACAACAACCTTCCACTGATGTCACTCTGCAGCAGTTGTTCACCTGGATCGAAGTCACGCGCAGACCGCTGCCAACGTTCTCAAGACGCAGAGCCTGCGAGATGCCTTCAACAAACATCTTGGACGCCGAGTACACGCCCAACCCGGGGAAGACCTTACGCCCCGCGTCCGAAGAGATGTTGACAATGTGTCCACTCTTACGCGCCAGCATCTTAGGCAGCACCGCCGCCACGCCATTGAGCGTGCCCTTGCAGTTGATGTCGATCGTCTACGCAGTCACAAATCCAATCTTCACGTCACAAACCCCCTCTTCCTCTCACCCTGCGAGCAGCTCAGCTCACCCGGTCCCAACTGTCCTGGTTGACATTCTTGAGCAGTTCGAACGGCATCACGCCCGCTGCACTCACCCCAACACGACACACAAAGCCGGTATCTCCAGCATCAGAGCTGATCTCCCTAACATTATATCTGCAGTCCCAGCCAGACAACGCACCGTTGTTCACGAGGATGTCCACCGACCCGAAGGTCTCCTCCGCCTTGGCCACAAGGTTCTGCACCTCTTGGCGCCGGGTGACATCCGTCTGGACGATGAGGATGTTGTCACCGCCGCCGATCTTGTGCCCGATGCTGGCCTTGACCGTCTCCAGCGCCTCGAGGCGGCGAGCCCCCAGCGCCACCTTGGCCCCCGCCGTCGCCAGCTCCAGCGCGATGGCTACGCACCACCGGAACAAGTGCAGATTTTAGCGGATGTAGAGCAGAATGTAGGGAGAAGAAGCACGCGCACCGGCTCCGATGCCCCCCGAGGCGCCCGTGACCACCGCCACCTTGCCACTCAACTGCGTGTTGCTGCTGCTCATCGTCGAAATGATCCGGTGTCGTGTCGTGTCGCACTTAGCGCGAAGTGCTGGCTGGAATGGTAGGATCCCCTACCAATCTGCACCTGTAGTTGAAGTGCGAAGGTAGGGCAATGACGAGCTATCTTATTCGCTACAGTACAAATTGGATGAAGGTTCATGCGTGCGTGCTGCATTGAACCATTGCACATTGGTGCTGGAACCGCCACTTTACACAGACCTATCGCGAGGTTGGACCAGGACTTCGTTCACGGCCACGTAGGGTGGCTGCGTGACGGCGTACAGCACGGCACGGCCCACGTCTTCGGGCTGGAGCTCCTCGCACTCTGCATTTCGTGAGCGTTAGACATCGCAGCTACATATTGACAATGGTAGGCAGCCTTACCTGGTTCCTCGTCGAACATTTTAGCGGCTTCTTCGTCCACGCCGCTGACGGCGTTGGCATGGTCGACCAAGAACGTCGTGACGTCTCCAGGCTGGCGATGGCGATAGCAGTACAACAGCATGAATATCTCCTCCCTTCGTTGCAACAACCGGAGCTGACATTTCGCCTATCATACCTGGATGGACGTGACGCGCAGACCGCTGCCAACATTCTCAAGACGCAGAGCCTGCGAGATGCCCTCAACAAACATCTTGGACGCCGAGTACACGCCCAGACCCGCGAACACCTTGCGGCCAGCGTCCGAGGAGATGTTGACAATGTGTCCACTCTTACGTGCCAGCATCTTGGGCAGCACCGCCGCCACACCGTTCAGCGTGCCCTTGCAGTTGATGTCGATCATCTGCATCGCCTTCAAAGTGAGCAAGAACCCAGCCACCTCACAAACCGCCAATGCAAGCTCACCCGGTCCCAACTGTCCTGGTCGACGTTCTTCATGAGCTGCACATGCATCACGCCCGCTGCACTCACCACCAGTCAGCCCACGACCTCCGTCCGATCCATCCAATGCTCAACCCCACCATTGTTCACGAGGATGTCCACCGGCCCGAACGCGTCCTCCGTCTTCTGCACGAGGCTCTGCACCTGCTCTCGCTTCGTCACGTCCGTCACTACCACGAGCACGCGTCCCCCATCGCCCACCTTCTCTTCAATGTCGCTCTTGACCGTCTCCAGCGCCTCGAGACGCCGAGCGCCGATCGCCACCTTGGCGCCTGCTTTGGCCAGCTCCAGCGCGATCGCTGCACGCCAATCCACGCCAACCCCATCAGCATGACATCCCAACTAACTGCGTCTTCACAGAGGACCAACGCACCGGCGCCGATGCCCCCCGAGGCGCCCGTGACCACCGCCACCTTGCCACTCAGCGGCGCGCTGCTCATCATATCCGCGTCCCGCACTTAACACAATCGCGCACTGACCGCGGATCGGGAGGATGAAGTCGGCTAGGCTCGCGCTGGCGGCGACGACCGCTGCAGCTCGCGGAGCTGCGGGCAGCGAGCGGCGTTCCGTGCTGAAGCCTCTCCAGTGGCGCTCGCTGTCCTCCGCAGCCAGCAAGCCGCCGCCCAACCCGTTCGAGATCGACCTCAAGGTGCTGCAGACGTCCGCTTCGACCAGCGAGAAGTTCACGCTGGACGACGCCAAGCGGGCGGCGGCCCAGCAGCAGGCGGACGCACAGCGGGAGATCAACCTGCTGCATGAAGGTGTGTTGTGGTGGGGTGGGTGGTGGTGGTGGTGGGGAATCTCATGAGTTGTTGCTGTCGTTGGGCAGAGATGTCGAGTTTGTTCGGGGAGGAGGTGGCGGAGTACGGCGGGGACTCGTCGTCGTCCAGTGTGGAGGAGGCGGCGGCTGCCTTTGACAAGGGACTTGGAGCTGCGGAGAACGTGGTGCCGCCAATGGAGACCAGCGAGCACCTTTCGGTGAGACCTGCTCGGGTTGTTGTCAGACCCAAGAAGAGCAGCGAACGGAAGGTTGAGACAGTTGTAAGCGGAGAAAGCAGCGTGGATGGAAGTGACCTGAGAGGTGGCGAGCCGGTGGATGTGCTGCTGCTGCAGGGGCCATGCAGCTTCGTGAGGGGTGTTTGGACGGGGTAAGTGCAGTGATTTACATTGTTGAAGTGGCATTTTTTTAAAGGCTGGTGTGTTTGTGGCACAGCGGAGATGTTGAGAGGGAGGAGCTTCAGCGCCAGATTCACGAATTGGCTGACGAGCTGAAGATCGCAATAAAGAGCCGAAACTACGACTCCGAAAAGATTATCCTGCAAATGCTGCTGGAGGCGCGTCCAGAGCAAGTGATCGTGCTGACCTGGAACGGTAAGTTTGAGGGATGAGATATGGGGTGTCCTTGCACGTTTGATATACTGATGAGGCTGTTCTGGAATTGTGTTTCGCAGTCAGCCTCACCAAGTCGCCATTCATCGTGCACGCGCTGGAACTCATCCGGTCTCGCGTCATCGTTGTGAGCCCAATTGGCGTGGACCATGGGCCTCTACCTGCGAATGTTGTGGGTGTATTGTCCGGTAGGTGGTGCTGGGATGGCTTAGCTGTATTGGCCAGGAGCACTAACACAAGTGAATACTTGTTCTTGCAGGCTTTTGGAACCAGTCTCTATCGCTGGCAATCAACGCAGCGGCCAACCTTATCGCATCCGATGAAACAAAGAAGATTTCAGCTGGGGTTCCTGCGAGTCAACTGAAGAAGCAGCAATCTTCGAGCGCAAAGGGGAAGAAGAAAAAGGTTTTCACCTGCAATTTGTGCGGTGAAGAGGGCCACATTCGGCGCAATTGCCCCAAGCTACCAAAAAGCAAGAAGTAGCTGGTACTTACCGCAAAGCGTATCAACTTTTAGCCGTGTGCTCAATTGGATCGGCTTGCGGTCACCCGCAGTTACGTCGTTCATGCATCCAGGAACCATGATGTAGCTCCGCGTAGAGCGAATAGTGCAATGAGAGAATGAACACATTTTTCGGAGGTAGCTTCTGCTTATTAATTGATACAACTTCAACGTTTGCGCGCGTTGCGACTGCGTTCAGCAGCCCGTCCATCCAACTTGCCGGTAGGTAGACTCTAACTAGCCTCACAAGGGGGCACCCTGGCGGCCAGGGTGCTTATAGGTGCCGCTGTTGATGCGGAGGTGCACTAGCGTTAACCATCATATCGATTACCGTTTACTGTGGTACGTGAAATACTCGTTTTGATTTTTACGTAAATTCAGGGAAATGGTAAAAAGGACTGCTCAGTTATTATGACGAGAGCACATACGTTGTGAAGTGACGAAGTAGAGTGCCGTATCGAGTTTCTCACATTCTTCACTCAAACTGGATGCTGGTAGTAGTACCAATATACCGTACTTCACTAAAAGAATGCTTGACAAAATAACTGCAGATTGGTGATTCTGGCGATGGAATTCCGACCATTTACCGAGCCAAGGATTAGACGATGGCCTTCTCCACTTCAAAACCCGCCTTACGCAGATTTACCACCACTGGACTACGCCAGCAGCAACACGACGTCCAAACATGGCAACCAGAGTATCAAATTACGCGAACTTTGAGCTGCAAGTACACACACTACAAGGAGTAAGGGTGAGATTCGACTCTCCAAAGCACACCGCAAAGCCATCAAAAACGGGAAGAATTTCATCTTTATCGAAGACGAGTACTTCGTCCTGGTACCAGAGTTGCTTGGTACATTGATGGGGGTGATGCCAAGGATCCAGCGCTTAATCGTGGAGACTATAGAGCATTCTCAAATGCAGGCTATATCGCGAATCTGTACCAAAACGCCAAGCCTATTCGATTGAAGTATCCGAGCAAGTTCAAGATCTACACGACCAAGGCTGAGTTAGACCTCTTCATTTCACACCAAGCTTGTCATCATCGACGACTTGTATCTGTCTATCGGGTCGGCGAACTGGAAACGCCATAGTATGACGACTGAGTCGCCATCCACGGCATCAGTGTTGAGCTCCGAGACATTTGAGTCCCCCGAAGGCTCGAGACTTTCGTATTGGCAAGTTCGTTGTAACGGGGTTACACGTACAAGTGGCTGCAAGCCACTTGTGAATTTAACAGATAACGTTATCTGTTAAACGTTTTGGATACTTCCTCACATTGGTGTAAGACACACCGATGGATACATTGAAGTGGACCACCACAGTGAGTGGTCCACACATACCCAAAAGATCCTATTGGTAGAAAGCAGCATCTTTCTACCAATCAGAGACATGCATATTAGCGGGGCTCTGACAGCCAGCCGCTGCCAACCCTTTCATAGATGATAAACAGTTTTTAGCAGATTTTAGAGGAAGATCAATTTACAAACAATACAGTTCTCATTTTACCTAATCTAAGTCACTTGGAATCCTTTCTTACTTAACTTATATTTGTGTATTCAAATATAATTAACCTAAGTAATTACTAAGTACTTACGCTTCCTCATACACGTTGCGCAACGTGTAAGCTAAAGTAGTGAGTCAAGTTAGACCCACTACACCTGGTAGCACTTTGTAGTCCGTCCAACGACCGACTGCTTGACGTTCGTACGCGGTGTACGAACGCGGAGCCGAGAACCACATGAGCACGGAGGTGCCCATGGAGAGCTCCAACACGCCTGCAACGCATGTTGCACGCGCTGACTGCCCCCACCTGTCTGACCCAGAGTGGGAGGCCCTCCAACGACTGTCAACAGTCATTGGAGAAGCGGCGATAGCTACAATGCTGCGTACGCTATCGCCGACGGAGCAACATGGTGTTGCTCTGGGATTCATCATGAAGGAGCAGCGTGACGCTGCTTCTCAGTGACGGCGTCGTCAGGGACGACACCGCGTGCTCAACCATTAAAGTTGAGCGTAAGCAATTACGTGGGAAGAGAGGGCGAGCCTCTCCTCCGATGGCTTGTCGAACTCGACACAGCCATAGCGGCTCGACGCATCGTCGACCCGCTGTCGAAGGTCGCGTTCGCCATGTCCTGCCTTGGCGGACGCGCAAGGAGTTGGGCGTATGGACGCCGACTCTCCGATCCTACGTGCTTCAGCACGTACGAAGTGTTAAAGAGGAGCTCAAACAAGCGTTTGAGCCCCCGCAAACGAGTTCCGGTCGAGGGCGGAGTTCCTCGACCTTCAGCAGGGTAAGCATGACGTCCATGCTTACGCGCAGCGCGCACGATATTTGGTATCAAATATCGTGACTAACCCGATTGACGAGGCGACCCAGGTCGTCACGTTCATGAAAGGGCTTAGAGATGGGCCTGTGAAGACCTATCTCTTCCGAGAGTACCCGAGTACTCTCGAAGCTGCGATCACTCTTGCCATGCAAGAAGAGTTTAGCCTGCGGCAGCCTAAACTGCATGTGAACGTACCGAGGCCGCAACCGCGCCCGGTAGCGAGGCCGGGAGGTCCAGAACCAATGGACCTCTCGAATGCAACAACTGCTGGTTACCAGCAGCAGGGAGGTAACGTGCGATGCTTCCGTTGCGGAAGGATCGGTCACTTAGCACGGGAGTGCACAGCTCCCATGCCCCCTGGAGGTGGCCGTCGTGGCGATGCTAGGCATCGCCGCGGACCAACAAAAAACGCGAACATCCAGTAGGCGCGGGGCGCCCTACTGGTAATGCAGTCGCGCGTGCCGACATCGGGCACGCGACACTGAGGACTGCAGCCCCCAGTGAGACCAGCCCTCACTGCAAGAAACAAGATGACAGGCCAAACCTAGTCATCTTGAAGGTTTACTCGAAGAGAGCGAGTGACTCTCTTCGAGCTTTGGTGGATTCAGGCGCGTCGAACAACTTTGTTCGACTACGAAGCCTGCCGAGACTTGACTTCGAGGAGGTAGATACACCTCGAAGTCTTCTGGAAGTACGACTGGCAACAGGTGCCATCGTAAAGACCGAGAAGCGCGTCGTGAACGTGCGCTTCTCGTACAAACAACGAGTGTTTGTCGAACACTTTATCGTCCTGGACCTGGACGATAAGTTCGACGTGGTAATGGGCATGCCGTGGCTTGCACGGCATGATCCGGTGATAGACTGGAAGAAGCGCACGCTCGTGCGCTTCGGACGCGACAGCGGAACAGAGAGCGATGGCCCTGTTACCGCGGCTCACCAGTCGAGACAGCGCTTTATGCTGCTGTCCCGGAGTGCCCAAGGAGTGCGCGAGGGCGCGCACAAGTGAGACCCACGTTGGCAATGCTGCCGACGTCGGAAGAAAAAGATGTGTTGGTTCCGGGAACCGACACCCACGTTCAAGCGTGTAAGGGACAGTCCCTGACCCGAAGCGGTCAGGTCGACAACGACGCGTCGGCTCCGGGAGCCGACGCACCCTCAGTCATGAGGGGCTCCGCCAATGAATGGCGTCGAGGTGACGAAGGCGTGTCAACTCCGGGAGTTGACGCTGCAAACAGTGCGGACGGTTGCAAACGTACCGCACTGACGCAATTTGCATGCTGTCGTGCAGCCGGGCTGCACGACGAAGCGCCATGCGATCAAGCCGGGCTTGATATCGCGCGCCCGCAGACAGGGTCTGCCGGCGAAGGGACACATTACCGTGCAGCCGGGCTGCACGAAGGAAAATGCGGTCAAGCCGGGCTTGATACTGCGCGCCCGCGGACAGGGTCCGCCGGCGAACGACTGTCCACGGCCGGGCCTGGACCAGAAGAACAACTGTGCGGAGCCGGGCTCCGCACAACAAGAAGACGGCGCAAGCGGAAAACGCTGCGCAAGTCTCGGTCCGGGACCGAGACGCAGCAAGAACAGTCTGCTGGGCAGACTGAGGCGGTGACGCCGGACGTCGAGACGCTAAGCGTCTTGACGCGCACCGATACTGGATTCCAGTATCGTGACATGGAACTCGCTAGTCCTCCGACGACGGCGTCGGAGTTGACTTCGCTTCCAGCCATGAGCTGGAAGCGCTTCACGCGACTTGCACGATGGACGCATCGAACAAGTCTGCGTTCTTTCGGACAGCGAAAGAACGGCGAGCGAGAGCGAAGAGCTGAGGCAGCTCTTCATGGGAAGTACCACTGAGAGTGAAGACACTCTCAGTGCGAAGACAAAGCGAGAGCGCTTCGAGGAACAAGGTTGGGACTCGCTGAAGTCGAGTCCCTATTACGAATTGTTGAGGGAGTACAAATACGTACTCCCGGAAGACATTCCTGCGGAGCTTCCGCAGGATAAGGGCATTCAGCACGAGATTGATCTCGTGGCGGGCACGAAGTACTGTGTCACGCGGCAGTGGCCACTGCCGCGAGAGCAAGTGAAAGCGATCGACGACTTCTTTGAAAGTCGTCGTAAAGCAGGACAAGTGCGGGAATCAAAGTCCCCGCACAGTGCTCCGACGTTCTGTGTCAAGAAGCCACAGGGCGGATGGCGCATCGTTCATGCCTACAACAAGCTGAACGATGCGACGGTACCGGCGCAGACGCCGATACCACGAAAAGATGTTATCATCGATTCGATGGCCGGGAGCACCGTTTACAGTGCTCTCGACTTGCGAGATGGATTTTATCAAATCCTAATGCGTGAGAGCGATATCCCTCTCACGGCAGTGAGCACGCCAAGCGGCATGCTCTGGGAATGGCTAGTAATGCCACAGGGGCTTAAGAACGCCCCTGCGACTTTCAACAGGTGCGTGACGCACTTGTTGCGCTCGGTGCGCGACTTCGCACCGAGCTACTTCGATGATGTATTCATCCACAGCCAAGCTGTGGACGGAAAGACCGACGTAGAGATGCACAGGGTGCATCTCCGGAAACTACTTGAGCTTATGAGAACACATAAGCTCTACGCGAACCTGAAGAAGTGTATCTTCGGGGCGAGCGAGATACCCGTCCTCGGGTGTCTCGTAGGGAAGAATGGTGTTCGCCCTGACCCGGAAAAGGTCAGAGTGATCAATGAATGGCCAACGCCTTCAAGTGTCAAGGAACAGAGGCAGTTCCTTGGCTTGGCCACGTACTTGTGCAAGTACGTGGAGGACTATGCAGGTAAGATCCGCCCGCTGTCACAGCTTCTTAAGATAGAAGCTGTGTGGAACTGGACACCCGATTGCCAAAAGGAATTCGATGCAGTCAAGCGGGGATTGACTGAGGCGCCGATCTTGGCAGTGGCTGACCAAGATCGCCCATTTCACGTAGTGTGTGACGCATCCGATTTCGCGATCGGATGCGCGTTAATGCAGCACGATCATGAGGGCCGTGATCGTGTCGTCTACTACCAATCGCGTCAGCTGAAGCCAGCTGAGCGCAACTATCCGGTGCATGACAAGGAACTCCTTGCCATGAAGTATGCACTCGCAAAGTTCCGAGTGTACTTGCTTGGGAGTAGACCATTTGTGGTCTACACCGACCATGCTTCACTGCGCACCGCAGTGAAGTCGCCACACATTTCACAAAGAATGGCGAGATGGCTCTCATTCTTTGCGGAGTATAACTTCCGGGTCGAATACAAACCCGGAAGATTGAACGTGGTGGCCGACGCGTTATCACGTCGGCCGGACTATGCAGAAGCTGTTGACGTCAATGCCATTGACGCCATGCGATCGAGCAAACACACATCATCTCTGTTGGATGATGTGAAGGCCGCGTACGCGCACGACGCGGACGCGAAGCTCTTGCTGGCCTATGGCACAGCGCCTTCTGACAAGTCCCGTCAGAAGCTGCCCAAGCACCTTCGAGCGCGTGCACACCGCTTTCGTGTGCACGAAGGACTGCTACTTTACAACGCAGTCGACGACAACGCGGATCGCGTTGTCGTGCCAAATGACCATGACCTGCGACTCAGGATCATGTACGAGTATCACGATGCCCCGACTGCGGGACATCTCGGACGTGAGAAGACTTACGTCCTTCTCACGCGCGACTTCTACTGGCACCACCAGTATAAGTGGGTGCGCAAGTACATCCGTGCTTGCGAGGTATACCAACGCGTAAAGCCTGCGCCATTCGCGCAGGCTCCACTGCAATCACTACCGACTCCGTCGGAGTGTTGGAAGTCCATGTCTTTGGACTTCATCTTTGGTCTTCCCCCGGACAGCGGAGGGAACACCGGTGTTGTGGTCTTTGTAGACCGTTTCAGCAAGATGGTACATCTTGCTGCGGTGCCAGCAGAGGTGACCGCGAAGCAGACGGCCCGTCTGCTCGTCGACATGGTGTTCAAACACCATCGCATGCCGTCCGACATCGTGTCGGACAGAGACCCGCGCTTCACAGCGCACCTGTGGCAAGAAGTGTTTACACTTCTTGGGAGCCAGCTTTCCATGTCGACTGCGGATCATCCGCAGACGGACGGTCAAACCGAGCGCGTGAATCGCGTGCTCGTCGATATGTTGAAGAGCTACGCTCACTCGTTCCACTACTGGAGCGAGTGCTTACCGATGGCAGAGTTTGCCATCAATAACTCAGTGCATGCCTCGACAGGGCATACACCGTTCTACGTGAATGCCATACGGTATTCACGTCTACCGAGTTTACCCGGAGTGATGGCTCCCACTTTAAGTGGGGGAGGATCTACGACTGCAATACAGCAGCCGCAGAAAACCGCTGACACTTGCACAGTGTCAGCTACAACAATGGACAAACCACATGAGTCTGCGCAGGGCGCAGACTCCCCCAACAACATGGCCAACGACCACGGGTCTGCGCAGGGCGCAGACACCGCAAAGAACCACGCAGAGGCCGGGCCTCTAGCGGAGAGCGAGCTGAACGACTTCAGCTCGGATGCAATCAGTTTCATCACCAAAAGACAAGCCGTGATTCGGTTTGTCCAAGACACAATAGCAGCTTCTGTTGATCAACAGAAGCTGAACGCAGACAATGCGGGCAGAGGCAACACAAATGAATTTAAAGTTGGTTCATTAGTTTTGTTAGCTACACAAAACCTGCCTAGACATGCAGTTTCGGATTTCGGAGCAAGCAAACTTGCTCCGCGCTTCATCGGGCCGTTCACTGTGTTGGCACGGCACGGCAACGCATACACGCTAGACATACCGTCTAGCGTGCGCCTCCATCCGACCTTTTACGTCGGACGGCTGAAGCCATACCGGCAGCACGAGCCATCTAGCTCGGCTGACCCGAAGCCTCGGCAGGAGCCGAGGCAGAAGCGGAGGACTTGGCCTCGGCGACGAGCAACCTCTCCTCCAGCGCGCGGACGCTGGAGCAACCTCATCTGGGTCCCCAGCTCGACCTGGATATTCGAGGCGGTCTGCGAGACCGCCGCGACTTGGGCCTTCTGGTTCGCCAGCTCCTGCTTCAGGGCGGCGAACTCAGCTCCCTGCAGACGCTCCACGACGGCCACCCGGTCGTGGAGAGGCGCATACTGATCAGCCCGGGGCTGATCATACCCGGGGCGTGTTCCCACCCCCGCCACCGCCGATCCGTGACGCCCGCGGCTCAACCCGCTGGATTGTTGAGCGGATTGTTGACCATAGTATCCCGAAAACGAACCCTCAAGGGGCTCGTTTTCGTATTCATGGAGAGGATTTCCTCCCCATCGAGATACATGGGAGCCGCGGAACGTCTTGCTGGAGGACGTTCCGGAAATGGTGAGGGCGTACGAAGAGCAGTACGCGCTGGCGCAGCGGAAGTAACACGAGCGCTGCGATCATCGCTAGCGCCCGAACCCTCACGTGCTAAGAACTTAGCACGGAGCTCTTGAGACTCTCGGGCACACGGAACGACGTGTACCCGTTCAGGTCGCGGTCGCTCAAGCGGACCGCGCCTGGAAAGCACTTCGTGCACTGAAAGCCCTCGGGCACAGCGCACGGCACATTTGCCTCCTCAGCAGCAACATGAAGTTGCTCCAGCTTTCCACGCTTCGAGTACGTCTCGAAGCGATCACGCTGCTTAATCCGATCACGGTAAGCACTCGGCCTCTTGTTGAAGTTCTCAACAAAGGCGTTCCAGCTTGACAAAGTGCCTGCCGTTCGGGCACTTTGCTGCGAGAAGAGGTCTTCTTGCTTTGAAACCATCGGAGCTCATGAAAGAGTCCGATGTAGTAATCGCGCCTTTGATGCGTTTCCGCATCAAAGTGCAGCTCGGCAGCCACAGCGTCATCTTTGATGGCGCTGCATACGTACAGCGGCACCTCATTCGGAGGTACCGAGTTCCCAAACCGGTCCGCAATCTCGGACGCGGACGGCATCCACGGATCGCGCGCTGCAGGCGCAGCGCGCTGAGAGCCCCAGTTGAAGCGAGTGGGGTATCACTCTCAGTACGCGAACGCTTCGAACTCGAAGCGTCCGATTCGTCCTCTTCAGGCGGGCGAACGTTCTTGGCGTGAGGGTCGAGCGATTCGCTCGACACTGAGTCCTTACGCTTTGAGGGCGAGTCCTCCTCGCCCTCCATGTCTTCATCGTCGTCGTCGAAGTCGACGACGTCGCCATACTTCGCCTTCTGGCGTTCGAAGTAGTCGTCGATGGAGAGATGACTCCCCATCGACTTTGCGGGCTTCTTCTGAGGCGCGCTCATCGTTGAATGAGCGCGGATTTCTTCTCCAAACGCGGAGAATTGACGAATGGTCAATTCCAAAGATTGACGTGCGGGGACCCCGCGCGTCTAACCTTAAGGGGGGATGGTGTAACGGGGTTACACGTACAAGTGGCTGCAAGCCACTTGTGAATTTAACAGATAGGTTATCTGTTAAACGTTTTGGATACTTCCTCACATTGGTGTAAGACACACCGATGGATACATTGAAGTGGACCACCACAGTGAGTGGTCCACACATACCCAAAAGATCCTATTGGTAGAAAGCAGCATCTTTCTACCAATCAGAGACATGCATATTAGCGGGGCTCTGACAGCCAGCCGCTGCCAACCCTTTCATAGATGATAAACAGTTTTTAGCAGATTTTAGAGGAAGATCAATTTACAAACAATACAGTTCTCATTTTACCTAATCTAAGTCACTTGGAATCCTTTCTTACTTAACTTATATTTGTGTATTCAAATATAATTAACCTAAGTAATTACTAAGTACTTACGCTTCCTCCTACACGTTGCGCAACGTGTAAGCTAAAGTAGTGAGTCAAGTTAGACCCACTACATTCGTGGAGACGGCAGGGCTAAGATACGACGGACTGGACAACATGACGTTTGTCGAAGCCGCCGACCAGCTCGCAAACGCTGTTACCAAGGAGTCGACAATCCTGGCCCCCTAATGTTGTTACCATGGTATAACGGAAATTACGGAATAATACCCCGGGCACTATTTAATAGTACCCCTCACAAAATTTCGAAAGGTTACTCTGTATTACCAAAAGGTTACATCGCTACCTTTGCTTACTCGTCGATCAGTGCAGCATCATCAAGAGCGTCGTGCAGCTCGTCCAGGTTAAAGTCGTCCATATCCTCGTGGTCCTCGTCAGCGGCTTCCCAGCTTGTACAGAATTGCTCACCATACACGTCGTGCTTCGCAACGTGCCAGTCCAGGTAGCTGTCTGCAAACCCAGCAGCAGAGACTGAGTTAATGACAGTGTTGCTGTCAGTGTCGCGCCATGCCTTCCTTACCCACTCACAAACCACAGCCACCGCCGGCATGCGCGGGTTGCCGAAGCGAGTGTACTCGACCTTGTCGCTCTCCTTCCAGGCGTTGATCTCCATGTAGAGTAGATCCTTGAACGTCTTGTAGATACCAATATCGCCTGCTTGTAGATAGGGCGTGAGGCCCCCAGGAACGACGCACATGTTGATCTTGCGAGTCGCGCATTTCGCTTTCACATCCTTGGAGATGTGAGCGCGCATCGAATCCCAAACCAGATGTTTTCCTTCGCGCATGTCGACCCAGATCAATCCAGCGCTTGAGCAACGTGCTGTCAACCCATGCGCGCGGCTGATGAGCCACGTACACCCCACTAATTTTAGCAAAAGTGGGTGAGGCTTTGCCTTTCCAAATCAAAAGAGGTGGAAGTTTTCTGCCCGTGGCCGATACAGCCAGCACCGCCGTAATGCGCATGGACGAAAACCCCGTGGAGCGTACCACAACGTGGCGACTGCCGGTTATGTCCAGTCTGGTTGCGCGCATCTTCGAAGTACACGGCCGTTTCATCCATCAGGATGGTGCGGTTCAAGTCCATGGCAGGGACAGCGCTGCGTAGGAACTTCATGTAGGAAACCGCGCGCTCCACGAGCGTCTCGTCCGTCAGGGTGGTGAGGTTCGTGCGTCGCCGCAAGGAGAGGCCGTAGCGGCGCATGAAGCCGGTGATCCAGTGTGGGGAGGCTGCAAAGCCACCGAACACAGCGTCGTCATCGTGGTGAGAGGCATATATCACCCTGGCCATGTGGCCAATCCAGGCGCGCGTAACCTTTTCCTTCCGTAGCCGCTTGGCGACGATCTCGTCGTACAGGGCGTCCTCCATGGCAGCCGAAAGGGGACGCCGACAACCACCTGGAAGCCGGCGCATGCTTGGGTCTGCTGCTAGCAGCTTCTCACGGTCGCGCCACCACCGTCGCACGCTGCCACCGTCCAGCTTCAAACCCTGCGCACGGAAGTGCCTGATGGCTCGGGTAGGAACTTGGCCGCCTTCGCTCTCGATCCAGCGGAGAACCTGCTGCTTGCGCCAATTGCTGATGGGGATTCTTGATGGCATTTTGCCGAATGAGGCGGTGTTGGGGTGCTGCGAACGTGTGCAGGCAGCGCTAGTGAATGGCTGGGGCTGCGTTCTATAGTGAAGTGAGGTGTAACAAGATGACTGGTCATCAGAGCAGGGTAGGGTACGTGAGTTACTGTAGGGTTACTACCGGGTTACTCTGAGAGGGTACTATTCGGGTAGAGGGTATTAATTGGGAATTTCCGTTACTATAGCTGTAGAGAAATTAGACAGCTATTGCAAAATTATCACTTCAACGCTTTTCAACTTTCAAATTGCCGTTTTGTTCCTGTATTTTAAGTTTGTGTACATAAGTTTACCACTCACTTGGTTTCAGTATGGCGTTGTTACACAGTGAACGTTAGTTTACAGCCATGGCCGCGATCGACGAGCACGTGGTACACGACGGCAAGGGCAAGACGCGCACGACCCGATGCCGCCACTGCAGCAAGGTGTTCACGTCCAGGAGCAAGGATCGCTGGCGCCAGCACATGCGCGGCTGCGACAACTTGCCGGCGGACTTCCGCCGCTTGTTCTCCAGCTACGAGCGTAAACCTTACGCTCGACTGTCGCTGGGTTTGTCCGAGGCAGCGCCCGAAGCTCAAGCGGAGCATCCAGTCAGCCCCGCGCCCAGTTATGAGCCGAATTCGGCGTCTAGCAGCCCTGTTACACCCACGCCATTTGTTACAAGGGTCGATGTTACCGATGTTACACCTGCCCCTGCAGTCGGAGGCTTGTCACCTCCAGTCGCAGAGAACAGTTTGCTTCGAGCTGAAGAAGACCCTGTAGCTGAGAGTGCCGCTGCCTCCTCTTCGGGCTTTTTGACTTGCAATTCCGAGAAAATGACGGAAATCCTGCTGATTCATGGCCCCTGCAGCTTCATGCGAAGTGCCTGGACGGGGTACGGTGCATTTACTGCTGGTGAGTGAGTACTGCAGTAGTTTGATGTGTAGTAGTGGGGATGTCACGAAGGCGGACTTGCTGCGCGAGGTGCAAAACTTGGCGGTGGAGCAGGAGATCTCCTTGGTGACGCACGAGTCGAACCACGAAGGGACCATTCTCGACTGGCTGTTAAATGCCAAGGAGAACGAGATTATTGTGCTTTGCTGGGTCGGTACGTGTCGAAACGCGCTACTGCGTTGAGCTGTCTGGTTCATTTACTCTTGAGGTAATTGCCCTTGGTTGACAGGCCGGTTGTCGGGTTCACCTACCATCCTCCGCGCTCTGGAGCTCGTTAAAAACCGTGTTATCATTGTCAGCCCCAGGGGAGTTGATCACGGTGCCCTGCCGTCCGCAGTTGTCGGTGTGCTGTCTGGTGAGTTTTGCCACCACAACCAGGATGCTCGTGTTGGTGGTTGCAAGAGCTCACCTACACATTTTCTTGTCGCTTCATGCAGGCTTCGGGCTGCTGTCCTTCAACTTGGCGCTCGCTGCGGCGAAAAGTCTCAATGCTCAACAGTGCAGTTAGAGGCCTTCTTTTGAATGGTATCATAGCTATCGGCAGAGCCAATCGCGTCACGCCCGCATGCGGCATGTGAAAGCAATTATGACCACGTTGCTGCAGCTCCCCACAGGCACGTGTTTCTCAGCACGAACCCCATTTCGGCAATAGCGCATTCTTCCCGAATGCCGCGACTGCAGCTGTGTACGAAGGTCGCACCGGAGCTGACGCCGATGAGTGCATGGTGGTAGATAGAGCTCGGGGAAGTACAACTTCAGCGCTTCAACTTGTCAATCCTGCGTATGCAACGCCGTACTGGCGAAATGTGATGGGCGACTGCCAACTCGCTCCTCGTGCAAACCACGCTTCCTCGGCCACGGCTCACCTGCAATTTCCGGAGCAAGGTCTATTTATTTAATACAGCGGCATCTTCTACAGTGCGAGGGGCTGCCAGCTTGGCGGTGCCCGCGCTATGCATGTCAAAAGCGGCCAGACAAGAAGCGATCCTGCGGCGATTGCTGTCGTGTCACTTCGCCCTTGACACGCGCGCTGGCCCCACGTCTACCGCCTCGCAGCATTGTGCCGACACTCGTGTTGACACGCAAGTACGTCACCTGGTGACGGTCACCGCCGACCAGTGAGTTTGGTACAATCTCGGCCACCGGGTGGCACCGGCGAGTCTTCAGCGACATCTGGGACTCGGCGGCTTCTATGCGGACCATGCGCGTCTATAGCGTTGCAGAGTCCTGCGTCATGTGTCCTCAAGCGTGCGGCGCGCCGCCAGCCAATTTTTGTAGGAGAATCTTTGCGCATGTGCGGCTGTGCGCGAGCGGATCAATGAGGCTGTTAATAAGATGTGCCGCCAGTGCTGCCGGCTCGGCTCAACTTGCTGATGCGAAATTCTGTCCAAGACGGCATGAAGCCATCACGCTGACGAGTCGTTCGTGTGCGGCAGTGGAGTGTCGACACCGGCTCGTGATGGACCTGCGCGAGTGTACGGCTCTCATGGCGTCCGGAGAGGACGTATCGCATCAAATCCCCGCGCCTCGACGACGGCGCGCGGCGTTTCTAGCGAACGAGCGAGTCCGCCGCTGCCACCACCTGGCGCTGCTGGGCGGCGGCGACTGCCGCGGGTCTTTGTCTAAATGAATGGATATTGCATTTCGCCGCCAGCCAGCGACCATCGGGGCGGACGGCTGGCTGGCCGGGCGCTTTAGCATCCAAGCAGGCTGTTGCATCTTGGCATCGCACGTGGGGCTACAGATGAAGATCGTGGCTTTGCGGACCCAAGCAGAACGAATGAAGTCCGTCGTGCAAAGCCGGTACTATCCGACATCTGTCGAACATAATCTGCGTTAAATGTCAACCCAATTTTAGCCTCTACATCGGGGTTCAAATGCCCCTAACTCGGCGTATTTAACCTTCTAAATCGGGGTTCAGTCGCCGATCTCGCTCATCGCACGCAACTTAAGCCTTCTTGCGGTGCTGCACGACCAGTCGCGCGGGAACCCGCAGCGGCAAGACGACATCGCGGAGGAGCAGCCCGTGAGCCCGTTCGCTCCGGAGAGATTGCACTGCAATTTGCAGAGGACGGCGAGTACCGGCATGTCATCCTGGTTGATGGCGTCGAGAATGGCATGCAGCTGACGCAGCCCCTGACTTCGGCGACGAAAGGTAGGCTAAGGTGAAGGCCGTCGAGGCAAGCGACAAGCTTGTGGCGGCACCCTGGTGGCGACGAGGTGATGCTGGCTGTGACCGAGATCGCGACGGACCGCGAGATCTTCTACTATTTGTTGGGCGTCTTCTGCACGAGGAGGCGAGCGAGGCCGCCGCGCCCGACATCCAGCAGACGGAGATCCCGACACCCGACGGAGGCATCGCCAAGTGCTGATCGTCGGCGACCCCGAGGACGGCAAGGAGACCATTGTGATCCCCGACGATCAGGGTGGCTACACCACGACGGAGGTCAAGTCCATCGAGACGAGACTCTGACTGGCGAGCAGAAGATCTTGATAACCACGGCTGAGGGCGACATCACCCCGGTGGTTGTGCCGGAGATGCCTGCCGACGTGATGTCCGAGTTGAGTGAGGACACTCAGGTCTTCTTGTTGTGCGTGTTTGACTTGCCCACCCTTTCAGCAATGACAAGTACACGCGTATTTTAATATGTATAAAAATACATTTTTTTGCATTTCTAGGAGCACCCCATCTTTTTTGTTGCCAAACCAGCATTCAAATCACAGTTGTCCTCGAGCACCGAGCGGGAGAAACACGCGCGCTGATTGGCCGTGCGCGAAAGGTCGCCTGCGAGCCAAAGCGCAGCGCCACACATTCGCTTTTCCAGAGAAACGCCCAAGTCTTCTTCTCTTCCTCCTCCGCCGAGATCGATCGACCCACAGCCATGACGACGAACGCGCTGCTGTCCCGCAAGCGCAGCCGCGAGGCCGAGCCCGCGCTGCCCTCGCTTCCCGTGCTGCGCCGCCCGAGCGGCTGGCTGCCCGCGGCGCTGCCCAAGATGGAGCCGCCGCAGCCGCTGTGCCGCGCGCGCCTGAGCTCGCAGGAGCTGTTCCTGAGCGTAGTCATGGAGTGGCAGCGCGCCGAGCCGCTGGGTCTGCTGGACGCCGCCGCGCAGACGGACTCGGCCTCGGACGGCTACACGACGCCCAGCTCGGAGGACTACTCGGACGTGGAGGCGTCGCCCAGCAAGCGCGCCGACGACGTGAGCCCCACGAGCGTACACGAGCCACCGCGCGACCCGACGCCGCTGCGGCTGGACTACCTGTCGCAGGAGCCTGTCAAGATGATCGGCGCCTACACGCCCGCGGCGCGCCGCGTGCTGCTGCAGAAGTACATGGCCAAGCGCGCGCGCAGGCTGTCGCAGCACAAGGTGCGCTACGGCGTGCGCAAGACGCTGGCCAACGCGCGCCCGCGCGTCAAAGGCCGCTTCGTCAAGACCGTGCAGCCGCTCACCGCCGCCGCCGTGGAGGCCCAGCAGGCGCAGCAACTGCAGCAGCGACAGCAAGCGCAGTGAGGACCCGTCCAATTAGTTTGCCGCTGCCTGCGCGCTCGCCGCCTGTACTCTAGCAGCCCTTAATTACTACGGTTATATTATTAAGACAGCGCATTTCCCTCCATGGCCTTCTCGCTGTTGTCAGCTTCCTCGGTGGCCCCCCTGCTGCATTGAACTTCGCGTCTCTAGTGTCGCCATACTGGATCTACCGGTGGAGTCCGAAACGGCGAGGAAAAGGCACCCACGAACGCAGCTATTCTTAGCGCGGGTTGCAAGAGAACCGTTGCGCCAGTTACTCGCTGTTTGCCACCTGGGGTGAATGAAGGTAGGCTATCGTAGCATTTACACTGTAGAGGTTTGTCCTCGCTGGCAATGCCGCCTGCCTGCATGAATCCGTGGACCCAAGGCTAGGAAGGGAAAGGCAGCGGGGGTAGCAGACCGCTCAAAGAGCGCCAGCGCACCGGACCAGCTTTTCCGCTGCTGGAATTTCGCTGCAAGTTCAACGTGCCCCATCGCCAAACGGCGCCGACAGACTTGGCTACAAAAATGTCATGCGTTGTCGGAACTCCGCATGGGTTGACAAAGATCGCCAGCATCTGTGTGTGGTCTGCATGTGGTCGCCGTGAGTCCTCCGCTCCAGACGCTGTCACGAGGATGGCCAGCATGCAAGGACGACTACCGGATAGGATACATCGGCGGAGATCGATGTCCTTAGATGGAACCTCTCTCTGCTTCGGTGCAATGTCATCGCTGTCGCCATCGCCATCGCCATCGCCGCCTCATTATCTTGGCTGCGGCGGCATTGCGACCTTGGAAGATCGAGCAGCTGTGCTCCAGTCAAACGCTGAGTCACTTGGCGTTTGTATACTTACCGACTGACGAGCGGCCATGGACATCGCGGACGCCTTCGACGCCATCTCCGGCTACGAGGAGACGCTCGTGGCGCAGGGCGAGGCCCTGGGCGTGGAGCGCGGGCGCGAGCTGGGCATCGAGGAAGGCCGCGAGCTCGGGTGGGTCCGCGCCAGCCTGTCACCCCCGCGAAGACGCGCACTGAGCTGACACTTGATTGACCTGCCTTCAGCGTCATGAAGGGCGCCGAGATCGGCAGCGAACTGGGCTTCTACCAGGGCTGCTACCTCGTATGGAACCACATGCTGCAGAGCGAGGAGCTCAAGAGCAAACTCCCGTAAAGTGACGTCGTTCAAAGCTGTCGGTGTGATGCGCAAAGCGTGAGTGTCATAACGGTCCTTTGTGCAATTGGTTGGTGCTCAGAGCTCGGGCCGCCAAGTCGGTGGCGTCGTTCGGTGCGCTGCTCGAGGCTTTCGAGCTGAAGGTGCGTTGCCCATGGAGGGGGTTGGAGTGACTCAGTGACGCTGTGTGCTGAGATGGAGCTGCGTTGCCGTGTGAACAGAACCTGGTGGATGAGGACATGGTGCAGGAGCTGCTGCGCATCCGAGCCAAGTTCAAGGTAATCACGGCCATCACGGGGTTGCGTGAGAGCTTGGTGTATAGCGAGGAGGACATCAAAGCACATAAGGACATGTCATTCTGAAGAGCTAGTGGTGAGTCGTCGAGGTAGCGGCCCGTAAGTGCCTTCGTGCTCACGGACACTTGATCAGCGTACTCCGGCTGGAAGTTCGATGAAGTGCGAACATATTGATGCTGCCACATCGTGGCTTGAGGATGGCAACGGCATGAAAAGTGAACGGAGAGAAGGAAGGCCTTGTAAGGTCATAATTTCTATTGACAATGCTTCAGAATGTGAATTATTGAATCACGACGACTTCCACATGCTGTAATTTTCATGCTCGGTTGCGCGACTGAATTGAAGCGTAGTTGATCTTGCTCGTGCTTGGACGTGCTGATATTGAAGAAGCCCATAATCCGTTGATGTGCATCAACAACAGCACTCATCACCGCCTTGCCCCGACGTGCTGCTGATCTGAAGGTTTCAGTTTGCAATTTGCATCCGATTCAAGACTGGTGTCACTCCTACACTACTGCCTGCAACATGGACTGCTCTGCCGCCAAGATGGCCTACCGTTTCCTCGGAAACTCGGGGCTTCTGGTCTCCAAGATCTCCCTTGGTGCCTGGATGAGGAAAGATGAACGCTGTACGGACGACACTTGGTACGACCTCATGACCCACGCCTTCAAGTGCGGGGTTAATTACTACGACAACGCAGAGATGTACATGTGCGGGGAGTCTGAGGAGATCGTCGGCCGTGCAATTCAGAAGGGCATCAAGGAAGGAGTGTGGTCACGTGACGACCTGGTCATTTCGACCAAAATCTGCATCGGCACGAAAGAAGGCCCCAACGATCAAGGACTCGGCCGCAAGCACATTGCTGAAGGGCTCAAAGCATCGCTCAAACGACTCCAACTCGACTATGTCGACGTTGTCTTCTGCCATCGTCCAGATGACTTTACTCCCATCGAAGAGACCGTCCGCGCCATGAACTATGTCATCGAGCAGGGATGGGCCTTCTACTGGGGAACCAGCCAGTGGATGCCCGCGGACATCCAGGAGGCGTGCGAGATCGCGGATCGCTTGGGTTTGATTCGCCCTGTGGTGGAGCAGCCGAAGTACAACATCTTCGACCGTCCTCGCGTGGAGTATGGTTTCCTGGATCTGTTCAAGAAGTACAAACTGGGTTTGACGACGTACTCGCCGCTGGGTTATGGTCTTTTGACCGGCAAATACATCAGCAGCACTCCCGAGGGCTCGCGCTTCTCATCTGCTCAGACCTACGACAAGATGGTCCCGGACTATCGTGATCGTGTTGAAAAGACGGTTGAGCTGTCGAAAGTTGCAGATGAGCTAGGCTGCTCGCTCGCGCAGATGTCCATCGCCTGGTGCGTGTCGAACCCCAATGTGTCGACGGTGATGCTTGGTGCACGGTCGAGAAACCAGCTCGATGAGAACCTGGGAGCGATCAACTTCGTGGACAAGATCACGCTGGAGATCAAGGCTCGCATTGACGCTGCAGTGGACTACAAGGTGCAGATACCGGAAAAGGAAGTTCTTGGTGCGATTCGTGGTCGCCACTTATAGGCTGGTGATTGGGGAGCTTGCCCTTGTTCGACTTAGAAAAAGTCATCCGTAAAAAAAGCTGCAATCAAATCAAATCAAAATGAACCAGATCATACAATGCATGCCAAATTCTTTTTCAAACTTATGGAGGTTGTTCACTTCGTTTTTGAATAACTCACTCTCATCGGAGAGCCCGACATATGAAAGGCCGTGAACACTTCAACGTGAAGTGCTGAAGCGCATAATCTTTATAGCGGAGGCGCGTTGTCTCATCAATAGTTTATGAAACCGCGTCAAACCAAAAGATGTTTACGAACCTAAGTACGAATCGCGATTTAACCGCATGAATTGAAAGCTGCGCTTCTTTTAAGCTATTGATCACTATAAAATGTTAAGGACTCGTTGCGTTACATCGACCGAAAAAAATATCTCCATTTCCAGACCCCCGAAATCCGCGATTTTATTTGGGGCGTGGGACCTCAATATTGATTTTCAATTTTAACCCTTTCGCGAGTCACAGGTGTAAACTATAGTATACAAACTGAAGTGAGTTCAAGCTTAAAGGGCGCACTATGCGCCTTTTAAGGGAGTAGTATGGACGAGGCACCGATACAAATCACAGATGATGTTACAGTCAAACCTGTTTATATGATCCTCTCTATTTGAGCCTTGCCATTTATTTGATGCAAGCTTTGTTGCTACCAAATATTTTACTTTGTTTTTGTATAACCTCTGTTTATATGTATACAAAGTATATGAGTCACATTTTGGAGGACCAAATTAGGTCTAACCTGTTTATTTGATTCACACTGTTCACGACCACACACTCTTCAAAGCCCCCACTGCTCAACGCCCAACGCCCAACGCAAGCCCCCTTCCCTCGCAATGTCTCCTCGCACCTGTCTGACGCTAGAACAAAAGCTCCAAGTGCACCTAAAGCTCAAGCAGAATCCTGGCATGAACAACCCCATGCTCGCTGAGTGGATTTGACAGCGATTTTATCGAAGTGGGAGGGCGCTGTGAGCGCTAGTGAGTATCTGGCAGTGGACGAGGACGTGCCTGCGCACGAGCCAGATGTGATAGTGGACGAAGCAGCAGGAAGTGATGCAGTTTCGCAGGACGAGCAGGAGGAGGAGGAGGAGGAGGACCAGGAACCCACAATTCAACCTGCCATCGCTCTGAGACACTGCATGGAGCTGTCTGCATTTCTGCTTCAATGCGGAGAGCAGACTGATAGAGACCATGACCGCTTTGGTTCGGGAGACTACGGTGAAGGCAAAGCGGCAGCGAATTAAGCGCGATTTCTTTACGTGCACCACATATATTTTTTTAACTGAGTCCATTTTATATGAGTCATTGTTGTAGATGGCCACCAACGGGGCCTCATATAAACAGGTTTGACTGTATTGCTGGTGGTCTGGAGCAAACAGAAGGGCGCACTTTGCGCCTTTTCATGTATGAAACGGATTGGCTAAAAAGAGTGTTGGAGGTTTGCCATTTCCCAGCGAGTGCCTGATTGGACATAATCGACAATCAGAACGGTAAGTTACATGGTAATAAAAATAATTCCCAATGCCCTACCACTCTAACCCACCCTATGAACGAGCATGACCAGCATGATGCGTCACACTCGCTATCAAGCGTGGGAGCCTCTCACCGCTCGCTGTTTAAGATGGATTTTTGCCACTACGAAACCATAATGCTATTTGCTGTGCTGAGCATTGTTGTTATGTAACGGGGTTACACGTACAAGTGGCTGCAAGCCACTTGTGAATTTAACAGATAGGTTATCTGTTAAACGTTTTGGATACTTCCTCACATTGGTGTAAGACACACCGATGGATACATTGAAGTGGACCACCACAGTGAGTGGTCCACACATACCCAAAGATCCTATTGGTAGAAAGCAGCATCTTTCTACCAATTAGATACGTGCATATTGGCGGGGCTCTGACAGCCAGCCGCTGTCAACCCTTTCATAGATGATAAACAGTTTTAGCAGTTTTAGGAGGAAGATCAGTTTACAAGCAATACAGTTCTCATTTTACCTTAAACTAGCTACTTGGAGTCTTGTCTAAGTTAACTTATATTTGTGTACTCAAATATAATTAATCTAAGTAATTACTAAGTACTTACGCTTCCTCATACACGTTGCGCAATGTGTAAGCTAAAGTAGTGAGTCAAGTTAGACCCACTACACCTGGTAGCACTTTGTAGTCCGTCCAACGACCGACTGCTTGACGTTCGTACGCGGTGTACGAACACGGAGCCGAGAACCACATGAGCACGGAGGTGCCCATGGAGAGCTCCAACACGCCTGCAACGCATGTTGCACGCGCTGACTGCCCCCACCTGTCTGACCCAGAGTGGGAGGCCCTCCAACGACTGTCAACAGTCATTGGAGAAGCGGCGATAGCTACAATGCTGCGTACGCTATCGCCGACGGAGCAACATGGTGTTGCTCTGGGGTTCATCATGAAGGAGCAGCGTGACGCTGCTTCCTCAGTGACGGCGTCGTCAGGGACGACTCCGCGCGCTCAATCATTGAATTGAGCGTAAGCAATTACGTGGGAAGAGAGGGCGAGCCTCTCCTCCGATGGCTTGTCGAACTCGACACAGCCATAGCGGCTCGACGCATCGTCGACCCGCTGTCGAAGGTCGCGTTCGCCATGTCCTGCCTTGGCGGACGCGCAAGGAGTTGGGCGTATGGACGCCGACTCTCCGATCCTACGTGCTTCAGCACGTACGAAGTGTTCAAAGAGGAGCTCAAACAAGCGTTTGAGCCCCCGCAAAACGAGTTCCGGTCGAGGGCGGAGTTCCTCGACCTTCAGCAGGGTAAGCATGACGTCCATGCTTACGCGCAGCGCGCACGATATTTGGTATCAAATATCGTGACTAACCCGATTGACGAGGCGACCAAGGTCGTCACGTTCATGAAAGGGCTTAGAGATGGGCCTGTGAAGACCTATCTCTTCCGAGAGTACCCGAGTACTCTCGAAGCTGGGATCATTCTTGCCATGCAAGAAGAGTTTAGCCTGCGGCAGGCTAAACTGCATGTGAACGTGCCGAGGCCGCAACCGCGCCCGGTAGCGAGGCCGGGACGTCCAGAACCAATGGACCTCTCGAATGCAACAACTGCTGGTTACCAGCAGCAGGGAGGTAACGTGCGATGCTTCCGTTGCGGAAGGATCGGTCACTTTGCACGGGAGTTCACAGCTCCCATGCCCCCTGGAGGTGGCCGTCGTGGCGATGCTAGGCATCGCCGCGGACCAACAAAAAACGCGAACATCCAGTAGGCGCGGGGCGCCCTACTGGTAATGCAGTCGCGCGTGCCGACATCGATGACGCGACACTGAGGACTGCAGCCCCCAGTGAGACCAGCTCTCACTGCAAGAAACAATATGACAGGCCGAACCTAGTCATCTTGAAGGTTTACTCGAAGAGAGCGAGTAACTCTCTTCGAGCTTTGGTAGACTCAGGCGCGTCGAACAACTTTGTTCGACTACGAAGCCTGTCGAGACTTGACTTCGAGGAGGTAGATACACCTCGAAGTCTTCTGGAGGTACGACTGGCAACAGGTGCCATCGTGAAGACCGAGAAGCGCGTCGTGAACGTGCGCTTCTCGTACAAACAACAAGTGTTTGTCGAACACTTTATCGTCCTGGACCTGGACGATAAGTTCGACGTAGTAATGGGCATGCCGTGCAAGCCACGGCATGATCCGGTGATAGACCGGAAGAAGCGCACGCTCGTGCGCTTCGGACGCGACAGCGGAACAGAGAGCGAAGGCCCTGTTACCGCAGCGCACGCACCAGCAGGTGCGCGCGGCTCACCAGTCGAGACAGCGCTTAATGCTGCTGTCCCGGAGTGCCCAAGAAGTGCGCGAGGGCGCGCACAAGTGAGACCAACGTCGGCTATGCTGCCGACGTCAGCAGGAAAAGATGTGTTGGTTCCAGGAATCAACACCCACGTTCAAGCGTGCAAGGGACAGTCCCTGACCCGAAGCGGTCAGGTCGACAACGACGCGTCGGCTCCCGGAGCCGACGCACCCTCGGTCATGAGGGGCTCCGCCAATGAATGGCGTCGAGGTGACGAAGGCGTGTCAACTCCGGGAGTTGACGCTGCAAACAGTGCGGACGGTTGCAAACGTACCGCACTGACGCAATTTGCATGCTGTCGTGCAGCCGGGCTGCACGACGAAGCGCCATGCGATCAAGCCGGGCTTGATATAGCGCGCCCGCAGACAGGGTCTGCCGGCGAAGGGACACATTACCGTTCAGCCGGGCTGCACGAAGGAACATGCGGTCAAGCCGGGCTTGATACCGCGCGCCCGCGGACAGGGTCCGCCGGCGAACGACTGTCCACGGCCGGGCCTGGACAAGAAGAACGACTGTGCGGAGCCAGGCTCCGCACAACAAGAAGACGGCGCAAGCGAAAAACGCTGCGCAAGTCTCGGTCCAGGACCGAGACGCAACAAGAGCAGTCTGCTGGGCAGACTGCGGCGGTGACACCGAATGTCAAGACGCTAAGCGTCTTGACGCGCACCGATACTGGATTCCAGTATCGCGAAATGGAACTCGCTAGTCCTCCGACGATGGCGTCGGAGTTGACTTCGCTTCCAGCCATGAGCTGGAAGCGCTTCACGCGCGACTTGCACGATGGACGCATCGAGCAAGTGTGCGTTCTTTCGGACAGCGAAAGAACGGAGAGCGAGAGCGAAGAGCTGAGGCAGCTCTTCATGGGAAGTACCACTGAGAGTGAAGACACTCTCAGTGCGAAGACGAAGCGAGAGCGCTTCGAGGAACAAGGTTGGGACTCGCTGAAGTCGAGTCCCTATTACGAATTGTTGAGGGAGTACAAAGACGTACTCCCGGAAGAGATTCCTGCGGAGCTTCCGCAGGATAAGGGTATTCAGCACGAGATTGATCTCGTGCCGGGCACGAAGTACTGTGTCACGCGGCAGTGGCCACTGCCGCGAGAGCAATAAAAACAATCGACGACTTCTTTGAAAGTCGTCGCAAAGCAGGACAAGTGCGGGAATCAAAGTTCCCGCACAGTGCTCCGACGTTCTGTGTCAAAAAGCCACAGGGCGGATGGCGCATCGTTCATGCCTACAACAAGCTGAACGATGCGACGGTACCGGCGCAGACGCCGATACCGCGAAAAGATGTTATCATCGATTCGATGGCCGGGAGCACCGTTTACAGTGCTCTCGACTTGCGAGATGGATTTTATCAAATCCTAATGCGTGAGAGCGATATCCCTCTCACGGCAGTGAGCACGCCAAGCGGCATGCTCTGGGAATGGCTAGTAATGCCACAGGGGCTTAAGAACGTCCCTGCGACTTTCAACAGGTGCGTGACGCACTTGTTGCGCTCGGTGCGCGACTTCGCACCGAGCTACTTCGATGATGTGTTCATCCACAGCCGAGCTGTGGACGGGAAGACCGACGTAGAGATGCACAGGGTGCATCTCCGGAAGCTACTTGAGCTTATGCGAAAGCATAAGCTCTACGCGAACCTGAAGAAGTGTATCTTCGGGGCGAGCGAGATACCCGTCCTCGGGTGTCTCGTAGGGAACAATGGTGTTCGCCCTGACCCGGAAAAGGTCAGAGCGATCAATGAATGGCCAACGCCTTCAAGTGTCAAGGAACTGAGGCAGTTCCTTGGCTTAGCCACGTACTTGTGCAAGTACGTGGAGGACTATGCGGGCAAGATCCGCCCGCTATCACAACTTCTTAAGAAAGAAGCTGTGTGGAATTGGACACCCGATTGCCAAAAGGCATTCGATACAGTCAAGCGGGGCTTGACTGAGGCACCGATCTTGGCAGTAGCCGACCAAGATCGTCCATTTCACGCCGTATGTGACGCATCCGACTTTGCAATCGGATGCGCGTTGATGCAGCACGATCACGAGGGCCGTGATCGTGTCGTCTACTACCAATCGCGTCAACTGAAGCCAGCTGAGCGCAACTATCCGGTGACAAGGGACTCCTTGCCATGAAGTATGCACTCGCAAAGTTCCGAGTGTACTTGCTTGGGAGTAGACCGTTTGTGGTCTTCACCGACCATGCATCACTGCGCACCGCAGTGAAGTCGCCACACATTTCACAAAGAATGGCGAGATGGCTCTCATTCTTTGCGGAGTATAACTTCCGGGTCGAATACAAACCCGGAAGATTGAACGTGGTGGCCGACGCGTTATCACGTCGGCCGGACTATGCAGAAGCTGTTGACGTCAATGCCATTGACGCCATGCGATCGAGCAAACCCACATCATCTCTGTTGGATGACGTGAAGGCCGCGTACGCGCACGACGCGGACGCGAAGCTCTTGCTGGCCTATGGCACAGCGCCTTCTGACAAGTCCCGTCAGAAGCTGCCCAAGCACCTTCGAGCGCGTGCACACCGCTTTCGTGTGCACGACGGACTGCTACTCTACAACGCAGTCGACGACAACGCGGATCGCGTTGTCGTGCCAAATGACCATGACCTGCGACTCAGGATCATGTACGAGTATCATGATGCCCCGACTGCGGGACATCTCGGACGAGAGAAGACTTACGTCCTTCTCACGCGCGACTTCTACTGGCACCACCAGTATAAGTGGGTGCGCAAGTACATCCGTGCTTGCGAGGTATGCCAACGCGTGAAGCCTGCACCATTCGCGCAGGCTCCACTGCAATCACTACCGACTCCGTCGGAGTGTTGGAAGTCCATGTCTTTGGACTTCATATTTGGTCTTCCCCCGGATAGCGGAGGGAACACCGGTGTTGTGGTCTTTGTAGACCGTTTCAGCAAGATGGTACATCTTGCTGCGGTGCCAGCAGAGGTGACCGCGAAGCAGACGGCCCGTCTGCTCGTCGACATGGTGTTCAAACACCATGGCATGCCGTCCGACATCGTGTCGGACAGAGACCCGCGCTTCACGGCGCACCTGTGACAAGAAGTGTTTACACTTCTTGGGAGCCAGCTTTCCATGTCGACTGCGGATCATCCGCAGACGGACGGTCAAACCGAGCGCGTGAATCGCGTGCTCGTCGATATGTTGAAGAGCTACGCTCACTCGTTCCAATACTGGAGCGAGTGCTTATCGATGGCAGAGTTTGCCATCAATAACTCAGTGCATGCCTCGACCGGGCATACACCGTTCTACGTGAATGCCATGCGGCATCCACGCCTACCGAGTTTACTCGGAGTGATGGCTCCCCACTTTAAGTGGGGAGGATCTACGACTGCAATACAGCAGCCGCAGAAAACCGCTGACACTTGCACAGTGTCAGCTGCAGCAATGGACAAACCACATGAGTCTGCGCAGGGCGCAGACTCCCCCAACAACAAGGCCAACGACCACGGGTCTGCGCAGGGCGCAGACACCGCAAGAAACCACGCAGAGGCCGGGCCTCTAGCGGAGAGCGAGCTGAATGACTTCAGCTCGGATGCAATCAGTTTCATCACCAAAAGACAAGCCGTGATTCGGTTTGTCCAAGACACAATAGCAGCTTCTGTTGACCAACAGAAGCTGAACGCAGACAATGTGGGCAGAGGCAACACAAATGAATTTAAAGTTGGTTCATTGGTTTTGTTAGCTACTCAAAACCTGCCTAAACATGCAATTTCGGACTTCGGAGCAAGCAAGCTTGCTCCGCGCTTCATCGGGCCGTTCACTGTGTTGGCACGGCAAGGCAACGCATACACGCTAGACATACCGTCTAGCATGCGCCTCCATCCGACCTTTTACGTCGGACGGCTGAAGCCATACCGGCAGCACGAGCCATCTAGCTCGGCTGACCCGAAGCCTCGGCAGGAGCCGAGGCAGAAGCGGAGGACTTGGCCTCGGCGACGAGCAACCTCTCCTCCAGCGCGCGGACGCGCTGGAGCCCCTTCATCTGGGTCCCCAGCTCGACCTGGATATTCGAGGCGGTCTGCGAGACCGCCGCGACTTGGGCCTTCTGGTTCGCCAGCTCCTGTTTCAGGGCGGCGAACTCAGCGCCCTGCAGACGCTCCACGACGGTCACCCGGTCGTGGAGAGGCGCATGCTGATCAGCCCGGGGCTGATCATACCCGGGGCGTGTTCCCACCCCCGCCACCGCCGATCCGTGACGCCCGCGGCTCAACCCGCTGGATTGTTGAGCGGATTGTTGACCATAGCATCCCGAAAACGAACCCTCAAGGGGCTCGTTTTCGTATTCGTTGGAGAGGATTTCCTCCCCATCGAGATACATGGGATCCGCGGAACGTCTTGCTGGAGGACGTTCCGGAAATGGTGAGGGTGTACGAGGAACAGTACGCGCGGGTGCAGCGGAAGTAACACGAGCGCTGCGATCATCGCTAGCACCCGAACCCTCACGTGCTAAGAACTTAGCACGGAGCTCTTTGAGACTCTCGGGCACACGGAACGACGTGTACCCGTTCAGGTCGCGGTCGCTCAAGCGGACCGCGCCTGGAAAGCACTTCATGCACTGAAAGCCCTCGGGCACAGCGCACGGCACATTTGCCTCCTCCGCAGCAACATGAAGTTGCTCCAGCTTTCCACGCTTCGAGTACGTCTCGAAGCGATCACGCGCTTGCTTAATCCGATCACGGTAAGCACTCGGCCTCTTGTTGAAGTTCTCAACAAAGGCGTTCCAGCTTTGACAAAGTGCCTGCCATTCGGGCACTTGGCTGCGAGAAGAGGTCTTCTTGCTTTGAAACCATCGGAGCTCATGAAAGAGTCCGATGTAGTAATCGCGCCTTTGATGCGTTTCCGCATCAAAGTGCAGCTCGGCAGCCACAGCGTCATCTTTGATGGCGCTGCATACGTACAGCGGCACCTCATTCGGAGGTACCGAGATCCCATACCGGTCCGAGATCTCAGACGCGGACGGCATCCACGGATCGCGCGCTGCGCCTGCAGCGCGCGGAGAGCCGTGAGCTTTGGAATCGCGCGCTGCAACTGCAGCGCGCGGAGTACTGAGAGCCCCAGCGGAAGCGAGTGGGGTATCACTCTCAGTACGCGAACGCTTCGAACTCGAAGCGTCCGATTCGTCCCCTTCATGCGGGCGAATGTTCTTAGCGTGAGGGTCGAGCGATTCTCTCGACACTGAGTCTTTACGCTTTGAGGGCGAGTCCTCCTCGCCCTCCATGTCTCCATCGTCGTCGTCGAAGTCGACGACGTCGCCATACTTCGCGTTCTGGCGTTCGAAGTAGTCGTCGATGGAGAGATGACTCCCCACCGACTTTGCGGACTTCTTCTGAGGCGCACTCATCGTTGAATGAGCGCGGGTTTCTTCTCCAAACGCGGAGAATTGACGAATGGTCAATTCCAAAAGATTGACGTGCGGGGACCCCGCGCGTCTAACCTTAAGGGGGGGATGGTGTAACGGGGTTACACGTACAAGTGGCTGCAAGCCACTTGTGAATTTAACAGATAGGTTATCTGTTAAACGTTTTGGATACTTCCTCACATTGGTGTAAGACACACCGATGGATACATTGAACTGGACCACCACAGTGAGTGGTCCACACCTACCCAAAGATCCTATTGGTAGAAAGCAGCATCTTTCTACCAATCAGAGACATGCATATTAGCGGGGCTCTGACAGCCAGCCGCTGCCAACCCTTTCATAGATGATAAACAGTTTTTAGCAGATTTTAGAGGAAGATCAATTTACAAGCAATACAGTTCTCATTTTACCTTAAACTAGCTACTTGGAGTCTTGTCTAAGTTAACTTATATTTGTGTACTCAAATATAATTAATCTAAGTAATTACTAAGTACTTACGCTTCCTCATACACGTTGCGCAACGTGTAAGCTAAAGTAGTGAGTCAAGTTAGACCCACTACATGTTACGCTTGAAATCGTCGTCACGCTTGCTGCCCAGCAAGCCCGCCACGGCCGCGGCACTCGAGTTGACGTGCGTGTCGCCGCGGGTTGAAGCCCACGTTGCAGCACACGCGGTGGTTATCGGCGTAGATGCACGAGTGGAAGATGCCGTTGTAGAACTCGCGCACGCTCGGGCCGCACGCGGACTCGCCGGGCGCCATGGCTGCAGGGGACAAGAGAGAGCTCCTACATATGGGCACGGGGCGGCTTGCTCTATGCGCACGGACCCTCGCCCTATTAAGAATCGTCAGGGTCTCGAGCGGAGCGGCGGTGCTGCCCTGTCCGGGACAGCATTAAACGCCGCAACCTCTCGACGCGCGTGGACTTGGCGTCCGTCGATGCGAACGCTTCCGGGCGGTTTTAGACAATGAGCGAATCGCTCTCGCGGCCTCTCCCGTACATGGGTACACTGTTCCTGTGTTCCTGGCTAGGACATGGCTACACTCGCTTGGCTGGCCAATCTGAAGAAGTGTATCTTCGGGGCAAGCGAGATACCCGTCCTCGGGTGTCTCGTAGGGAAAAATGGTGTTCACCCTGACCCGGAAAAGGTCAGAGTGATCAATGAATGGCCTACGCCTTCAAGTGTCAAGGAACTGACCGGGGGGGGGGGGGGGCACATCGGCTCTCGCGGGTTTCCCCTCTGGCCCGCGGCGCGTCTGCAACAGTGCATCTCCTGGCGCGGCCCGCTGCTCCACCTGCGCACGCAGAGCAGCTGTCGCAGCCCCGCGCAAGCTGATTCGCGCCCGCCCCTCCATGACGCCAAGGGCTTCGGCAAGATCCAAGATCTTGGTCCAGGGCGAGGTCTCAGTCGCGCTCAACGACAACAAGGGCAACGAGACGCTCAAGGCCGAGAACATCATCATCACCACGGGCTCCGAGGTCACGCCGCTGCCCCCCGTGCCCGTGGACAACGCCGCCGGAAAGATCATCGACTCCACGGGCGCCCTGGCGCTCAAGCGCGTGCCCGAGCACCTCGTGGTGGTGGGCGCCGGTGTCATTGGCCTTGAACTCGGCTCCATGTACAAGCGTCTGGGATCAAAGGTGACCGTGGTGGAATTCCAGGACGCCGCCTGTCCCGGCATGGACGAGAAGTCGGTCAAGGAGTTCACCAAGCTGCTCAAGAAGCAGGGCCTCGAATTCCGGTTCGGCACCAAGGTCACGGCGTCGGAGGTCAACGGCGACGTGGCGAAGCTCACGACGGAGCCGCCTAAGGGCGGCGACGCCTCCACGATCGATTGCAACACGGTGCTGGTGGCCACGGGCCTCACGGCCGGCCTGGGCCTGGAGCAGATGGGCATCCAGACCGACAAGCTCGGTCGCATCGAGGTGGACGACGCCTTCCGCACGCAGGTGCCCGGCATCTTCGCCATTGGTGACGTGATCAAGGGCGTCATGCTGGCCCACAAGGCCGAGGAGGAGGAGGAGGGCGTCACCTGCGTCGAGAACATCGCCGGCAAGCACGGCCACGTTAACTACGGCGCCATCCCCGGCGTCATCTACACCTTCCCGGGGTTCGCCTTGGTCGGCTAGACGGAGGAGGAGCTCAAGGCCGAGGGCATCGAGTACAACGTGGGCAAGTTCCCCATGATGGCCAACAGCCGTGCCCGCACGGTGGCCGAGGCCGAAGGCCTCGTCAAGGTGCTCGCCGACAAGAAGACGGACGCCGACGTCGGCGCCCCCCCCCTCTGAGTTCCAGGCACAGTACCCGGCCGACCGCATCCAGCTGCAGCTCTACGACAAGCTGCTGGACATGGACGCGCAGCACGAGGCGCGCCACGAGCAGCCGCTGATGATCCTGGAGCTCGGCTGCGGAGCCAGCGGGGGCCTGTGCCAGCTTCAGACGCTCTACCCCAAGTCCGACGTGGTGAGGCTGGATCTGTCCATCCAGGCGCTCGAGCGCAGCAAGGAGGTCTTGTAACGGGGTTACACGCACAAGTGGCTACAAGCCACTTGTGATTTTAACAGATAGGATATCTGTTAAAAGTTTTAGATACTTCCTCACATTGGTGTAAGACACACCGATGGATACATTGAAGTGGGCTACCACAATAAGTGGTCCACACATACCCAAAGATCCTATTGGTAGAAAGCAGCATCTTTCTACCAATTAGATACGTGCATATTGGCGGGGCTCTGACAGCCAGCCGCTGTCAACCCTTTCATAGATGATAAACAGTTTTAGCAGTTTTAGGAGGAAGATCAGTTTACAAACAAATACAGTTCTCATTTTACCTAATCTAAGTCACTTGGAGTCTTATCTGATTTAAATTATATTTGTGTGTTTAAATATAATTAATCTAAGTAATTACTAAGTACTTACGCTTCCTCATACACGTAGCGCAACGTGTAAGCAAAAGTAGTGAGTCAAGTTAGACCTACCACACCTGGTAGCACTTTGTAGTCCGTCCAACGACCGACTGCTTGACGTTCGCACGAGGTGTACGAACGCGGAGCCGAGAACCACATGAGCACGGAGGTGCCCATGGAGAGCTCCAACACGCCTGCAACGCATGTTGCACGCGCTGACTGCTCCCACCTGTCTGACCCAGAGTGGGAGGCCCTCCAACGACTGTCAACAGTCATTGGAGAAGCGGCGATAGCTACAATGCTGCGTACGCTATCGCCGACGGAGCAACATGGTGTTGCTCTGGGGTTCATCATGAAGGAGCAGCGTGACGCTGCTTCCTCAGTGACGGCGTCGTCAGGGACGACTCCGCGCGCTCAATCATTGAATTGAGCGTAAGCAATTACGTGGGAAGAGAGGGCGAGCCTCTCCTCCGATGGCTTGTCGAACTCGACACAGCCATAGCGGCTCGACGCATCGTCGACCCGCTGTCGAAGGTCGCGTTCGCCATGTCCTGCCTTGGCGGACGCGCAAGGAGTTGGGCGTATGGACGCCGACTCTCCGATCCTACGTGCTTCAGCACGTACGAAGTGTTCAAAGAGGAGCTCAAACAAGCGTTTGAGCCCCCGCAAAACGAGTTCCGGTCGAGGGCGGAGTTCCTCGACCTTCAGCAGGGTAAGCATGACGTCCATGCTTACGCGCAGCGCGCACGATATTTGGTATCAAATATCGTGACTAACCCGATTGACGAGGCGACCAAGGTCGTCACGTTCATGAAAGGGCTTAGAGATGGGCCTGTGAAGACCTATCTCTTCCGAGAGTACCCGAGTACTCTCGAAGCTGCGATTACTCTTGCCATGCAAGAAGAGTTTAGCCTGCGGCAGGCTAAACTGCATGTGAACGTGCCGAGGCCGCAACCGCGCCCGGTAGCGAGGCCGGGAGGTCCGGAACCAATGGACCTCTCGAATGCAACGGCTGCTGGTTACCAGTAGCAGGAAGTAACGTGCGATGCTTCCGTTGCGGAAGGATCGGTCACTTTGCACGGGAGTTCACAGCTCCCATGCCCCCTGGAGGTGGCCGTCGTGGCGATGCTAGGCATCGCCGCGGACCAACAAAAAACGCGAACATCCAGTAGGCGCGGGGCGCCCTACTGGTAATGCAGTCGCGCGTGCCGACATCGATGACGCGACACTGAGGACTGCAGCCCCCAGTGAGACCAGCTCTCACTGCAAGAAACAAGATGACAGACCGAACCTAGTCATCTTGAAGGTTTACTCGAAGAGAGCGAGTGACTCTCTTCGAGCTTTGGTAGATTCAGGCGCGTCGAACAACTTTGTTCGACTACGAAGCCTGTCGAGACTTGACTTCGAGGAGGTAGATACACCTCGAAGTCTTCTGGAGGTACGACTGGCAACAGGTGCCATCGTGAAGACCGAGAAGCGCGTCGTGAACGTGCGCTTCTCGTACAAACAACGAATGTTTGTCGAACGCTTTATCGTCCTGGACCTGGACGATAAATTCGACGTAGTAATGGGCATGCCGTGCAAGCCACGGCATGATCCGGTGATAGACCGGAAGAAGCGCACGCTCGTGCGCTTCGGACGCGACAGCGGAACAGAGAGCGAAGGCCCTGTTACCGCAGCGCACGCACCAGCAGGTGCGCGCGGCTCACCAGTCGAGACAGCGCTTAATGCTGCTGTCCCGGAGTGCCCAAGAAGTGCGCGAGGGCGCGCACAAGTGAGACCAACGTCGGCTATGCTGCCGACGTCAGCAGGAAAAGATGTGTTGGTTCCAGGAATCAACACCCACGTTCAAGCGTGCAAGGGACAGTCCCTGACCCGAAGCGGTCAGGTCGACAACGACGCGTCGGCTCCCGGAGCCGACGCACCGTCGGTCATGAGGGGCTCCGCCAATGAATGGCGTCGAGGTGACGAAGGCGTGTCAACTCCGGGAGTTGACGCTGCAAACAGTGCGGACGGTTGCAAACGTACCGCACTGACGCAATTTGCATGCTGTCGTGCAGCCGGGCTGCACGACGAAGCGCCATGCGATCAAGCCGGGCTTGATATAGCGCGCCCGCAGACAGGGTCTGCCGGCGAAGGGACACATTACCGTTCAGCCGGGCTGCACGAAGGAACATGCGGTCAAGCCGGGCTTGATACCGCGCGCCCGCGGACAGGGTCCGCCGGCGAACGACTGTCCACGGCCGGGCCTGGACAAGAAGAACGACTGTGCGGAGCCAGGCTCCGCACAACAAGAAGACGGCGCAAGCGAAAAACGCTGCGCAAGTCTCGGTCCGGGACCGAGACGCAACAAGAGCAGTCTGCTGGGCAGACTGCGGCGGTGACACCGAATGTCAAGACGCTAAGCGTCTTGGCGCGCACCGATACTGGATTCCAGTATCGCGAAATGGAACTCGCTAATCCTCCGACGACGGCGTCGGAGTTGACTTCGCTTCCAGCCATGAGCTGGAAGCGCTTCACGCGCGACTTGCACGATGGACGCATCGAGCAAGTGTGCGTTCTTTCGGACAGCGAAAGAACGGAGAGCGAGAGCGAAGAGCTGAGGCAGCTCTTCATGGGAAGTACCACTGAGAGTGAAGACACTCTCAGTGCGAAGACGAAGCGAGAGCGCTTCGCGGAACAAGGTTGGGACTCGCTGAAGTCGAGTCCCTATTACGAATTGTTGAGGGAGTACAAAGACGTACTCCCGGAAGAGATTCCTGCGGAGCTTCCGCAGGATAAGGGTATTCAGCACGAGATTGATCTCGTGCCGGGCACGAAGTACTGTGTCACGCGGCAGTGGCCACTGCCGCGAGAGCAAGTAAAAACAATCGACGACTTCTTTGAAAGTCGTCGCAAAGCAGGACAAGTGCGGGAATCAAAGTTCCCGCACAGTGCTCCGACGTTCTGTGTCAAAAAGCCACAGGGCGGATGGCGCATCGTTCATGCCTACAACAAGCTGAACGATGCGACGGTACCGGCGCAGACGCCGATACCGCGAAAAGATGTTATCATCGATTCAATGGCCGGGAGCACCGTTTACAGTGCTCTCGACTTGCGAGATGGATTTTACCAAATCCTAATGCGTGAGAGCGATATCCCTCTCACGGCAGTGAGCACGCCAAGCCGCATGCTCTGGGAATGGCTAGTAATGCCACAGGGGCTTAAGAACGTCCCTGCGACTTTCAACAGGTGCGTGACGCACTTGTTGCGCTCGGTGCGCGACTTCGCACCGAGCTACTTCGATGATGTGTTCATCCACAGCCGAGCTGTGGACGGGAAGACCGACGTAGAGATGCACAGGGTGCATCTCCGGAAGCTACTTGAGCTTATGCGAAAGCATAAGCTCTACGCGAACCTGAAGAAGTGTATCTTCGGGGCGAGCGAGATACCCGTCCTCGGGTGTCTCGTAGGGAACAATGGTGTTCGCCCTGACCCGGAAAAGGTCAGAACGATCAATGAATGGCCAACGCCTTCAAGTGTCAAGGAACTGAGGCAGTTCCTTGGCTTGGCCACGTACTTGTGCAAGTACGTGGAGGACTATGCGGACAAGATCCGCCCGCTATCACAACTTCTTAAGAAAGAAGCTGTGTGGAATTGGACACCCGATTGCCAAAAGGCATTCGATACAGTCAAGCGGGGCTTGACTGAGGCACCGATCTTGGCAGTAGCCGACCAAGATCGTCCATTTCACGTCGTATGTGACGCATCCGACTTTGCAATCGGATGCGCGTTGATGCAGCACGATCACGAGGGCCGTGATCGTGTCGTCTACTACCAATCGCGTCAGCTGAAGCCAGCTGAGCGCAACTATCCGGTGCATGACAAGGAACTCCTTGCCATGAAGTATGCACTCGCAAAGTTCCGAGTGTACTTGCTTGGGAGTAGACCATTTGTGGTCTACACCGACCATGCATCACTGCGCACCGCAGTGAAGTCGCCACACATTTCACAAAGAATGGCGAGATGGCTCTCATTCTTTGCGGAGTATAACTTCCGGGTCGAATACAAACCCGGAAGATTGAACGTGGTGGCCGACGCGTTATCACGTCGGCCGGACTATGCAGAAGCTGTTGACGTCAATGCCATTGACGCCATGCGATCGAGCAAACCCACATCATCTCTGTTGGATGATGTGAAGGCCGCGTACGCGCACGACGCGGACGCGAAGCTCTTGCTGGCCTATGGCACAGCGCCTTCTGACAAGTCCCGTCAGAAGCTGCCCAAGCACCTTCGAGCGCGTGCACACCGCTTTCGTGTGCACGACGGACTGCTACTCTACAACGCAGTCGACGACAACGCGGATCGCGTTGTCGTGCCAAATGACCATGACCTGCGACTCAGGATCATGTACGAGTATCATCGGAGTATCATGATGCCCCGACTGCGGGACATCTCGGACGTGAGAAGACTTACGTCCTTCTCACGCGCGACTTCTACTGGCACCACCAGTATAAGTGGGTGCGCAAGTACATCCGTGCTTGCGAGGTATGCCAACGCGTGAAGCCTGCACCATTCGCGCAGGCTCCACTGCAATCACTACCGACTCCGTCGGAGTGTTGGAAGTCCATGTCTTTGGACTTCATATTTGGTCTTCCCCCGGATAGCGGAGGGAACACCGGTGTTGTGGTCTTTGTAGACCGTTTCAGCAAGATGGTACATCTTGCTGCGGTGCCAGCAGGGGTGACCGCGAAGCAGACGGCCCGTCTGCTCGTCGACATGGTGTTCAAACACCATGGCATGCCGTCCGACATCGTGTCGGACAGAGACCCGCGCTTCACGGCGCACCTGTGGCAACAAGTGTTTACACTTCTTGGGAACCAGCTTTCCATGTCGACTGCGGATCATCCGCAGACGGACGGTCAAACCGAGCGCGTGAATCGCGTGCTCGTCGATATGTTGAAGAGCTACGCTCACTCGTTCCAATACTGGAGCGAGTGCTTATCGATGGCAGAGTTTGCCATCAACAACTCAGTGCATGCCTCGACCGGGCATACACCGTTCTACGTGAATGCCATGCGGCATCCACGCCTACCGAGTTTACTCGGAGTGATGGCTCCCACTTTAAGTGGAGGAGGATCTACGACTGCAATACAGCAGCCGCAGAAAACCGCTGACACTTGCACAGTGTCAGCTGCAGCAATGGACAAACCACATGAGTCTGCGCAGGGCGCAGACTCCCCCAACAACATGGCCAACGACCACGGGTCTGCGCAGGGCGCAGACACCGCAAAGAACCACGCAGAGGCCGAGCCTCTAGCGGAGAGCGAGCTGAATGACTTCAGCTCGGATGCAATCAGTTTCATCACCAAAAGACAAGCCGTGATTCGGTTTGTCCAAGACACAATAGCAGCTTCTGTTGACCAACAGAAGCTGAACGCAGACAATGTGGGCAGAGGCAACACAAATGAATTTAAAGTTGGTTCATTGGTTTTGTTAGCTACTCAAAACCTGCCTAAACATGCAGTTTCGGACTTCGGAGCAAGCAAGCTTGCTCCGCGCTTCATCGGGCCGTTCACTGTGTTGGCACGGCAAGGCAACGCTTACACACTAGACATACCGTCTAGCATGCGCCTCCATCCGACCTTTTACGTCGGACGGCTGAAGCCATACCGGCAGCACGAGCCATCTAGCTCGGCTGACCCGAAGCCTCGGCAGGAGCCGAGGCAGAAGCGGAGGACTTGGCCTCGGCGACGAGCAGCCTCTCCTCCAGCGCGCGGACGCGCTGGAGCAACCCCTTCATCTGGGTCCCCAACTCGACCTGGATATTCGAGGCGGTCTGCGAGACCGCCGCGACTTGGGCCTTCTGGTTCGCCAGCTCCTGTTTCAGGGCGGCGAACTCAGCGCCCTGCAGACGCTCCACGACGGTCACCCGGTCGTGGAGAGGCGCATGCTGATCAGCCCGGGGCTGATCATACCCGGGGCGTGTTCCCACCCCCGCCACCGCCGATCCGTGACGCCCGCGGCTCAACCCGCTGGATTGTTGAGCGGATTGTTGACCATAGTATCCCGAAAACGAACACTCAAGGGGCTCGTTTTCGTATTCGTTGGAGAGGATTTCCTCCCCATCGAGATACATGGGATCCGCGGAACGTCTTGCTGGAGGACGTTCCGGAAATGGTGAGGGTGTACGAGGAACAGTACGCGCGGGTGCAGCGGAAGTAACACGAGCGCTGCGATCATCGCTAGCGCCCGAACCCTCACGTGCTAAGAACTTAGCACGGAGCTCTTGAGACTCTCGGGCACACGGAACGACGTGTACCCGTTCAGGTCGCGGTCGCTCAAGCGGACCGCGCCTGGAAAGCACTTCATGCACTGAAAGCCCTCGGGCACAGCGCACGGCACATTTGCCTCCTCCGCAGCAACATGAAGTTGCTCCAGCTTTCCACGCTTCGAGTACGTCTCGAAGCGATCACGCGCTTGCTTAACCCGATCACGGTAAGCACTCGGCCTCTTGTTGAAGTTCTCAACAAAGGCGTTCCAGCTTTGACAAAGTGCCTGCCATTCGGGCACTTGGCTGCGAGAAGAGGTCTTCTTGCTTTGAAACCATCGGAGCTCATGAAAGAGTCCGATGTAGTAATCGCGCCTTTGATGCGTTTCCGCATCAAAGTGCAGCTCGGCAGCCACAGCGTCATCTTTGATGGCGCTGCATACGTACAGCGGCACCTCATTCGGAGGTACCGAGATCCCATACCGGTCCGAGATCTCAGACGCGGACGGCATCCACGGATCGCGCGCTGCGCCTGCAGCGCGCGGAGAGCCGTGAGCTTTGGAATCGCGCGCTGCAACTGCAGCGCGCGGAGTACTGAGAGCCCCAGCGGAAGCGAGTGGGGTATCACTCTCAGTACGCGAACGCTTCGAACTCGAAGCGTCTGATTCGTCCCCTTCACGCGGGCGAACGTTCTTGGCGTGAGGGTCGAGCGATTCGCTCGACACTGAGTCTTTACGCTTTGAGGGCGAGTCCTCCTCGCCCTCCATGTCTCCATCGTCGTCGTCGAAGTCGACGACGTCGCCATACTTCGCCTTCTGGCGTTCGAAGTAGTCGTCGATGGAGAGATGACTCCCCATCGACTTTGCGGACTTCTTCTGAGGCGCGCTCATCGTTGAATGAGTGCGGGTTTCTTCTCCAAACGCGGGGAATTGACGAATGGTCAATTCAGAAGATTGACGTGCGGAGACCCCGCGCGTCTAACCTTAAGGGGGGGGATGGTGTAACGGGGTTACACGCACAAGTGGCTGCAAGCCACTTGTGATTTTAACAGATAGGATATCTGTTAAAAGTTTTGAATACTTCCTCACCTTGGTGTAAGTCACACCAATGGATACATTGAAGTGGGCCACCACAATGAGTGATCCACACCTACCCAAAGATCCTATTGGTAGAAAGCAGCATCTTTCTACCAATCAGAGTCATGCATATTAGCGGGGCTCTGACAGCCAGCCGCTGTCAACCCTTTCATAGATGATAAACAGTTTTCAGCAGATTTTAGAGGAAGATCAATTTACAAGCAATACAGTTCTCATTTTACCTAATCTAAGTCACTTGGAATCCTATCTTATTTAACTTATATTTGTGTATTCAAATATAATTAACCTAAGTAATTACTAAGTACTTACGCTTCCTCATACACGTAACGCAACGTGTAAGCTAAAGTAGTGAGTCAAGTTAGACCTACTACAGGTCTGGAACCGTTTCACCGAGCAGGTGCCTGAGTTCCAGCAGCGCAAGCTGCGGCTCTACCACCACCCGTGCGAGCGCATGAAGGGCCTGCTCACCCACTCGGTGGATGTGGCCGTGGCCGTGCAATGTCTGCAGGAGGTGCAGAACCTCGGCAGGGCACGAACGGACGCGCGGAATCTAAATGAGCAAGTCATCGTCTTGCTCCGTGTATGTATGTTGCACCCACAAGCAGGTATTGTGTGTAGTATAGTACCCTTCTGCGCTCCCAATTCGTATCCCAAAACGCCTAGGTGCTGCTAATTCAGTCTACGTCTTGACACAGGGGGGTCAGACGGTTTATCCTGCCGCAGCGAAGCTTCCATCCGTGCTCGCCTGGCCTGCGCACACTGCTTTCGCTATTTCTTTTGGATCTCGACTCTGTCCTTCCGTCTAAACTGCCCGAATGGAATCCAAGATGGCAACCAGTCGACATTTCCAGTGAGCAGCCCACTGGCATCATAGCGCAAGTCACCAAGCGTACACTCGTACTCTCCAGCCGAAAGTTCAGCTCTGATTATTTCGTCGGGGGAGGTGTCACCGCAGCCGCTTTGCACGTCACTATCGCCTAGAAGCCCATCGTTATCACATAGAAAGGTGCCGGGGACATCATCAGCTTCTCTTGGTCCCTCACCCTCACCTAGAGAGGTGATAGAGTCGTCATCCTCACTTGACTCATTGTCATCGCTTGGTGAGGGGGTGGGGACATCACTTGGCTCATAATCGGCATCGCTCTCGTCGTCGGTGGTTCCCTCAACTGGTTCCTCGTCATCGGCAGCTTCCACCTGGTAGTCATCCTCGCTAAACAGAGCGTCTTCACCATCATAACCACACCTCGGATCCTCCTCCTCGTTGCCTGGTGAATCATCGCCACCGTTGTCATCGCTTGGCTCTTTGTTGCCTATAGAGGCAAAGACGTCATCAGTTCTTGGCTCCTCGTCGAGCGCAAAGAAATGCTCATCACTTTCCCTCAACTGTTCGTCGTCAATACAGGCTGGATACACTCGAACTGACTGCCCTAAAAGGCCATCGCCACGCGTGGTGGAATTTTGATGCTCTTGCGTAGAATCATCGCTGGTGCGATCTCGGTTTTGCGTTTCAGGGCCCCGTGCAGGATACGCCTGATGGCGGCTGGTCGCTCGGGGCTGCTGTTCAGGCTCCCGCACAGGCTGCTCTTGTGGTTCTTCGCCTTGCACTGGTCGGTCGCTACTGGTCTCTCGGGGCAATGGTTCCGGTACCGGGATATGATACTCTTGTCTTCTGCAGATTGGTCGCCGCTGGTCGGTCGGGGCTGCGGTTCAGGCTCCTGCACAGGCTGCACCTGTGCATCTTGCTTTCGCGTGGATTCTTTGCTTCTGGTTTCCCGGGTTTGTGGTTCCTGCTCTTGTTCCAGATGCTCGCGCTACACCTCTCGTGCGTTGAGTTCTTGCACTTCTTGAGTGGCCTCGCTGGGGACCAGCGACGCAAACGCTGCATCGATACTTTCGTCGCTTATGTCACCTTCGACCCGGTTGAAGAAAGCTTGCAGCTTCTCGGGCGTTTTCTGCTCAAACGCCCATGCTCCTGAAGTGCCACTGCACCCGTTCTTTCTGTTTCGAGTTGATGATAGTACCCGGTGGTTTCATTTCCGTGCACAGGTTTTTGAATGCGTTACGGTTCATGAATGCCTCCTTCATGATCTCTCTCAGTTACGTCTGCCTCAATGCACACTTTCGTTTGGGGCTTTTGCTTATGTGTGTCAACCACACCCTGCGAACTCTTATATTTGTTTGTTCAAAACGTATCCGTCCGGTCCCAGAAGAAGTAAATTTCACCGTCAGTCAGCGTCTCAGAGGCCGAGTCGGAGCACGCGGACGAGGACTTCGGCAACGAGCAGGTGACTTCCCCTGAACAGCGCGTGGACAACATGCTTTTACGCTGACAATCTCGCAATGATCACTCAAGTCACCGAAGGGCTGCGCCGCATGCATTATCCCTGCCAAGCTCCCAAGAAACGTTCAAGTCGTCGACAGCCGCTGCGCCGACATGAATTTACGCTGCCAGGGCTCCCGCGGTTTGTTCAAGTCAGTGTAGGCTGCTGCGTCGACATGCATTATCGCTATCAAGCTCCCAAGGATCGTTCAAGTCGCTGAGAGCCGCTACACCGACGCTGTCGGGCTCACTGTTTGTTCCATGCAATGTTATAACCTCTAAAATTGAATGGTCTAGTTTAGTAATATATTATTGGAGGCTCACACTTCCCCTTTGTATTATATTGTGAACGTTACTATGTACTTCGGGGTTTTATTTCACTATTATTGACATAAAGAGTCGAAGCCTTCTCAGCCCTCCACTTTATTTTAGAAAGTAAAAATGGAGAATGCGAATGAAGACGATGGCAAGCGGAAGCGTGAGGACTTTTGTTACAGGTACCAGGAAGCGCCGTCGCCTCACTCGTTACCCGGACAGCGACGTCAGGTCTGAAGAAACGGTGACAAGTTTGGGGAGTACTAGCGTGTTTCGCCAAACGTGGTCACAACTGAAATAGGACGGCTGGACTTCGAAGCTGCCTTCCAGTCGAAGTCTCGACGTGCGCCAAATCTACATTCGCCCTGGAGGCGATCCACGGGGTATAGAAGGTCGCGACTTCGTCCTGGGAGAATTAGCTCTCCTCCAGTTCGTTGCAGGTAGTTTTCAGAACGACGACACTGCTGCGGCAAGTATGACGGCGCTCACACGCTATGCTTGCGGGGCAGATCGCCTAACATTCCTTGTGCGTGGTGCTCGAGGAGTAGATAGCGGACCTGACACGTGTGGGGCGCGCATTGCCGGCGATAGCGACAATGACCATGCTGCGACCGGGTCTCATGCTCAAGACGGAGAAGAAGGTTGTCGTGGAGGTCATGGTGATGGTCGTGTGGCCAGTAATGCTTCTGGTAAAACAACGGCCCAAACTCTCTGGATAAGGAGATGGACTAATAGCTAGATGTGTGCGTGTTGTAGGTGGCGAGCTGGGCAAACATACCGATTGTGCGGCCAGTAGCGTCGGTGCTGTTGGCGGGGGGCATACCGCAGCCCGCGCTCGAGCCGCAGGCCAACGTGTTCGTGGAGGTCGTGGTGGTCGGGGTAAGCGTAGCGCAGGTCGTGCGGGAGGTACAAATGCTGCTGAAGGTATGTCATCGGCACGGGCGCCCTGCACAAGAAAGTAGACTAATAGCTGGGCGTGTGCGTGTGTTTGTGGTGGAGCAGGTGGCGAACACAATGATGGATCAGCGAGCGGCATTGGTGCTGGCGTTGCTGGGAATAGACCAGGAATTCATGTTGCCGGCGGTAACGACGCTGCAAATGCTGCTGCTGCTGCGCCTCCCGATGGAGGAGGCGGCCGAGAAAGTCGAGGCAATGGTAGACGTGCCAGCGCTGTTGGGGGTCGCCGGGGTAGCCAGCAGGAATGTAGAGATGATCGGGGAGGTATTGCAGAAACGGTATCGTTCATAGGTACCTTGCGACCCTCAATGACGGCGGAGCTTGAAGGACCCGAAACGTCGATGCGGACAGCTACGGTCTTGCTGGATAATGTTCTCGTCGACAAGCTGGTTGCATTTGCTCCAGACAAGGAACCATGGACGAAAGCCAAGGTTTATCGCCCCGTTGGAACGGCATACATCATTGGGAGAGTGTACCGATACGTCAGGACGGGCAAGAAGGCAAACCTTTTTCAAATCCGTCGGCTGGATAGTCAGTTTCAAAGTGCGGTGGAGCACATTAGTTTGGGTCTGGTTCAAAAGGGAATCAAAAATTTTGCGACTCTCACACGTGTGGCAAATCCTGACTGGAGCGTTTTAGTGCGGCCTGATCCTTCGGACGAGATTGACATCGACGTTGACACCTCAGAGCTTGAAGAAGCGGATTCGTAAGGCATTTGACAATACAGAAGTGCTTCCGACTAGTCTTGCTGAAGTGGAAGCTATTCGGAACATGTGCTTTGTCCCATTTGGTCAGCTCGACGAACCTACATACCTGTACGAGCATCCAGACGGTTCAACAAGCACATACTTGCGCCCGGAATACAAACACATATTCGAGCACTCGGCTTCATCTAGCTTTTTTGCGTATCTCCCGTTATACTTCTGGTGTCAAGTAGTTCACGAGACCAACAAGTACGCCGTGGCGATGAACATCCGCGCGGTACCGTTCACCCTCCATGAACTCATGACTTTCTTGGGGATCATGTTCTTCATGGCCATGAACGATAAGGGCGAGTATGCAAACTATTGGGGATCACAGCCGGAAGACCTCATTTTTGGCGGAACAACGACCTCTTTGGACGGCATCATGACACTTACTCGGTTCAAATTACTACGTCGATGCCTCAGCTTCAATACATGTCCTACAGCGTTGGAGAACGACGCGACAGCCTGGATCAGGCCACTGTTGAATTTACTCAAGATTACGGGTGGAAAGTACGTACATGTAGGGCGGGATGTCGCCTTAGATGAAGCCAGCGTCGCCTGCCGTTCTCGACAAGGCCGGCACATGATAGTGTACAATCCTATGAAACCGACGGGTAAATACCATTTTCGGTTGTATATGGTTTGCTGTTCTACGACGTGGATTGCACTCAACGACAAGCTTCACTGCAATAAGAGCGACATAGGGGATCGTCTAAGCGGTGTCATTGGACAAGAAGAAGTCCAACATCTTCGTGAGGAGTTTGAGGAGGTTTCGAAGATTAGACAACATGTTCTGGAGGCGACCCGTCCGTTGTTTGGATCGAACCGAATTGTCAACATGGACAATTATTATACATCCGTCCAGCTTCTTCAGGGGCTTCGGCTCAAGGGTCTATTTGGCCGCGGCACAATCCGCGCAAACAGTAAACATTACCCATCTCACACAATACTACACAAGGAGGACAGCACGCGTGGAGACTACCGCCAGGCTGTTGCGCACGACCACAGTATGTTAGCTGTGTCCTGGTGCGACGGCAACGTTGTCAATATGGTGACAAATGCGGATTCACCCGACACCACAACTGTGACTCGAATGGTTGGTGGTGAAAGCAAAGAGTTTCCAGCCCCCGTTTGCATTTCGAAATACAATGCCAATATGCAAGGTGTGGATAGGCTCGACCAAACTCGAGAACGTTTTTCAATTGCGGGTGGTCATTCCTATAATAGGTGGTACAAAAAGCGTGCCCTAGCACTGATCGACATCGCTAGGTCCAATGCTTATTTGACGCGGCGCTTGGCGAAACCAGAGCCAATCGATCGCGATCCGCATAGAAAAATTGTGATGGAGCTGGTTGGCGAGCTGATAAACGGGCAATGGTCCAATGCACCCAGCGATGGTCAAATGATGTATACGCGAAGTCAAGTGGAACCAACCATCCAAGAGGCATCGAGCCCTCAGATAGAGGGGCTAACCCAAGCAGGAAGATTGCCCGATACGCCGTGCCCCTCCGTCGCATCCCGACAACACTTTGCGGAGAAGAACAGAAAGCGACGTCGTTACATTGTCTGTCGATGGGAGGGGAGGTATCCGACAGAGGTTACAAGCTTCTGCATCACGCACGAAGTGTGTTTGTGCCGGGTAGTGCACGGCCAGCCTGCAAAGCCCTGGACCTGTCCTTCTTTCACGCTGACATGCTGGGAGAAATTTCACCAGTTTTACGTGCCAAATCAACTGTTTACAGATAAATGAAACGTGCGCCGCCATTCAAAACTCGCCAAGCTATACCGGGATTCAGCTGCTCAATCTACTAGTCTAGCTACATGACCTGATGAAGCTTGAAACTCGCCAGATCCAGAGACGTTTTACAACTAAGTATGCTGCGCAAGGAACTTGGTCATACCGCCAAACTCGGTGGCTCGGATACGATGCGGTAATCGCAGGCCCGGCGATGGTGCATGAAAACCTGGTTCTGTTTGGGGTAGCCCGAAGGCAGCTTATTCACCAAATGGAGGCAGAGTGAACGAGTGCCATGACGAGCATCGTAGATTCACGAGGAGTCAAATGTAATGCTAGAACGGGACGCTTCAACAATACGTGTGCGCCGGATAACAGTGCCGTCGGCGTGACAACCACGTTGGCTTCTCGCCGGGCAAGCCGTTAAGGACGTGGTCGCGCCGCTCGGAAAAAGCTCAACATCAGGCGATCTATAGAGCTAGAGGTGCCGCGGAGGGCTAGGATGGTACTACGTTCATGGTGGCTGTGAAGCCGAGCACTCAACTACGATGAGACCGAGTCTGGCGAGGAGGAGGCCGTGATTGTATGGTAACTAAGTGACCTGTCCAGGGGAATACTTCGAACAGCACATCGTTGAAACTGCAAACGTTTATTTCGATCTGGGTTACATCAAATACCGCTTGCAGCTAAACCGAAACTTACGAAAGTCGCTGCCGACGGGAAATACCAGAGTCTTCAAGGGTCTTGTGCAAGTCTTTGATGTCCTCCTTCATTTCCGCGACCAAGTCTTTCATACGGGTTTCTCGCTCCTCTAGTGCTCTCATGTCACGTTTCAGTTTGTGATTCATCTTGTAATTGCTGAAAACCTTGGTGTTCGTGTCGCGAAAATTCTGCTCTATGCATGCTTGATCTATTTGGGCGAGATACATCTCCGGCTCATCCCTGGTTTGTTTCTCGGCCAACGCTTCATCTCGTTTAGTCTGCAGATGCTCCATCCAGCGTTGCTCGAAGTTATCTACCATGTTATACAGAACTGTGCTTATACGCCCGTTTTTGCTTTGCGAGTTGGACCAGAAGCGCGAGGAGCGTCAGTATAGCACATAGGGCATTGATTCGCTCGACGTAGACAGCATCGAACTCCTTCCTCGATCGATTTCTGGTGAACCAACATTTTGGCACCATCAATACTATAGTTGTAGAAGTCTTGCTCCAGCTTGTTTATCTTCTTCACTGTATCCGCGCGGAATTGCCTCATTGCGACAACATAACTGTTCCATGATGCGGCAAGTGCATCCGGGCTTGACTTCTTGGAAGAATGATAGTTTGATCTCTTGCGGGACTCAAAGTAGCGTTTTCGAAGAAAAAGGCCGACGAAGTAGTCGTCGATGTCGACACCGGCTGGAACCGCTAAAACCCGTAGTTTTGTACAGTCGAATAGTGCGACATCAGCGTCGGCTGGCTTGTATCCGACAAGCCATGGGTTGAACTCACCCAACCAGGGATAGTAAGTGTGAGCCAGCACTTCCTGAACCTTTTCCCTCGCCGCAACTAGTTTTGCTTCTAGCCCAACTCCCATGCTTTTTTCTGCCCGAGGTGGTATTTAAAGCTGGAAAGCTATAGCTTGCTTCGTGCTCGTCCGGCGATTGATTCACTTCCTCTGCACACGTGAGGCACCCTGGGTATGGAAGCGGATACGACAGCGGCTGGGTTCGCGAAAAATCATTGTCTTCAAGCTTCTCGTCAGATATGGGTTGAAGGCGAGGTCGAGGGTGCGAGTATGGCAACTGCGTTTGTGACATTTCCTCGTCTTCAGGCTTCTCGTCCTTGCTAGGTAGAGGCTGGGATCGTGGGTGCGAGTACGGTGACTGTTTTGAGAAATCGCTCCGTCTTCAGGCGTCGCGTCAGCTCTGGGTCGAGGAGTGGATCGGTGGTGCAAGTATGGTGACTGAGTTTGTGAAATTTTCTCGTCTTCATGCCTCATGTTGCACGCTTCGAACTCTTGCAGCCGTTCGCTCTCTTTGTGTTCTTCGTCGTCTCGGGGCTTCATCAACTTTTCAGGACGCTCTGCACTTTGGAAGTGGGTGTTCAGGAGGATTGCTCAGGTCGCCTAAAGAAGAGTGTTATCTGTATGTTCGTATGCTGCCAAAATGGTAATTACGCGCTGTAAAAATAGGTGAAATGTGTCCCCGAGGAGGACGCACCAGGCGCCAAGAACGACTACGGACTGCAGGATCTGGCGCGGCTGCTAGAGCAGGTGCACCGGCCGTTCCATGCCATCCAGCGCCAATACCCCTACAAAGGTGGGTGTGTCTGCAGCGTTGGAAGTCCCTCCACCCTCCTCTCCTGTCTCTAACTCTCTTTTGAACGCGCAGACCAACGCGTGGAAGACGCTGCCGCTGGAGCAGAAGAAGAAAATACTCGAGTACATCCGCGACAAGCGCCAGCGCAAGGCCCAGAGCCAAGAACACGACGAAGAGGACGATGCCAAGAACGAAGACAAGCAGCCGCCGCAGGACCCCGCAGCGGCCGTCAGGACGGACCCGTACCTCAAAACGCTGCTGCAGAGAAGTCTCCGCTCGGCGGGCCCAGTGGCGGACGCGGCGGCGCTGCCCAAGCACCCGAACAGCGCGTACGTCGCTCCGGTCGATGTGCCCCACTAGCGTAAGTCAAGCCCAAGTTCAAGCCGCGCTGGCAAGTTGCGGAAGGAGAGTTCTTTGAGAAGGGCTGCGCGTGCGGAGTGAAGCATGACGCGGCGAAGAAGGGCAAGAATTCATCGCTGCTGCTGCACACGATCAGCTCCATGATGGTCACGTTCGGAGATAGCACCCAGTTTTGTGTCACGGCGGTGGAAGAAGTGCAGGCGTTGGGTAAGGTAGATGAGGCGCTGGTGGTGTGTAGGTGGCGGTGGCTTAACAGGTGGTTGGATGCATGGGTGTAGTCGGTGAGCACATGCGCAAGGTGTTGGGATCGGTGAATTCAGAAGTACTGAGTGTAGTGGGTCTAACTTGACTCACTACTTTAGCTTACACGTTGCGCAACGTGTATGAGGAAGCGTAAGTACTTAGTAATTACTTAGATTAATTATATTTGAGTACACAAATATAAGTTAACTTAGACAAGACTCCAAGTAGCTAGTTTAAGGTAAAATGAGAACTGTATTGTTTGTAAATTGATCTTCCTCTAAAATCTGCTAAAATCTGTTTATCATCTATGAAAGGGTTGGCAGCGGCTGGCTGTCAGAGCCCCGCTAATATGCATGTCTCTGATTGGTAGAAAGATGCTGCTTTCTACCAATAGGATCTTTGGGTAGGTGTGGACCACTCACTGTGGTGGTCCAGTTCAATGTATCCATCGGTGTGTCTTACACCAATGTGAGGAAGTATCCAAAACTTTTAACAGATATCCTATCTGTTAAAATCACAAGTGACTTGCAGCCACTTGTGCGTGTAACCCCGTTACACCATCCCCCCCCCTTAAGGTTAGACGCGCGGGGTCTCCGCACGTCAATCTTCTGAATTGACCATTCGTCAATTCCCCGCGTTTGGAGAAGAAACCCGCACTCATTCAACGATGAGCGCGCCCCAGAAGAAGACTCCGAAGGCGGTGGAGAGTCATATCTCCATCGACGACTACTTCGAACGCCAGAAGGCGAAGTATGGCGACGTCGTCGACTTCGACGACGACGATGAGGACATGGAGAGCGAGGAGGACTCGCCCTCAAAGCGTAAAGACTCAGTGTCGAGCGAATCGCTCGACCCTCACGCCAAGAACGTTCGCCCGCGTGAAGGGGACGAATCGGACGCTTCGAGTTCGAAGCGTTCGCGTACTGAGAGTGATACCCCACTCGCTTCCGCTGGGGCTCTCAGTTCTCCGCGCGCTGCAGTTGCAGCGCGCGATTCCAAAGCTCACGGCTCTCCGCGCGCTGCAGGCGCAGCGCGCGATCCGTGGATGCCGTCCGCGTCTGAGATCTCGGACCGGTATGGGATCTCGGTACCTCCGAATGAGGTGCCGCTGTACGTATGCAGCGCCATCAAAGATGACGCTGTGGCTGCCGAGCTGCACTTTGATGCGGAAACGCATCAAAGGCGCGATTACTACATCGGACTCTTTCATGAGCTCCGATGGTTTCAAAGCAAGAAGACCTCTTCTCGCAGCCAAGTGCCCGAATGGCAGGCACTTTGTCAAAGCTGGAACGCCTTTGTTGAGAACTTCAACAAGAGGCCGAGTGCTTACCGTGATCGGATTAAGCAAGCGCGTGATCGCTTCGAGACGTACTCGAAGCGTGGAAAGCTGGAGCAACTTCATGTTGCTGCGGAGGAGGCAAATGTGCCGTGCGCTGTGCCCGAGGGCTTTCAGTGCATGAAGTGCTTTCCAGGCGCGGTCCGCTTGAGCGACCGCGACCTGAACGGGTACACGTCGTTCCGTGTGCCCGAGAGTCTCAAAGAGCTCCGTGCTAAGTTCTTAGCACGTGAGGGTTCGGGCGCTAGCGATGATCGCAGCGCTCGTGTTACTTCCGCTGCACCCGCGCGTACTGTTCCTCGTACACCCTCACCATTTCCGGAACGTCCTCCAGCAAGACGTTCCGCGGATCCCATGTATCTCGATGGGGAGGAAATCCTCTCCAACGAATACGAAAACGAGCCCCTTGAGGGTTCGTTTTCGGGATACTATGGTCAACAATCCGCTCAACAATCCAGCGGGTTGAGCCGCGGGCGTCACGGATCGGCGGTGGCGGGGGTGGGAACACGCCCCGGGTATGATCAGCCCCGGGCTGATCAGCATGCGCCTCTCCACGACCGGGTGACCGTCGTGGAGCGTCTGCAGGGCGCTGAGTTCGCCGCCCTGAAACAGGAGCTGGCGAACCAGAAGGCCCAAGTCGCGGCAGTCTCGCAGACCGCCTCGAATATCCAGGTCGAGTTGGGGACCCAGATGAAGGGGTTGCTCCAGCGCGTCCGCGCGCTGGAGGAGAGGTTGCTCGTCGCCGAGGCCAAGTCCTCCGCTTCTGCCTCGGCTCCTGCCGAGGCTTCGGGTCAGCCGAGCTAGATGGCTCGTGCTGCCGGTATGGCTTCAGCCGTCCGACGTAAAAGGTCGGATGGAGGCGCATGCTAGACGGTATGTCTAGTGTGTAAGCGTTGCCTTGCCGTGCCAACACAGTGAACGGCCCGATGAAGCGCGGAGCAAGCTTGCTTGCTCCGAAGTCCGAAACTGCATGTTTAGGCAGGTTTTGAGTAGCTAACAAAACCAATGAACCAACTTTAAATTCATTTGTGTTGCCTCTGCCCACATTGTCTGCGTTCAGCTTCTGTTGGTCAACAGAAGCTGCTATTGTGTCTTGGACAAACCGAATCACGGCTTGTCTTTTGGTGATGAAACTGATTGCATCCGAGCTGAAGTCATTCAGCTCGCTCTCCGCTAGAGGCCCGGCCTCTGCGTGGTTCTTTGCGGTGTCTGCGCCCTGCGCAGACCCGTGGTCGTTGGCCTTGTTGTTGGGGGAGTCTGCGCCCTGCGCAGACTCATGTGGTTTGTCCATTGCTGCAGCTGACACTGTGCAAGTGTCAGCGGTTTTCTGCGGCTGCTGTATTGCAGTCGTAGATCCTCCCCCACTTAAAGTGGGAGCCATCACTCCGAGTAAACTCGGTAGGCGTGGATGCCGCATGGCATTCACGTAGAACGGTGTATGCCCGGTCGAGGCATGCACTGAGTTGTTGATGGCAAACTCTGCCATCGATAAGCACTCGCTCCAGTATTGGAACGAGTGAGCGTAGCTCTTCAACATATCGACGAGCACGCGATTCACGCGCTCGGTTTGACCGTCCGTCTGCGGATGATCCGCAGTCGACATGGAAAGCTGGCTCCCAAGAAGTGTAAACACTTCTTGTCACAGGTGCGCTGTGAAGCGCGGGTCTCTGTCCGACACGATGTCGGACGGCATGCCATGGTGTTTGAACACCATGTCGACGAGCAGACGGGCCGTCTGCTTCGCGGTCACCCCTGCTGGCACCGCAGCAAGATGTACCATCTTGCTGAAGCGGTCTACAAAGACCACAACACCGGTGTTCCCTCCGCTATCCGGGGGAAGACCAAAGATGAAGTCCAAAGACATGGACTTCCAACACTCCGACGGAGTCGGTAGTGATTGCAGTGGAGCCTGCGCGAATGGTGCAGGCTTCACGCGTTGGCATACCTCGCAAGCACGGATGTACTTGCGCACCCACTTATTCTGATGGTGCCAGTTGAAGTCACGCGTGAGAAGGACGTATGTCTTGTCACGTCCGAGATGTCCCGCAGTCGGGGCATCATGATATTCGTACATGATCCTGAGTCGCAGGTCATGGTCATTTGGCACGACAACGCGATCCGCGTTGTCGTCGACTGCATTGTAGAGTAGCAGTCCGTCGTGCACACGAAAGCGGTGTGCACGCGCTCGAAGGTGCTTGGGCAGCTTCTGACGGGACTTGTCAGAAGGCGCTGTGCCATAGGCCAGCAAGAGCTTCGCGTCCGCGTCGTGCGCGTACGCGGCCTTCACATCATCCAACAGAGATGATGTGGGTTTGCTCGATCGCATGGCGTCAATGGCATTGACGTCAACAGCTTCTGCATAGTCCGGCCGACGTGATAACGCGTCGGCCACCACGTTCAATCTTCCGGGTTTGTATTCGACCCGGAAGTTATACTCCGCAAAGAATGAGAGCCATCTCGCCATTCTTTGTGAAATGTGTGGCGACTTCACTGCGGTACGCAGTGAAGCATGGTCGGTGTAGACCACAAATGGTCTACTCCCAAGCAAATACACTCGGAACTTTGCGAGTGCATACTTCATGGCAAGGAGTTCCTTGTCATGCACCGGATAGTTGCGCTCAGCTGGCTTCAGCTGACGCGATTGGTAGTAGACGACACGATCACGGCCCTCGTGATCGTGCGGCATCAACGCACATCCGATCGTGAAGTCGGATGCGTCACATACGACGTGAAATGGACGATCTTGGTCGGCTACTGCCAAGATCGGTGCCTCAGTCAAGCCCCGCTTGACTGTATCGAATGACTTTTGGCAATCGGGTGTCCAATTCCACACAGCTTCTTTCTTAAGAAGTTGTGATAGCGGGCGGATCTTGTCCGCATAGTCCTCCACGTACTTGCACAAGTACGTGGCCAAGCCAAGGAACTGCCTCAGTTCCTTGACACTTGAAGGCGTTGGCCATTCATTGATCGTTCTGACCTTTTCCGGGTCAGGGCGAACACCATTGTTCCCTACGAGACACCCGAGGACGGGTATCTCGCTCGCCCCGAAGATACACTTCTTCAGGTTCGCGTAGAGCTTATGCTTTCGCATAAGCTCAAGTAGCTTCCGGAGATGCACCATGTGCATCTCTACGTCGGTCTTCCCGTCCACAGCTCGGCTGTGGATGAACACATCATCGAAGTAGCTCGGTGCGAAGTCGCGCACCGAGCGCAACAAGTGCGTCACGCACCTGTTGAAAGTCGCAGGGACGTTCTTAAGCCCCTGTGGCATTACTAGCCATTCCCAGAGCATGCCGCTTGGCGTGCTCACTGGCGTGAGAGGGATATCGCTCTCACGCATTAGGATTTGATAGAATCCATCTCGCAAGTCGAGAGCACTGTAAACGGTGCTCCCGGCCATTGAATCGATGATAACATCTTTTCGCGGTATCGGCGTCTGCGCCGGTACCGTCGCATCGTTCAGCTTGTTGTAGGCATGAACGATGCGCCATCCGCCCTGTGGCTTTTTGACACAGAACGTCGGAGCACTGTGCGGGAACTTTGATTCCCGCACTTGTCCTGCTTTGCGACGACTTTCAAAGAAGTCGTCGATTGTTTTTATTGCTCTCGCGGCAGTGGCCACTGCCGCGTGACACAGTACTTCGTGCCCGGCACGAGATCAATCTCGTGCTGAATACCCTTATCCTGCGGAAGCTCCGCAGGAATCTCTTCCGGGAGTACGTCTTTGTACTCCCTCAACAATTCGTAATAGGGACTCGACTTCAGCGAGTCCCAACCTTGTTCCTCGAAGCGCTCTCGCTTCGTCTTCGCACTGAGAGTGTCTTCACTCTCAGTGGTACTTCCCATGAAGAGCTGCCTCAGCTCTTCGCTCTCGCTCTCCGTTCTTTCGCTGTCCGAAAGAACGCACACTTGCTCGATGCGTCCATCGTGCAAGTCGCGCGTGAAGCGCTTCCAGCTCATGGCTGGAAGCGAAGTCAACTCCGACGCCATCGTCGGAGGACTAGCGAGTTCCATCTCACGATACTGGAATCCAGTATCGGTGCGCGTCAAGACGCTTAGCGTCTTGACATTCGGCGTCACCGCCGCAGTCTGCCCAGCAGACTGTTCTTGTTGCGTCTCGGTCCCGGACCGAGACTTGCGTAGCGTTTTCCGCTTGCGCCGTCTTCTTGTTGTGCGGAGCCCGGCTCCGCACAGTTGTTCTTCTGGTCCAGGCCCGGCCGTGGACAGTTGTTCGCCGGCGGACCCTGTCCGCGGGCGCGCGGTATCAAGCCCGGCTTGACCGCATGTTCCTTCGTGCAGCCCGGCTGCACGGTAAAGTGTCCCTTCGCCGGCAGACCCTGTCTGCGGGCGCGCGATATCAAGCCCGGCTTGATCGCATGGCGCTTCGTCGTGCAGCCCGGCTGCACGACAGCATGCAAATTGCGTCAGTGCGGTACGTTTGCAACCGTCCGCACTGTTTGCAGCGTCAACTCCCGGAGTTGACACGCCTTCGTCACCTCGACGCCATTCATTGGCGGAGCCCCTCATGACCGAGGGTGCGTCGGCTCCCGGAGCCGACGCGTCGTCGTCGACCTGACCGCTTCGGGTCAGGGACTGTCCCTTGCACGCTTGAACGTGGGTGTTGATTCCTGGAACCAACACACCTTTTCCTGCTGACGTCGGCAGCATAGCCGACGTTGGTCTCACTTGTGCGCGCCCTCGCGCACTTCTTGGGCACTCCGGGACAGCAGCATTAAGCGCTGTCTCGACTGGTGAGCCGCGCGCACCTGCTGGTGCGTGCGCTGCGATAACAGGGCCATCGCTCTCTGTTCCGCTGTCGCGTCCGAAGCGCACGAGCGTGCGCTTCTTCCGGTCTATCACCGGATCATGCCGTGGCTTGCACGGCATGCCCATTACCACGTCGAACATATCGTCCAGGTCCAGGACGATAAAGTGTTCGACAAACTCCCGTTGTTTGTACGAGAAGCGCACGTTCACGACGCGCTTCTCGGTCTTCACGATGGCACCTGTTGCCAGTCGTACCTCCAGAAGACTTCGAGGTGTATCTACCTCCTCGAAGTCAAGTCTCGACAGGCTTCGTAGTCGAACAAAGTTGTTCGACGCGCCTGAATCTACCAAAGCTCGAAGAGAGTCACTCGCTCTCTTCGAGTAAACCTTCAAGATGACTAGGTTCGGTCTGTCATCTTGTTTCTTGCAGTGAGAGCTGGTCTCACTGGGGGCTGCAGTCCTCAGTGTCGCGTCATCGATGTCGGCACGCGCGACTGCATTACCAGTAGGGCGCCCCGCGCCTACTGGATGTTCGCGTTTTTTGTTGGTCCGCGGCTATGCCTAGCATCGTCACGACGGCCACCTCCAGGGGGCATGGGAGCTGTACACTCCCGTGCAAAGTGACCGATCCTTCCGCAACGGAAGCATCGCACGTTACTTCCTGCTACTGGTAACCAGCAGCCGTTGCATTCGAGAGGTCCATTGGTTTCGGACCTCCCGGCCTCGGCACGTTCACATGCAGTTTAGCCTGCCGCAGGCTAAACTCTTCTTGCATGGCAAGAATGATCGCAGCTTCGAGAGTACTCGGGTACTCTCGGAAGAGATAGGTCTTCACAGGCCCATCTCTAAGCCCTTTCATGAACGTGACGACCTTGGTCGCCTCGTCAATCGGGTTAGTCACGATATTTGATACCAAATATCGTGCGCGCTGCGCGTAAGCATGGACGTCATGCTTACCCTGCTGAAGGTCGAGGAACTCCGCCCTCGACCGGAACTCGTTTGCGGGGCTCAAACGCTTGTTTGAGCTCCTCTTTGAACACTTCGTACGTGCTGAAGCACGTAGGATCGGAGAGTCGGCGTCCATACGCCCAACTCCTTGCGCGTCCGCCAAGGCAGGACATGGCGAATGCGACCTTCGACAGCGGGTCGACGATGCGTCGAGCCGCTATGGCTGTGTCGAGTTCGACAAGCCATCGGAGGAGAGGCTCGCCCTCTCTTCCCACGTAATTGCTTACGCTCAACCTTAATGGTTGAGCACGCGGTGTCGTCCCTGACGACGCCGTCACTGAGGAAGCAGCGTCACGCTGCTCCTTCATGATGAACCCCAGAGCAACACCATGTTGCTCCGTCGGCGATAGCGTACGCAGCATCGTAGCTATCGCCGCTTCTCCAATGACTGTTGACAGTCGTTGGAGGGCCTCCCACTCTGGGTCAGACAGGTGGGGGCAGTCAGCGCGTGCAACATGCGTTGCAGGCGTGTTGGAGCTCTCCATGGGCACCTCCGTGCTCATGGGGTTCTCGGCTCCGCGTTCGTACACCGCGTACGAACGTCAAGCAGTCGGTCGTTGGACGGACTACAAAGTGCTACCAGGTGTAGTGGGTCTAACTTGACTCACTACTTTAGCTTACACGTTGCGCAACGTGTATGAGGAAGCGTAAGTACTTAGTAATTACTTAGGTTAATTATATTTGAATACACAAATATAAGTTAAATAAGATAGGATTCCAAGTGACTTAGATTAGGTAAAATGAGAACTGTATTGTTTGTAAATTGATCTTCCTCCTAAATCTGCTAAAAACTGTTTATCATCTATGAAAGGGTTGGCAGCGGCTGGCTGTCAGAGCCCCGCTAATATGCATGTCTCTGATTGGTAGAAAGATGCTGCTTTCTACCAATAGGATCTTTGGGTAGGTGTGGACCACTCACTGTGGTGGTCCAGTTCAATGTATCCATCGGTGTGTCTTACACCAATGTGAGGAAGTATCCAAAACGTTTAACAGATAACCTATCTGTTAAATTCACAAGTGGCTTGCAGCCACTTGTACGTGTAACCCCGTTACACAAAGCGTCGTCGTGCCTGAGGGTAAGCTGGGTTGCATGGAAATTCGCAGACTGTGGTTTCTTTGTTGGTGTTATTTTGTTTGTTTATACTAGTAGTAGACATTGGTGGAGATATTCGAGGAGGAAGCGATTTATTACGGACGTTGGAGAGAGTTCCGCGGCGAAACGAAACACGAAGAGAATGAACTTGAAGACGTCGAGGAGGAGGAGCTGGCGGAAGAGTTGGACCTGTTTGCTGTGTCCGAGACTGAAGATGTATTCGGGTGGGCTGGAAGGAAGGTGAGAGCCACCGACCTGGTGGAATAGCATGAAAGCATATAAATAACGTGGAATCTACTTGAGGAAACGGAAGCCCCCAATATTACTTACTCGATGACGTCTTTGAGTAGAGGAGCCTCGAGTTGCTTGAGCTCCCCGCCTGTCCGGTTCTTGATCGCCAATTCTACTAACCGGCCGGTGCTGTTGTCATAGAGGAGATTATGATACGTTGAGTCATATTTCGCAATGATGATTTTAGAGAAAAGATGCGGTACGTTCTTGTGGTAAGCAGCAAAGTTGAGAAACTCTAGTGACGCCCGAGAGATTTTCCCAAGACCCAGCCATTGTCGAAACTGTTGCGCCTTGTTGTTCATAAAGTTTAAGTTTTCGCCCTCTTGCAAACACGTCGTAGATGAACCAGTCCATCGTCTTGGTGCGTTCATCAGCAAAACGTATCCGTTTCTAGGTGCATGCAAACAGGCGACTAGTTAGCAGACACATCGGGTCTGAGTTAGTTCCTGTTACCGGTTTCGCACCAGAAACGCCTCGTTCTTTCGCAAGGCAACCGTAGATAACGTGGTGGCGCAACGGATCCAAAGTACTATCAGAGATGTGCTTTCTGCATCAGCAGTGCAGAAGGTCAAGGAAATATTTTCAAATGTGATCACCATGGGATCGAAGGCAAAACTTCTATCAGCCACCAGTATTATGAGGTAAGATGTCACTTTGATAGATACGCGCTCTTCTTACGAAACCAAACATGACGTATAGTTGACACCCCTCAAGAACAGCTAAAATGGGTAATTGGACCGTTTATGGGATTTTTAGATACAACCACTATACCCATTTTGAAGTCATACAAATTCAAATGAGGATGGGGTGTCGACCATACATAAATGAATACTTTGTACGAAACATGAGCGGATGTCATGACAGCCATCGCAGGAGTTTTTACGGAGAGTAATTACGTCAGGTTTTTCTTATATTTTTACAGTTTTTACAGGGTAATTACGCCAGTTTATCCTATGTCGCCCCTCCTCCTTCCATACAAACATATAAACAACCTAAACAGTTCATTTGTTGTAGCCCGTTTGGCGACTCAACGTTATCGTATCATTTTCCAAACGAATCCGTCCTACACAAGCAGAAGATCGTGGCGAATCAAGATGAGGTTCCACCCGCGCTTTTCCTGAAAGAACGATTGATGCCGAAGCGATCGGTCGCCGCGTGTTTCCCCTCTCATCCCCCAATAGGGGGTTTCAGTCCTCGATTTTCTTGCCGAAAGATCAGCCCGCAAAATCAGACCAAAAATCGGTCATTCTTCTGATAGCTTGTCGGATTTCTCGCGAGAAGTCCAAGCGGCGCGCTGGTGCATCTACTTAGTGCGGGGATATCTACTCAGCGCCCCCCCCCCTCCTTCGAGGTCAGTAGCGCGCGTCGGTTGTTCATAAAAGTCCTACTAACAATGCTGCGCAGGTCGTGCTAAATGCCGCAGTCGGAGCGTGCACAGTTGCTTCGGTCGCTGTCCAGTGCGACCTTTTGCCAGGTCCTTCTCGCGGAGTTCGACGAACTCGACGAGAACGAGAACGACGACGAGCTTGATGAACTCCAGGACTTGTACTGTGGGGTGCGCGTGCATCGCTACCTCGGGGAGAGGTCGAACGTAGAGCGTTCCAATGCTCACCAAAGACTTGTGTTTGACCTCCGGGATGATGAATTCATGAAGTCCCTGCGTGTCACAAAGCATACGTTTGAGTTTTTCTGGCAGCTTATTCGGGGCGACGCGCGCTTTGAGCAGCGTGGCACGAAGCCGCAAGGAGATGTTAGCATCCAGCTTGCTGTTGCCCTCGAGTGGTTTGGGGCTTGTGGCAATGGAAATTCCAATTGGAGAATCGTGCGGCACTATGGCGTGGGGTCTGGCACGGTTACTACGTATGTGAGGCGCGTGCGACGGGCGCTGCTGCGCCACTACTGCGCCTTCGTCAGATGGCCGCCTTTGCACGAACGCGAGGTTTCCTCTGGTTTTCACCGCGAGCGGTACGGGCTACCTGGAGTGATTGGCATGGTGGACGGTACGCACATTTGCTTCGATCAAAAGCCACACATCGACGTCGCTCTTCACTTTAATCGAAAGTCTCGCTACTCGCTGAATGTGCAAGTTGTATGCAATGAGGACAAGCGCATTCTTATGATATACACGGGGTGGCCAGGATCATGCGCGGACTCGACAGTGTTTGCTAAGTCACCAGTCTTGCAACGCCCCGTCAGGTACTTTGTTAATGATCAATATCTACTTGGAGACTCGGGATACGCAGTTTCGCGTAATGTTATCACGCCGTACAAAAGCCCGCCGCTTTGGAGGCCGATAATAGAGCGTTTAACGAGTTCATTGCAGCGCTCGCGTAGTGGTGGAGAACACGATTGGGAGGTGGAAGAACCGTTGGATGTCTCTCAAAGCATCGAAAAAAAAAGGATTTCGATGTGGTAAATTGTAGTGGGCCTACTTTGGCTCACTACTTTAGCTTACACGTCGCGCTACGTGTATGAGGAAGCGTAGGAGTTTATTAATAATTTGAATTAATTATACTTGAGTCCACAAGTATAATATAAATCAAATAAAACACCAAATAGGTAGTTTAAGGTAAAATGAGAACTATATTGCTTGTAAATTGATCTTCCTCCTAAATCTGCTAAAAACTGTTTATCATCTATGAAAGGGTTGACAGCGGCTGGCTGTCAGAGCCCCGCTAATATGCATGACTCTGATTGGTAGAAAGATGCTGCTTTCTACCAATAGGATCTTTGGGTAGGTGTGGACCACTCACTGTGGTGGTCCAGTTCAATGTATCCATCGGTGTGTCTTACACCAATGTGAGGAAGTATCCAAAACGTTTAACAGATAACCTATCTGTTAAATTCACAAGTGGCTTGCAGCCACTTGTACGTGTAACCCCGTTACAATATTTGTGTATTCAAATATAATTAACCTAAGTAATTACTAAGTACTTACGCTTCCTCATACACGTTGCGCAACGTGTAAGCTAAAGTAGTGAGTCAAGTTAGACCTACTTCAGGTCTGGAACCGTTTCACCGAGCAGGTGCCCGAGTTCCAGCAGCGCAAGCTGCGGATCTTCCACCACCCGTGCGAGCGCATGAAGGGCCTGCTCACCCACTCGGTGGATGTGGCCTTGTCCGTGCAATGTCTGCAGGAGGTGCAGAACATCGGCAGGGCACGAACGGACGCGCGGAATCTAAATGAGCAAGTCATCGCCTTGCTCCGTGTATGTATGTTGCACCCACAAGCAGGTATTGTGTGTAGCATAGTACCCTTCTGCGGTCCCAATTCGTATCCCAAAACGCCTAGGTGCTGCTAATTCAGTCTACGTCTTGACACAGGGGGGGGGGTCAGACGGTGTATCCTGCCGCAACGAAGCTTCCATCCGTGCTCGCCTGGCCAGCGCACACTGCTTTCGCTGTTTCTTTTGGATCTCGACTCTGTCCTTCCGTCTAAACTGCCCGAATGGAATCCAAGATGGCAACCAGTCGACATTTCCAGTGAGCAGCCCACTGGCATCATAGCGCAAGTCACCAAGCGTACACTCGTACTCTCCAGCCGAAAGTTCAGCTCTGATTATTTCGTCGGGGGAGGTGTCACCGCAGCCGCTTTGCACGTCACTATCGCCTAGAAGCCCATCGTTATCACATAGAAAGGTGCCGGGGACGTCATCACCTTCTCTTGGTCCCTCACCCTCACCTAGAGAGGTGATCGAGTCGTCATCCTCACTTGACTCATTGTCATCGCTTGGTGAGGGGGTGGGGACATCACTTGGCTCATAATCGGCATCGCTCTCGTCGTCGTTGGTTCCCTCAACTGGTTCCTCGTCATCGGCAGCTTCCACCTGGTAGTCATCCTCGCTAAACAGAGCGTCTTCACCATCATAACCACACCTCGGATCCTCCTCCTCGTTGCCTGGTGAATCATCGTCACCGTTGTCATCGCTTGGCTCTTTGTTGCCTATAGAGGCAAAGACGTCATCAGTTCTTGGCTCCTCGTCGAGCGCAAAGAAATGCTCATCACTTTCCCTCAACTGTTCGTCGTCAATACAGGCTAGATACACTCGAACTGACTGCCATAAAAGGCCATCGCCACGCGTGGTGGAATTTTGATGCTCTTGCGTAGAATGATCGCTGGTGCGATCTCGGTTTTGCGTTTCAGGGCCCCGTGCAGGATACGCCTGATGGCGGCTGGTCGCTCGGGGCTGCTGTTCAGGCTCCCGCACAGGCTGCTCTTGTGGTTCTTCGCATTGCACTGGTCGGTCGCTACTGGTCTCTCGGGGCAGTGGTTCCGGTACCGGGATATGATACTCTTGTGGTTCTTCCTCTTCTGCAGATTGGTCGCCGCTGGTCGGTCGGGGCTGCGGTTCAGGCTCCTGCACAGGCTGCACCTGTGCATCTTGCTTTCGCGTGGATTCTTTGCTTCTGGTTTCCCGGGTTTGTGGTTCCTGCTCTTGTTCCAGATGCTCGCGCTACACCTCTCGTGCGTTGAGTTCTTGCACTTCTTGAGTGGCCTCGTTGGGGACCAGCGACGCAAACGCTGCATCGATACTTTCGTCGCTTATGTCACCTTCGACCCGATTGAAGAAAGCTTGCAGCTCTTCTCGGGCGTTTTCTGCTCGAACGCCCATGCTCCTGAAGTGCCACTGCACCCGTTCTTTCTGTTTCGAGTTGATGATAGTACCCGGTGGTTTCATTTCCGTACACAGGTTTTTGAATGCGTTACGGCTCATGAATGCCTCCTTCATGATCTCTCTCAGTTACGTCTGCCTCAACGCACACTTTCGTTTGGGCTTTTGCTTATGTGTGTCAACCACACCCTGCGAACTCTTATATTTGATTGTTCAAAACGTATCCGTCCGGTCCCAGAAGAAGTAAATTTCACCGTCAGACAGCGTCTCAGAGGCCGAGTCGGAGCACGCGGACGAGGACTTCGGCAACGAGCAGGTGACTTCCCCTGAACAGCGCGTGGACAACATGCTTTTACGCTGACAATCTCGCATTGATCGCTCAAGTCACCGAAGGGCTGCGCCGCATGCATTATCCCTGCCAAGCTCCCAAGAATCGTTCAAGTCGTCGACAGCCGCTGCGCCGACATGAATTTACGCTGCCAGGGCTCCCGCGGTTTGTTCATGTCAGTGTAGGCTGCTGCGTCGACATGCATTATCGCTATCAAGCTCCCAAGGATCGTTCAAGTCGCTGAGAGCCGCTACACCGACGCTGTCGGGCTCACTGTTTGTTCCATGCAATGTTATAACCTCTAAAATTGAATGGTTTAGTTTAATAATATATTATTGGAGGCTCACACTTCCCCTTTGTATTGTATTGTGAACGTTACTATGTACTTCGGCTTTTTATTTCACTATTATTGACATAAAGAGACGAAGCCTTCTCAGCCCTCCACTTTATTTTAGAAAGTAAGAATGGAGAATACGAATGAAGACGATGGCAAGCGGAAGCGTGAGGACTTTTGTTACAGGTACCAGGAAGCGCCGTCGCCTCACTCGTTACCCGGACAGCGACGTCAGGTCTGAAGAAACGGTGACAAGTTTGGGGAGTACTAGCGTGTTCCGCCAAACGTGGTCACAACTGAAAAAGGACGGCTGGACTTCGAAGCTGCCTTCCAGTCGAAGTCTCGACGTGCGCCAAATCTACATTCGCCCTGGAGGAGATCCACGGGGTATAGAAGGTCGCGACTTCGTCCTGGGAGAATTAGCTCTCCTCCAGTTCGTTGCAGGTAGTTTTCAGAACGACGACACTGCTGCGGCAAGTAAGACGGCGCTCACACGCTATGCTTGCGGGGCAGATCGCCTAACATTCCTTGTGCGTGGTGCTCGAGGAGTAGATAGCGGACCTGACACGTGTGGGCGCGCGTTGCCGGCGATAGCGACAATGACCATGCTGCGACCGGGTCTCATGCTCAAGACGGAGAAGAAGGTTGTCGTGGAGGTCATGGTGATGGTCGTGTGGCCAGTAATGCTTCTGGTAAAACAACGGCCCAAACTCTCTGGATAAGGAGATGGACTAATAGCTAGATGTGTGCGTGTTGTAGGTGGCGAGCTGGGCAAACATACCGATTGTGCGGCCAGTGGCGTCGGTGCTGTTGGCGGGGGGTATACCGCAGCCCGCGCTCGAGCCGCAGGCCAACGTGGTCGTGGAGGTCGTGGTGGTCGGGGTAAGCGTAGCGCAGGTCGTGCGGGAGGTACAAATGCTGCTGAAGGTATGTCATCGGCACGGGCGCCCTGCACAAGAAAGTAGACTAATAGCTGGGCGTGTGCGTGTGTTTGTGGTGGAGCAGGTGGCGAACACAATGATGGATCAGCGAGCGGCATTGGCGCTGGCGTTGCTGGGAATAGTCCAGGAAGTCGTGTTGCCGGCGGTAACGACGCTGAAAATGCTGCTGCTGGTGCGCCTCCCGATGGAGGAGACGGCCGAGAAAGTCGAGGCAATGGTAGACGTGCCAGCGCTGTTGGGGGTCGCCGGGGTAGCCAGCAGGAATGTAGAGATGATCGGGGAGGTATTGCAGAAACGGTATCGTTCATAGGTACCTTGCGACCCTCAATGACGGCGGAGCTTGAAGGACCCGAAACGTCGATGCGGACAGCTACGGTCTTGCTGGATAATGTTCTCGTCGACAAGCTGGTTGCGTTTGCTCCAGACAAGGAACCATGGATGAAAGCCAAGGTTTATCGCCCCGTTGGAACGGCATACATCATTGGGAGAGTGTACCGATACGTCAGGACGGGCAAGAAGGCAAACCTTTTTCAAATCCGTTGGCTGGATAGTCAGTTTCAAAGTGCGGTGGAGCACATTAGTTTGGGTCTGGTTCAAAAGGGAATCAAAAATTATGCGACTCTCACACGTGTGGCAAATCCTGACTGGAGCGTTTTAGTGCGGCCTGATCCTTCGGACGAGATTGACATCGACGTTGACACCTCAGAGCTTGAAGAAGCGGATTCGTACGAGGCATTTGACAATACAGAAGTGCTTCCGACTAGTCTTGCTGAAGTGGAAGCTATTCGGAACATGTGTTTTGTCCCATTTGGTCAGCTCGACGAACCTACATACCTGTACGAGCATCCAGACGGTTCAACAAGCACATACTTGCGCCCGGAATACAAACACATATTCGAGCACTCGGCTTCATCTAGCTTTTGTGCGTATCTCCCGTTATACTTCTGGTGTCAAGTAGTTCACGAGACCAACAAGTACGCCGTGGCGATGAACATCCGCGCGGTACCGTTCACCCTCCATGAACTCATGACTTTCTTGGGGATCATGTTCTTCATGGCCATGAGCGATAAGGGCGAGTATGCAAACTATTGGGGATCACAGCCGGAAGACCTCATTTTTGGCGGAACGACGACCTCTTTGGATGGCATCATGACACTTACTCGGTTCAAATTACTACGTCGATGCCTCAGCTTCAATACATGTCCTACAGCGTTGGAGAACGACGCGACAGCCCGGATCAGGCCACTGTTGAATTTCCTCAAGATTACGGGTGGAAAGTACGTACATGTAGGGCGGGATGTCGCCTTAGATGAAGCCAGCGTCGCCTGCCGTTCTCGACAAGGCCGGCACATGATCGTGTACAATCCTATGAAACCGACGGGTAAATACCATTTTCGGTTGTATATGGTTTGCTGTTCTACGACGTGGATTGCACTCAACGACAAGCTTCACTGCAATAAGAGCGACATAGTGGATCGTCTAAGCGGTGTCATTGGACAAGAAGAAGTCCAACATCTTCGTGAGGAGTTTGAGGAGGTTTCGAAGATTAGACAACATGTTCTGGAGGCGACCCGTCCGTTGTTTGGATCGAACCGAATTGTCGACATGGACAATTATTATACATCCGTCCAGCTTCTTCAAGAGCTTCGGCTCAAGGGTCTGTTTGGCCGCGGCACAATCCGCGCAAACAGTAAACATTACCCATCTCACACAATACTACACAAGGAGGACAGCACGCCTAGAGACTACCGCCAGGCTGTTGCGCACGACCACATTATGTTAGCTGTGTCCTGGTGCGACGGCAACGTTGTCAATATGGTGACAAATGCGGATTCATCCGACACCACAACTGTGACTCGAATGGTTGGTGGTGAAAGCAAAGAGTTTCCAGCCCCCGTTTGCATTTCGAAGTACAATGCCAATATGCAAGGTGTGGATAGGCTCGACCAAACTCGAGAACGTTTTTCAATTGCGGGTGGTCATTCCTATAATAGGTGGTACAAAAAGCGTGCCCTAGCACTGATCGACATCGCTAGGTTCAATGCTTATTTGACGCGGCGCTTGGCGAAACCAGAGCCAATCGATCGCGATCCGCATAGAAAAATTGTGATGGAGCTGGTTGGCGAGCTGATAAACGGGCAATGGTCCAATGCACCCAGCGATGGTCAAATGATGTATACGCGAAGTCAAGTGGAACCAACCATCCAAGAGGCACCGAGCCCTCAGTTAGAGGGGCTAACCCAAGCAGGAAGATTGCCCGATACGCCGTGCCCCTCCGTCGCATCCCGACAACACTTTGCGGAGAAGAACAGAAAGCGACGTCGTTGCATTGTCTGTCGATGGGAGGGGAGGTATCCGACAGAGGTTACAAGCTTCTGCATCACGCACGAAGTGTGTTTGTGCCGGGTAGTGCACGGCCAGCCTGCAAAGCCCTGGACCTGTCCTTCTTTCACGCTGACATGCTGGGAGAAATTTCACCAGTTTTACGTGCCAAATCAACTGTTTACAGATAAAGGAAACGTGCGCCGCCATTCAAAACTCGCCAAGTTACACCGGGATTCAGCTGCTCAATCTACTAGTCTAGCTACATGACCTGATGAAGCTTGAAACTCGCCAGATCCAGAGATGTTTTACAACTAAGTATGCTGCGCAAGGAACTTGGTCATACCGCCAAACTCGGTGGCTCGGATACGATGCGGTAATCGCAGGCCCGGCGATGGTGCATGAAAACCTGGTTCTGTTTGGGGTAGCCCGAAGGCAGCTTATTCACCAAACGGAGGCAGAGTGAACGAGTGCCATGACGAACATCGTAGATTCACGAGGAGTCAAATGTAAAGCTAGAACGGGACGCTTCAACAATACGTGTGCGCCGGATAACAGTGCCGTCGGCGTGACAACCACGTTGGCTTCTCGCCGGGCGAGCCGGTAAGGACGTGGTCGCGCCGCTCGGAAAAAGCTCAACATCAGGCGATCTATAGAGCTAGAGGTGCCGCGGAGGGCTAGGATGGTACTACGTTCATGATGGCTGTGAAGTCGAGCACTCTACTACGATGAGAACGAGTCTGGCGAGGAGGAGGCCGTGATTGTATGGTAACTAAGTGACCTGTCGAGGGGAATACTTCGAACAGCACATCGTTGAAACTGCAAACGTTTATTTCGATCTGGGTTACATCAAATACCGCTTGCAGTTAAACCGAAACATACGAAAGTCGCTGCCGACGGGAAATACCAGAGTCTTCAAGGGTCTTGTGCAAGTCTTTGATGTCCTCCTTCATCTTTCCGCGACCAAGTCTTTCATACGGGTTTCTCGCTCCTCTAGTGCTCTCATGTCACGTTTCAGTTTGTGATTCATCTTGTAATTGCTGAAAACCTTGGTGTTCGTGTCGCGAAAATTCTGCTCTATGCATGCTTGATCTATTTGGGCGAGATACATCTCCGGCTCATCCCTGGTTTGTTTCTCGGCCGACGCTTCATCTCGTTTAGTCTGCAGATACTCCATCCAGCGTTGCTCGAAGTTATCTACCATGTTATACAGAACTGTGCTTATACGCCCGTTTTTGCTTTGCGAGTTGGACCAGAAGCGCGAGGAGCGTCAGTATAGCACATAGGGCATTGATTCGCTCGACGTAGACAGCATCGAACTCCTTCCTCGATCGATTTCTGGTGAACCAACATTTTGGCATCATCAATACTATAGTTGTAGAAGTCTTGCTCCAGCTTGTTTATCTTCTTCACTGTATCCGCGCGGAATTGCCTCATTGCGACAACATAACTGTTCCATGATGCGGCAAGTGCATCCGGGCTTGACTTCTTGGAAGAATGATAGTTTGATCTCTTGCGGGACTCAAAGTAGCGCTTTCGAAGAAAAAGGCCGACGAAGTAGTCGTCGATGTCGACACCGGCTGGAACCGCTAAAACCCGTAGTTTTGTACAGTCGAATAGTGCGACATCAGCGTCGGCTGGCTTGTATCCGACAAGCCATGGGTTGAACTCACCCAACCAGGGATAGTAAGTGTGAGCCAGCACTTCCTGAACCTTTTCCCTCGCCGTAACTAGTTTTGCTTCTAGCCCAACTCCCATGCTTTTTCTGCCCGAGGTGGTATTTAAAGCTGGAAAGCTATAGCTTGCTTCGTGTTCGTCCGGCGATTGATTCACTTCCTCTGCACACGTGAGGCACCCTGGGTATGGAAGCGGATACGACAGCGGCTGGGTTCGCGAAAAATCCTTGTCTTCAAGCTTCTCGTCAGATATGGGTTGAAGGCGAGGTCGAGGGTGCGAGTATGGCGACTGCGTTTGTGACATTTCCTCGTCTTCAGGCTTCTCGTCCTTGCTAGGTAGAGGCTGGGATCGTGGGTGCGAGTACGGTGACTGTTTTTGAGAAATCGCTTCGTCTTCAGGCGTCGCGTCAGCTCTGGGTCGAGGAGTGGATCGGTGGTGCAAGTATGGTGACTGAGTTTGTGAAACTTTCTCGTCTTCATGCCTCATGTTGCACGCTTCGAACTCTTGAAGCCGTTCGCTCTCTTTGTGTTCTTCGTCGTCTCGGGGCTTAATCGACTTTTCAGGACGCTCTGCTCTTTGGAAGTGGGTGTTCAGGAGGATTGCTCAGGTCGCCTAAAGAAGAGTGTTATCTGTATGTTTGTATGCTGCCAAAATGGTAATTACGCGCTGTAAAAATAGGTGAAATGTGTCCCCGAGGAGGACGCACCAGGCGCCAAGGACGACTACGGACTGCAGGATCTGGCACGACTGCTAGAGCAGGTGCACCGGCCGTTCCATGCCATCCAGCGCCAATACCCCTACAAAGGTGGGTGTGTCTGCAGCGTTGGAAGTCCCTCCACCCTCCTCTCCTGTCTCTAACTCTCCTTTGAACGCGCAGACCAACGCGTGGAAGACGCTGCCGCTGGAGCAGAAGAAGAAAATACTCGAGTATATCCGCGACAAGCGCCAGCGCAAGGCCCAGAGTCACGCAGAGGCCAAGAACAAGACGAAGAGGACGATGCCAAGAGCGAAGACAAGCAGCCGCCGCAGGACCCCGCAGCGGCCGTCAGGACGGACCCGTACCTCAAAACGCTGGTGGTGTGTAGGTGGCGGTGGCTTAACAGGTGGTTGGATTCATGGGTGTAGTCGGTGAGCACATGCGCAAGGTGTTGGGATCGGTGAATTCAGAAGTACTGACAGCGTCGTCGTGCCTGAGGGTAAGCTGGGTTGCATGGAAATTCGCAGACTGTGGTTTCTTTGTTGGTGTTATTTTGTTTTTTTATACTAGTAGTAGACATTGGTGAAGATATTCGAGGAGGAAACGATTTATTACGGACGTTGGAGAGAGTTCCGCGGCGAAACGAAACACGAAGAGAATAAACTTGAAGACGTCGAGGAGGAGGAGCTGGCGGAAGAGTTGGACCTGTTTGCTGTGTCCGAGACTGAAGATGTATTCGGGTGGGCTGGAAGGAAGGTGAGAGCCACCGACCTGGTGGAATAGCATGAAAGCATATCAATAACGTGGAATCCACTTGAGGAAACGGAAGCCCCCAATATTACTTACTCGATGTCGTCTTTGAGTAGAGGAGCCTCGACTTGCTTGAGCTCCCCACCTGTCCGGTTCTTGATCGCCAATTCTACTAACCGGCCGGTGGTGTTGTCATAGAGGAGATTATGATACGTTGAGTCATATTTCCCAATGATGATTTTAGAGAAAAGATGCGGTACGTTCCTGTGGTAAGCAACAAAGTTGAGAAACTCTAGTGACGCCCGAGAGATTTTCCCAAGACCCAGCCATTGCCGAAACTGTTGCGCCTTGTTGTTCATAAAGTTTAAGTTTTCGCCCTCTTGCAAACACGTCGTAGATGGACCAGTCCATCGTCTTGGTGCGCTCATCAGCAAAACGTATCCGTTTCTAGGTGCATGCAAACAGGCGACTAGTTAGCAGACACATCAGGTCTGAGTTAGTTCCCTGTTACCGGTTTCGCACCAGAAACGCCTCGTTCTTACGCAAGGCAACCGTAGATAACGTGGTGGCGCAACAGATCCAAAGTACTCTCAGAGATGTGCTTTCTGCATCAGCAGTGCAGAAGGTCAAGGAAATATTTTCAAATGTGATCACCATGGGATCGAAGGCAAAACTTCTATCAGCCACCAGTATTATGAGGTAAGATGTCACTTTGATAGATACGCGCTCTTCATACAAAACCAAACATGATGTATAGTTGACACCCCTCAAGAACAGCTAAAATGGGTAATTGGACCGTTTATGGAATTTTTAGATACAACCACTATACCCATTTTGAAGTCATACAAATTCAAATGAGGATGGGGTGTCGACCATACATAAATGAATACTTTGTACGAAACATGAGCGGATGTCATGACAGCCATCGCAGGAGTTTTTACGGAGAGTAATTACATCAGGTTTTTCTTATATGTTTACAGTTTTTACAGGGTAATTACGCCAGTTTCTCCTATGTCGCCCCTCCTCCTTCCATACAAACATATAAACAACCTAAACAGTTCATTTGTTGTAGCCCGTTTGGCGACTCAACGTTATCGTTTCATTTTCCAAACGAAGCCGTCCTACACAAGCAAATGATCGTGGCGAATCAAGATGAGGTTCCACCCGCGCTTTCCTGAAAGAACGATTGATGCCGAAGCGATCGGTCGCCGCGTGTTTCCCCTCTCATTCCCCAATAGGGGGTTTCAGTCCTCGATTTTCTTGCCGAAAGATCAGCCCGCAAAATCAGACCAAAACTCGGTCACTCTTCTGATAGCTTGTCGGATTTATCGCGAGAAGTCCAAGCGGCGCGCTGGTGCATCTACTTAGTGCGGGGATATCTACTCAGCGCCCCCCCCCCCCTCCTTCGAGGTCAGTAGCGCGCGTCGGTTGCTCATAAAAGTCCTACTAACAATGCTGCGCAGGTCGTGCTAAACGCCGCAGTCGGAGCGTGCACAGCTGCTTCGGTCGCTGTCCAGTGCGACCTTTTGCCAGGTCCTTCTCGCGGAGTTCGACGAACTCGACGAGAATGAAGACGAGCTTGATGAACTCCAGGACTTGTGCTGTTGGGTGCGCGTGCATCGCTACCTCGGGGAGAGGTCGAACGTAGATCGTTCCAATGCTCACCAAAGACTTGTGTTTGACCTCCGGGATGATGAATTCATGAAGTCCCTGCGCGTCACAAAGCATACGTTTGGGTTTTTCTGGTAGCTTATTCGGGGCGACGCGCGCTTTGAGCAGCGTGGCACGAAGCCGCAAGGAGTTGTTAGCATCCAGCTTGCTGTTGCCCTCGAGTGGTTTGGGGCTTGTGGCAATGGAAATTCCAATTGGAGAATCGTGCGGCACTGTGGCGTGGGGTCTGACACGGTTACTACGTATGTGAGGCGCGTGCGACGGGCGCTGCTGCGCCACTACTTCGCCTTCGGCAGATGGCCGCCTTTGCACGAACTCGAGGTTTCCTCTGCTTTTCACCGCGAGCGGTACGGGCTACCTGGAGTGATTGGCATGGTGGACGGTACGCATATTTGCTTCGATCAAAAGCCACACATCGACGTCGCTCTTCACTTTAATCGAAAGGCTCGCTACTCGCTGAATGTGCAAGTTGTATGCAATGAGGACAAGCGCATTCTTATGATATACACGGGGTGGCCAGGATCATGCGTGGACTCGACAGTGTTTGCTAAGTCACCAGTCTTGCAACGCCCCGCCAGGTACTTTGTTAATGATCAATATCTACTTGGAGACTCGGGATACGCAGTTTCGCGTAGTGTTATCACGCCGTACAAAAAGCCCGCCGCTTTCGAGGCCGATAATAAAGCGTTTAACGAGTTCATTGCAGCGCTCGCGTAGTGGTGGAGAACACGATTGGGAGGTGGAAGAACCGTTGGATGTCTCTCAAAGGGATACGAACACAGCTTCGGAAGAAAAAGGATTTCGATGTGGTAAATAATCATGTGCTAGCATGCGCGATGCTTCATAACATTGTGTTGGAGCTAGACGATGTTTGGACAGACGAGAGTAATTCCGACGACGAAGACAATGCAAACATCACACTCGAGGAGAGCGCTAGTCGTCGGTCTGGGTTTAACAAACGCGAGCAACTCAAACATGCACTGCTACGTAGTCAGACCTAGCTACGACGTATACTAGGCTGTGCTAATCAGGAAAAAAGGTCTTGAGGATCTCATTGACTTCAGCGAGTGGCTTCCCGCTCAGAAGAAGTTGCAGTGCCATCTTGGTTTTTTCTTAGGCTCGTTTGTCGGCGGAGCGCTGGAGACGGTCGCGCTCTCTCTCTGCTCGATCTCCTGGCGACGAAATCGATCGTCTTGCTCCAGTTTCTTTTCTTTGAAAGCTAGGTCTTGCCGCATGCGCTTCTCACTGAACTCGAGGCGTTTCTCGGAGGCCTCCGTGTATATACTTGCGAAGTCACGGCGCTTTGCGTTCTCTGCCTTTTCCACACCGCGAGCATCACCGCTTCGAGGGCTGACGGGGTTGTCGCCAGAAGCAAGAGAAGGGAGCGATGGTCGTGAGGAAGCATTGCGTCTTGGAGCGGCGGCTTCGGCACTTGTCGATGAGGCCGCGGTGGCTTGGGTACTTGGTGTGGCGGGGGACTCGGCGGCCTGAACCGTTGCCGTCGCGGAGGACGCGTCGATGATAGCTGCGGCAAGATCCATCTCTGGCAAACCATCGGGGACGCTGAATTCAGACGAGGGAGGTGTGACGTTGCTCTTAGCTGGCGTGGCTTCTTCGTCCGTGCTCGCTGAAACCTCTTCATTACCAGGGAGACTTGCATCCACACCAAAGTCCCAGGCATCTGCGTCGTCGTTATCATCTCCACTTTCTTCGCTGGCGGGCGCCGTGGTGTGTGGGTTAGGCTCGACCTTCGACCGATCACCAAAAATGTTGTTCAGACGATAGTAATGAGGGCACGCCTTCTCAACAGCATCACGAAGGGTGTAGCCAAGGGCATAAATTTCATCAGTGATGCCAAAGCCGGTCTGCAAAAGGAGCTTGTCGCGTGTGTTCCTGTAGCGGCTAAAGTAAGACTTCCAGCGACTTTGGCAGACTTGAGCAGTCCACGGCTCTGCCAGGGTGGCGTCGTAAACCCCGGCCTTTTTCATCGAGCTGATAGTCGCACGATTCACTGCGGCTGCCATTCGCTTGAAGCCTTCGATCTTCGTAACGCCGACGCCGTGAGAAACACCCTTGCCTGAAGTGGATTCCCCCACAATTATCTTGTAGTTGCTGGACACCTCGAGCCACTCAACCATAGCGAGGGATTGCTGCTCCGTTGTGTGCACATACTTAGCCGTCTTCTTCGGCATCTTCGTCGCTGCTGCCATCTGTTGCTGCGGCCTAGGCGATGCCGCCGCATTCGCACTGGACTTGCGCGCCATGACCTTGATGCTGGGCGCGCGCAAAATTTGAATGAGGCTTGCTGCGCGGGAAAGTGACCTTTCGACATGAAGAGATATCTTTCGAACCGTCCGCCTCAGAGGACGGTCGGTTTGGCTGATCTCTCGCGGTCGATTTTTGGCGCCGTTCGCGCGAGAAATCGGACCTAAAGACGGCGGCAAATCGGAGAACTGAAACCCCCTAATACGAACCAATGGTGTATGACAATCCCCCCCCACACACACACACACACCACCTCCAAGATGAGCATTCAGCTACAGGTGGTCGCGATGCTGCTGGTGTTACTGCCGGGGGCAAGCTATCTGGCGATGTCGGGTAACCATACTACTGGTGTTACTGTCAGTGGTAATGGTTATCCAAGGCGACTGGCTTGAGCATCACCTGTGCTGCTTGCTCAGTCTGCAAGTGACAACAAAGAGGTATTGAAATTTCTGTCTGTAGTTCTAGTTTGGTTCTGACGAATTTGTTGTTTCGCTTCTTCGCAGGTCACATCAGCCATCACTTGGTGTTCAAGTCCAAGATCGCAACAAAGGTGCCCTCAGTCTATTTCTAGGGTGCTGCGAGCGGTTTTTCATAAACAAAATGGACACGCGATTATTCATGTAACCCTATTTTACTTAAACTAATGAATACGTGGTTTTACTAGTACTACCTCTGTTCGGAAAATAATGAGCATTTCTAAAAAAAAAATTCTGCAGCGCTCCGCCTCGAACTTATGCAACACCCGACATGTGAAGCAGTTCGGCTCCGATGCCACCATCTTTGCCGCCAACGCTGCTCTCGGATCGCTGCTACTACCTCCGTTCGGAAATACTTGTAGATGACCGTTTCCAATCATATTTCAGCCTACTCAACATAATTCCCCTTCTAAACCGATCGGATTTGAATTCTGAATCTCCCGCGCTTTCCCCCGCTCACTGGCCACCGCACACTGCCCCCCGCACACTGGCTTTGGGTTCAATTCGAAAGTTGGTGGATGAGGGAGATTACGGATAGTGAACGCCAGGCCGTCTGGAAAACCCTACTGCTTCGCAGCGTAGGAGGCGTGCTTACACGTGGGGAGATCGTCCGGGTTGCAATATACTTCCACGTGGGCCGCCAAGTTGTCGAGCGCTTTGGAAGCGTAGAATCAACTCGATGGGAGATCGAGTAGCAGCTGTGGTCAAGTCAAGAAAGAGTGCAAGATGGACCGCCGCCCCGCTTCCCCTGCCAACCGCCCGGACGACTCTCGTCCCCCACCTCGCCGACGCCACGCGCTGACGCTGCTGCGCCGAGGCCTGGAACGCCTGATTCGACGGATTCGACGGAGACGATGGAGCTGAACCTGAGGCTGCCGCTGGAGTTCTCCTGGATGGACGAGGAGCGCCCGCCTTTCGTGCCCGGACCGATTCCCCCCGTGTTTCGCTTGTACATGCGCTACGTGGCCCACGCTCGACTTGGCGCGCGTCGTGTACTGGAAGCGATGCGGGATCCGACGACGATGGAGGGCTCGGTTGCTGACGATGAGCGTGAGGCGAAGGCTGAGAGCGACGCTTGAACGGAGGACTCGCGCTTCCCGCTGCCAGCGCCCATGGAGCATATCATGAAGTCTAATGGTGGAAATGATTACCGGCTCGGACATTTGCATAAGGATAAACTGATGCGAATGGACAGTCTTCCAACGTCATTGCCATGCGATGCAACATCTCTCGCCAATGAGAGCGCCTCCCTGCTATCCATCGCAGCAAGTGGGATTCTCGTAGCACCCGAAGCCAAATCAAGTGCCCCTCAAGTATGTAGTGAGACCTTAGATGCATTTTTGTGTATGTAGTGCGGCGGAACAAGAACTCCTGCACCTCTCTGGACTGTGCCTTGCTTAGTGTCAACTCTTGATCTCCAGCCCTCCCACAATTTTATAATCAGGAAAATGAACGAGGCGGAGCGCTGCGCGAAAAAAAAAACAAATGGGCATCTATTTCCGAACGGAGGTAGTAGCAACTTCGATAGAAATCCTTAACTGCAGCTACCATTAGCGCTTAGACCGTGCTAGCTGTCCTATCAGGAAATCACGATTGCGTACTGCCTGTGCCCGATCGCTTTGCTGCAGTTCGCTGCCAGTCCGCGCCTAGGAACGTCGTGTACATGCAACTTTCGCTCTTCTTGACAACATTTCCGTCACGATACACGAGGTCAAAGCCCCCGACGTGGTCACGAACGACACCGTCAGGTTTTCTAGAGCAATGATGTCAAAAACTCTGCAATTTTCTGCATGATCGAAGTACTCAATCACGTACTTATTCTCAAGATCGATGATGTCGAGCATATCGTTCAGCATGCCACACTTTAATTGATAGTCTGATGAATGAAAGGGTGCAGCATGTGTCGCAGGCTGAGCCATCGTATCTGCCGTAGACGAGGCCGGAACGTCGAAGTTACTTCGGTTGACAAGAATGACACGGCTGCCTTGTTTTCCGCGGTGGTCTATTTGCTGATTATGCCTTAAACAGAATATATGACCGAAACTCGTTCTAAAATTACACCTAGCCCTCCACATACTAAACTGTGACTGGCAGTAACAAAACTAGGTAGGTGAACTGCTTAAAGGACGCAGCATGCGCCCTTTAATGCAGTGCTTTTTCACCGCAATTTAAAAAAGGTGTTAAAGGGCGAGATATGCGCCTTTCCACCGCGAAAGGGTTCACATATTGTATATTGTCGGAACGCTAATGTAAAAAGCAATAAAATAAAGTTGTGCTCGCTTTCTGCGAGTGTTTTATCTTTTAATTTTTTGCTGTCCAGTTAGGTACGAATTGTGACTGGTCAACTTTTTTTTGTTTGACGCGGTCTCATATTATGAGACCGCGTCAATATTATTGCATGTCACGGCAAAACTGGCCTTCATAATCTCGACAACTGCATAATATTGTGGCGCATCAACTGCCATGTACACGCTCCACTACATCAACAGATTCAAGCTTCAACGACGGCTTCGAAGCGGGTGTACCTGGATAGCACTTCACTTTCCAATATCCCTCCCGAGTAACAAGACTGCGAATACCAACCATGAGTCCCGCCGCCCCTGCCAAGATGACATACCGCTTCCTCGGAAACTCTGGTCTTTTGGTTTCCAAGATCTCCCTTGGTGCCTGGATGAGGAAAGATGAACGCTGTACGGACGACACTTGGTACGACCTCATGACCCACGCCTTCAAGTGCGGGGTTAATTACTACGACAACGCAGAGATGTACATGTGCGGGGAGTCTGAGGAGATCGTCGGCCGTGCAATTCAGAAGGGCATCAAGGAAGGAGTGTGGTCACGTGAAGACCTGGTCATTTCGACCAAAATCTGCATCGGCACGAAAGAAGGCCCCAACGATCAAGGACTCGGCCGCAAGCACATTGTTGAAGGGCTCAAAGCATCGCTCAAACGACTCCAACTCGACTATGTCGACGTTGTCTTCTGCCATCGTCCAGATGACTTTACTCCCATCGAAGAGACCGTCCGCGCCATGAACTATGTCATCGAGCAGGGATGGGCCTTCTACTGGGGAACCAGCCAGTGGATGCCCGCGGACATCCAGGAGGCGTGCGAGATCGCGGATCGCTTGGGTTTGATTCGCCCTGTGGTGGAGCAGCCGAAGTACAACATCTTCGACCGTCCTCGCGTGGAGTATGGTTTCCTGGATCTTTTCAAGAAGTACAAACTGGGTTTGACGACGTACTCGCCGCTGGGTTATGGTCTTTTGACCGGCAAATACATCAGCAGCACTCCCGAGGGCTCGCGCTTCTCATCTGCTCAGACCTACGACAAGATGGTCCCGGACTATCGTGATCGTGTTGTAAAGACGGTTGAGCTGTCGAAAGTTGCAGATGAGCTAGGCTGCTCGCTCGCGCAGATGTCCATCGCCTGGTGCGTGTCGAACCCCAATGTGTCGACGGTGATGCTTGGTGCACGGTCGAGAAACCAGCTCGATGAGAACCTGGGAGCGATCAACTTCGTGGACAAGATCACGCTGGAGATCAAGGCTCGCATTGACGCTGCAGTGGACTACAAGGTGCAGATACCGGAAAAGGAAGCTCTTGGTGCGATTCGTGGTCGCCACTTATAGGCTGATGATTGGGGAGCTTGCCCTTGTCCGACTTAGAAAAAGTCATCCGTAAAAAAAGCTGCAATCAAATCAAATCAAAATGAACCAGATCATACAATGCATGCCAAATTTTTTTTCAAACTTATGGAGGTTGTTCACTTCGTTTTTGAATAACTCACTCTCATCGGAGAGCCCGACATATGAAAGGCCGTGAACACTTCAACGTGAAGTGCTGAAGCGCATAATCTTTATAGCGGAGGCACGTTGTCTCATCAATAGTTTATGAAACCGCGTCAAACCAAAAGATGTTTACGAACCTAAGTACGAATCGCGATTTAACCGCATGAAATGAAAGCTGCGCTTCTTTTAAGCTATTGATCACTATAAAATGTTAAGGACTCGTTGCGTTACATCGACCGAAAAAAATATCTCCATTTCCAGACCCCCGAAATCCGCGATTTTATTTGGGACGTGGGACCTCAATATTGATTTTCAATTTTAACATATTGTATATTGTCGGAACGCTAATGTAAAAAGCAATAAAATAAAGTTGTGTTCGCTTTCTGCGAGTGTTTTATCTTTTAATTTTTTGCTGTCCAGTTAGGTACGAATTGTGACTGGTCAACTTTTTATTAGGGGCGGGTCGCACCTCTTCTCTTTTTGGCTTTTTTATAGCTAATAAAGTGGAGGTTGGGTCACAGCACATTTTCGCATTTCCCTTAAGAAATTCACATGCGAGTCAGTGTAACTTTTGCTCACAGTTAAGCATGGCCAGCCGCGCAGAAGAAGCCTACGAGTGCAGCGTATATGCCGTCAGAACCAGCCCACGGAGAAGACTTGTTGGGACCGAATCATATCCCAGTCAGCTCGCGGCACGGTATACTGGTGTTGCGGAGGCTCGGGCCACGTGCGTTTGTCGGAGACGGCGGCGGCAAGCACACATATCGAGGTCGCTGCGCATGTCAGAGTCGTGTCGTCTGGATTCGTGACGGGAGAGAATGACAAACGTTACGATAGATATGTCAATGCGTGTCTATAACAGAAAAAGAGCTCCACTACCTCTTGTTGGGAGTGAACATGCAAAAAGAGGTGAGGGGTCGTTTGATTGGCGGGTTCTCTTTCTGCGACCTCTTTTTTTTGACTGCGACCCGCACCGCGTCAATATTATTGCATGTCACGGCAAAACTGGCCTTCATAATCCCGACAACTGCATAATATTGTGGCGCATCAACTGCCATGTACACGCTCCACTACATCAACAGATTCAAGCTTCAACGACGGCTTCGAAGCGGGTGTACCTGGATAGCACTTCATTTTCCAATATCCCTCCCGAGTAACAAGACTGCGAATACCAACCATGAGTCCCGCCGCCCCTGCCAAGATGACATACCGCTTCCTCGGAAACTCTGGTCTTTTGGTTTCCAAGATCTCCCTTGGTGCCTGGATGACCTGGGACGACCGATGCTCCGACGCTGCCTGGTACGACATCATGACTCACGCTTTCAAGCAGGGCGTCAACTACTACGACAACGCCGAGTGTTACATTGGAGGCAAGTCCGAGGAGATCGTGGGCCGAGCCATCCAAAAAGGCATCAAGGAAGAAGTCTGGTCGCGTGAGGACCTCGTCATCTCTACGAAGATCCACGTTGGCACCAAGACTGGTCCGAACGATCAGGGATTGAGTCGCAAGCATATCGTTGAAGGGCTGAAGGCATCGCTCAAGCGGCTTCAGCTCGAGTACGTGGATGTCGTTTTTTGCCACCGCGCCGATGACTTTACTCCCATTGAGGAGACCGTCCGTGCCATGAACTATGTCATCGAGCAGGGATGGGCCTTCTACTGGGGAACCAGCCAGTGGATGCCTGCGGACATCCAGGAGGCGTGCGAGATCGCGGATCGCTTGGGTTTGATTCGCCCTGTGGTGGAGCAGCCGAAGTACAACATCTTCGACCGTCCTCGCGTGGAGTATGGTTTCCTGGATCTTTTCAAGAAGTACAAACTGGGTTTGACGACGTACTCGCCGCTGGGTTATGGTGTTCTGTCCGGCAAGTACACCACTGGCACGCCCGAAGGCTCGCGTTTCTCGACGGAGTTCTACAACAAGATGGTGCCGGACTTCCGTGACCGCGTCATCAAGACATTTGAGTTGCAGAAGATCGCGGACGAGCTGGGCTGCTCGCTCGCGCAGATGTCCATTGCCTGGTGCGTGTCGAACCCCAACGCGTCCACCGTGATGCTGGGAGCGCGCAGTAGAAACCAACTGGACGAAAACCTGGAAGCTATCAACTTCGTGGACAAGATCACGCCCGAGATCAAGGCTCGCATTGACGCTGCAGTGGACTACAAGGTGCAGATTCCGGAGAAGGAGGCGCTGGCGAGCGTTCGTGCTCGTCACCTGTAGACGCTGATGGTTTATCCATACGTAGAGTTCTTATCTCTACGAGTATGATGCAAATGCGATACCATTTAGCTTCTGGTGCACATGTATCATACATGATGTCTGGTCTTCGACGACTCATCGGTAAATCTTTCATGTTCGCTTTGCGCGTCACTTCAACTTGACGTCTAGCAAAACCGCGTCCGATTCGCGGTATCGCGTCGCGAGGCCGCTCGAATTGTCCGCGTTGCAGAGGAGGAGCCTTTTCAGCACGTCGTGCACACGTCGTACAGCATTGACGACTTGCGAAAAGCTCCGCGTACGATCGCGCTTCGGCACCGCAGCCAGCACCCACGGAGCCACCGCCGCCCTTGGAGGAGGAGACTTGGCAGAGGGGGGCGTGACTAATGACTTGCAATCCGCGACTGTTATACACATATAGCAGGCTGTATCTCTCGGTGTGAGAGGTCAGCTCAACATACACCCGAGATCCAGGGCTCCGGTGGCTCAAACCTCGCGGGGATGCTGGCAAATCAGTGCGTTGGCGTGCTCGAATCGCCAGAATGTCCCAAGCTGGCGCTGCGCCTCGCGCCAGCGCTCCCATTCCTGACGCAGCTCTCTCCGATGCAGTCAGCCAGCAAACTCAAGGATCACAACCTTGTCATACGGTTTACGGTTGCCCCCGGGGATAGCCTCCGTCTGAGATTCGAGCACCCGTCCGTCGTGACGATGCCCTCGCCGTTGATTCTGACCATGCAGCATAGAACCCTGCCGAGAGCGGACTGCACACTGCAACGCACCGCCGCAGCCGTCCCCTCGCGCGGGCGGAAAATGTAGCCATGCAGCCTCGGTGTCCACACGCGCGGAGAGAGACGGATCCGGTAGCCGGTTTTCTGTCTTCCGAGAGGACAAATCCCTTTCAGTGTCCGCGGTTGTCTAGTCGCGCCCCATACTGTACATGTATGTAGTACACAAAGGACCAGATGCATGCCCGCCTTTGCACGCGGCCAGCACATGGTCTCGGACAGCGCAAGTGCATGTTACATGTACCTTTGTTCCCCCCCCTCACTTGGCTGCTCTATCGACTGGCGGCACGGACTGCACGTCTTGCTTGTCTGTTCGTGCTCACCTCTGCACATTCGCCCAAGCCCTATGCCTGGGTTCCTCAGCCCGCCTTCTTCTGGTTCTTATCCAGTCTTTTGATACGCTTGAGGGGCAAGTTGCGGAGCCCAGCCTTTCCCGCTGTCTCACTCGACAATTTGCTTCGCGTGCCGCAAGCAGATACAGTACTGTGCCGCCCTGCCCCACCCTGCTAACTGAGCACCATGAAGGTGTATGGCATGTTCTTGATGGCCGCGGCCATGGCAAGCGCCGTGTCGGCTGGCGCCGGCAAGCTCTGCGATATGGACCCTGCCCCCGCCGTCACCCCAGCCCCCCTGCCGGCGACGGAGGCTCCCGCCTCTCCGGCGACGGAGGCTCCCGCCTCTCCGGCGACTGAGGCCCCTGCAACTGAGGCCCCTGTGGCCCAGACCACCGAAGCTCCGTCCACGGAGACGGAGGCGCCCGTGACGCAGGATGACACTACTCAGCAGCAGCAGCAGCAGAGCAGCACCTCCGCTGCCGGCTCGGACGCCACGCAGCAGTCGACCACGCAGCAGTCGACCATCGCCGGCGGCGAGCAGACCACGGCTGGCACGGTCTCCAGCGCGTACTCGTACACGGGCGCCAACTGCGGCGGCCCCGGATCGTACGACCAGGTGACCAACATCGCGTCGTGCTCCAAGTCGACGGTGACCACGTCGAGCCCCGTGTCGCCCTTCGACACGGGCGTCACGGTCGCGTTCCGCGGCCCGATGACCATCCACAACATCGCCGTGTTCGACGGCACCAACGGCACGTGGTGCAAGGTCTCGGACTACGAGAACGGCGGCGCCGCCACCAACATGGTGTTCCTCAACAACGAGAACGTGGACTACACGGGCGCCGGCTCGCCCGAGGGCTTCTGCAAGGCCGACGGCACGGGCGTCGCCAAGCAGTCCACGCCCTTCGGCGGCACCCTGGCGTCGGCCTCGAACCCGGGCAAGTCGATCCTGGCCTCGGAAAACACGGGCGCGGAGGTGCACATCATGACTGACAAGCAGTGTGGAGTCGACGCCCAGTGCGAGGGCGCGTATGACACGGATGGTACGGCCTTCCAGGGCTGGACCGGCGGCAAGAAGATCTTCCTGACCAAGGTGACCATGGCCGAGGGCGGAACTCCCAACGTGCCCGCCGTGTGGATGCTACCCGACCAGGTGACCCACTCGGGCCAGTACGGCTGCAACTGCCGTGGCACGGGCCCCGCCGGAGGCTGCGGTGAGCTCGACATTGCCGAAGTGCTGGAGAAGGACACGAGCTACGTGGCTACGCACTACTACTTCTACGACGGCAAGTACAACCCTGGCAACGACCAGTTCGCCAAGCGCCCCACGGACGGCCCCGCCACGTACGTGACCATCATCGACCAGGACTACGGTGTCAAGGTCCTTGCCCTTGGCGCGGACGACTTCGACTTCAGCTGCGGCACCATCTCCAGCGACGTTGTGTCGCAGTGGGAGGCCGCTGAGTAAGCTGATGGAGGGCAATGCTTTGTATATAGCCAACCCCGTTCTAGTTCCCCGACTGTAGGGTGGATGGCAATATATTTTTGACGTCGAACTCTTTAGCTCCCTTTTCCTGCATTGTTTCCCGTCGGTTGAGAGCTGATCCTCTATTGAACGGAGGTGAAGTCGATGACAACCTTCGAGAGCTGGAGCTTGTGCTGCGTGTATTCCACACCGGCCATGTCCAAGAGCCGGCGTGATGCCACGAACTTCCAACTGGCAGGTGAGTCAGCAAACACGGTTAGAGATCGTACTTTATCTCCGACTTCATCACTTCAAGTTCACGTACTCGTGATTGTACTTGTCGGAGCAGTAAACGACGCGCGAGATGCCGCTCTGAATACACACAACGATTCCAAGCACAGTTAGACATCCAGAGGTGACAATCTACACAGACCAGTGCGTTTACCTGGATAATAAGCTTGGCGCATTCATTGCAAGGGAAAAGCGCCACGTAAATCTGTACAGTACGCACGAGTCGAGGAATGTTAGATAGGGGATGAACGAATGAGCACGCACCGAGCCAAATTTGCAAGTGCTTGTACCGTGCATCCTTTCACGTCGGTGGAGTTCTTATTCAGGATTGCGTTCATTTCTGCGTGACAGACATACTACAACACACCCACCTCCAAACATTATCATCCGACCAAACCAGAAGACAACACCAGTCACAAGCAGCCTTACCGGGTACTTCGTGTCAAGCGGCGAGTTGGTCTTGCTCTCGCGGGCCCAGGGTAAGTCATCGTCGCCACATCCATTCGGGAACCCGTTGTATCCGATACCGACGATCTTGCGTTCGGGGCTCACAATGCTATGGCAAACAAACAACCCACCAGATAGCCATCAGCATCAACGTCAGTCCCGAGTCGCGACTCTGACAGCAAGCAGCAGCACAGTCATATCTACCAAGCTCCAACTTGAGTCGACGGGTCTGCCGTGAATAAAAAACAAAACAAAAACTAATGTCAGCTCACCCTTCCACTTCAACTCAAAGCCACCAAATACCCCATCCAACCTTTTGAGCGCATTGCACTGAGGAAGGCCACGCTCATGAAGTAGTCGTCCCAGGACAAATAGTCCGACCGTTTCTGCACCGCCGACTTCAGCTTGGTTGCGTCTTCAGCAGTCACCGTAGCCGACGTATTCTTCTCTTCCTCCCCACTCGACTCCGAAATGGCTTCGTTGCTATCCAGAGCTGCTCCATTGGCCTCTCCATCACTGTCGCCCATCTTCGTATCCACTGATACTGCCACCTCCGCCTTCACCTCGCCGTTTTTCTTGGCCATCGTAGACTTGACACTGTTGGCCACTGCAGGAACGGGGCTCGGATGCGCCTCGCGCGTGGCGGCCACCACCCAATCCGAGTGCTTGACCAGCACATGCTGCACCAGGTTGGTGTAGCCGTGCTTGAGCCTCTGGGTGCGCGTCTTGCCGCACTTGCAGCGGAACAAGGTGGGCGGGTCCGCGTCCTCCTCGATGCCCCCAGTGGACGGCGCGCGGTCCACCTCCGTGTAGAACAGCTCCATCATCTGCCGTCCGCTGAGCTTCCGGTCCGCCATGGTGCTCTTTTGTTTGCTCGACGCCAGCAATATATTGTGCGGTCACCCATTATTGTCGGATTTCAGCCAATCGTGGAAAGGGAGGGGGCTTCAGGGATAAAAAGGGTCCATTTAAAGTGTCCACCAGCGTCCACATGTGGACTTACAAGGTTACGTTGATCAGGATGCGCTCCATGGCCACCTGGAACGCCTGCAGCTCCTCGGCGTTATACAGTTCGCAGTTGAAGCGGGATTGCAGGATGCCTAGGAACAGGCGGATGCCGACAGGGATGGCCTTGTCGTTGAAGTCGAAGTGATTCGAGTGCAGCGCGCGCGTCTTCTCGGCGTCGCCAGGCTCCTTCGTGCCCAGGAAAAAGTAACAGCCCTTGCGCTCCTGCAGGAAGTACGAGAAGTCCTCGGCAGCCATGAGCGGCAAACCCTCCTCGCTCACGAACAGACCCATGTCCATGGCGACCTGCTGCACGTTGCGAGTCTCTACCGGAGGGTTGATCACAGGGGCATAGCCGTCCAGGAAGTGCACGCTGGCCGTGGCGCCGTAAGCTGCGCATGTTGAGTGAACCAGTGTGGCCACACGGCTCTTGATCTTTTCAGCAATTTGAAGATCGAAGTCGCGAATGGTTCCGGCGAGATACGCGCTGGACGGAATCACGTTGTTGGCATCGCCACCGCGGAACTGCGTGACAGACACAACAGCCGTGTCCATCGGTGACAGTGAGCGACTGACAACGGATTGCAGAGCCTGCACCACGGCCGAGCCAGCTAGAATCGGGTCCACACACTGCTGTGGAGCGGAGCCGTGGCCTCCAATACCGTGAATGTCGATGGAGAATTCCACTTCGTGCGCCATGACAGCTCCAGGACGAACGTGAATGCTATTCAGTGGGAAAGGAGCATTGTGCAACCCGTAAATCTCGTCGACATCCGTGAGGGCACCGTCCTCAATCATCTTCATAGCTCCACCGGGGCCCTCCTCAGCAGGCTGGAACACGAAACGCACGAAAGTATCCTCGGGCAGCAAGTGTGCATTACGCACCACCATAGCACAGAGTCCCAGTACCATGGCCATGTGACCATCATGGCCGCACATGTGCGCTGCAGCAGTAGAGATCTGGAATTCACTGTCATCGTCATCGCCTGCGGCACCGGGAACAGGTGGGGCACCAACCGTCGTTGTGGTAATAGTCGACGGGGGAGGAAGTATGGTGGCCGGGGTGCCCATGTTTTCAAAGGGGGCCACATTACAGGTCGACACAGCGCCATTGTTGTCAGATGGAGCCTGTGGCTCCTCCTCTTCACCCTCCTTAGCCTTCTGCGGCGAGGAAGTCTGGTGAGTCGAGGTTTTCCGCTTCTTGCGCTTGCGGAGCTCCTTCCGCCCCTTCTTCTGCGTGGAGCAGTAGGGCAAGTGCTCGTTCAGCTCTTCAATCGGTAGCGCATCCATATCCGCCCGGAAAGCGATCACAGGCAGCTTGCGCTTGTCCGATGGAGCAATGGTAGCGTTTTCGTAGCAGACGTCCACGACAAGCCCCGTGAGCGCCATCTCGCGGATGTTCTTCCCCGGGATATGCAGCGCCTGCTCGCAGAACCGCCTGATAAACGTCTGCGTGCGCACTTCCTGGTACCCTGTCTCCGGGTACCTGTGAAACGCGCGCCGGACATCGCGCAGCATGCGCGAAAAGCCGATCCAGTCCACCTCATCCGCAGCATTGGCGGCTTCAGCAGCGACCGCCGCGGCGTCCTCCGCGCTAATCGACCCCTCCACAGCCGCCTGGTCAGCCGCCGCGACTGACGCGGCCAATGCCGCATCCAGCGCATTGGCGGAGTCGTGCAGCCCTTTGCCCTGCGTGAACCGCCTGAGGAAGGGCGTGAGCTTGCCGAGCATGGAGTTCAGCCCGTGCTTCCACGGGTCATCGGGCGGGTACAGGCTCCTGTAGCTGTTGAACACGGCTGCCGCAGCAGCCCCAGGCGCGCCACCGGCCGCCGCCATCTTGCTGTTGTACGCGGCCGCCGCCTTGGCCGTCGCGTCGTCCAGGCGCGCGCTCTTGCCGCGCAGCCGCAGGTCGCGGAACTCGGCGGGCGTGTCGTAGTAGCGCTTGAGCACCTCGTCCTTCTTCAGCAGCAGCTTACGGATGGCTGCCTCGCTCACGCCGAACTTCTCGGCCAGCTGGCGCTTGGAGATCTTGCTGTTCTCGGCCATGTGGATGATCTCCACGCGCTGCTTGTCGTTCAGGCGCTTGCCAGAGCCCTGCTTGGTGCGCTTGGGCGTCGAGTCCGGGTCGTCATGCTCGTGCTCGTGCTCGTGGTCCACATCGTGCTCGTGCTCCTGCCCGAGGTGCTGGTCATGCTCGTGCTCCTGCCCGAGGTGCTGGTCATGCTCGTGCTCGTGCTGGTCGTGGTCGCTCATGGCGGTCGGCGGAGCTTGAAGCGGCAGGGGCGGGAGCTAAAGTGCGCTGCGTGGTGTCCACTAGAGTGGCGTACTTAGGAGGAGAGATACGGCAGTTCATGCGTTGCGGGGCGAGGATTGGCGGAAATGGGACGCGCATAGGTTCGCAGGGAAAAAACGAGTAATTGGCTATTCTCAGAAATGAAATTCAAAGACTATGTAACTTTTGATATCGTAATTGTCATCTAATGGTACTGAAACGAAAGACCAAAGCTAGGTTCCCTCCCTTGCGAAACAGTGCTGACAAAGGCCCACGTTGCGAGGCAATGCTCTCACACCGCGAGTCTCACAGGGTTGGTGGGTACTTGGCAAGATCTCGAGACGGCAGGTATATATATGGCAGCTACCTTCTCGACATCACGGCACGAAAGTCCGATGCGTCAAGCGCTGCCATCGCGTGCTTCGACGTAAGAAGCTGCCGGCAAGCGAACCGACAGACCTTTACTAAGATAGGCAAGATGCCACGCAAGCACCCGCCGCCTTCCTCCTGAAAATCTCGCTTCACACGAAAAAAACAATTCGCTGGACACCATATAGTACCAACCTTTGTCCAGAATGTCAAAGATCGGGTACCAAAAAAAAAGCGGCGCGCGACGCGCGACTCGTCTACTCGTGACTGGGATCAGTGGCGAAGCGGCGTCGGCGAGCAGAGACTTCGATACGGCAGCGATGGCGGCGCGCAAGTTGGACGGCAAGACGGTGGTGGGCTCCTGGCAGGGCGAGAACATCCTGTCCATCGCGCAGTTCGACAAGGAGAGCGCGCAGTAAGTCTGTACCCTCCCAGTCGTCAGTCAATGGCGGCTCACCCACCCTCTGTGCCGCAGACGCGTGCTCAACGTGGCCGACGAGATGAGAGCCATGGTCAAGACGCAGGGCGCGAGCGACCTGCTCAAGGGCAAGGTAAACACTGCACTGCCGCTCTGGTGGCTGCTCTGGTGGCTCTTCTGACCTGCTGCTGCTCTTGCTGCTAGCTGCTGGCCAACGTGTTCATGGAGCCGTCCACGCGCACGAGCAGCTCGTTCCAGGCGGCCATGAAGCGGCTCGGCGGCCTCGTGGTGTGCGTCAACGAGACGTCATCCAGCAGCCAGAAGGGCGAGACGCTCCACGACACCATCCGCTGCCTCGAGTGCTACGCCGACGTGGTGGTGCTTCGCCACCCCATCAAGGGCAGCGCGCTGGTGGCTGCTGAGGCGACCAAGAAGCCCGTGCTGAACGCCGGCGACGGCGTCGGCGAGCACCCGACCCAGGCCATGCTGGACCTCTACACGATCCACAGCGAGCTCGGCGACCTCGAGAACCTTAAGGGCAAGGTCGTCACCATGGTCGGCGACCTCAAGTACGGCCGCACGGTGCACTCGCTGTCCAGGCTGCTGGCAATGTACGGCACCACCTTCAACTACGTGTCGCCCGAGAGCTTGAAGATGCCGCGCTACGTGTTCGACGAGCTGGCCGCCCAGGGCATTGAGCAGAACGAGACGACGGACCTCGAGTCGGTGATTAACCAGACGGACGTGCTCTACGTCACCCGCGTGCAAAAGGTGAGTCCTCGAATGTATGTGGCGGTTGTGGAGTTGGGCATGAAGCTGACGCTTCGTCGATGCTTTATAGGAGCGCTTTGAGTCGGAGGCGGACTACAACGCCGTCAAGGACAGCTTCCGCATCACGCTGGACACCATCAAGGACGCCAAGTCGAAGATGATCATCATGCACCCACTCCCGCGCGTTGGCGAAATTGCTGAAGAGGTTGACAACGACCCGCGCGCTGCCTACTTCCGCCAGATGGAGAACGGCATGTACGTACGCATGGCCCTGCTCGCTCTCGTCCTGGGCAAGGCATAAAACCTCTCAAGGTGAAGACCGACAGAAGCAGGCCAACAATATGTACGCCGCCTGTAGATCATTCTCCCTTTCAATTGGATGTACATGGAACTCAATGACCCGATCGCATCCTTTTTACACTTATCTTGACTGGGGTGGCCCAGAAATTATCCACCGCAGCACAGCGCATTTGTACACTCCGCAGCATTTTCACAGCGGTACTCCACTGCGGCATCATAGGCCTGCACGTTCAACCGCGAGCCCAAAAAGTATGCCAGTTCCCTCACAAAATGCTCCGCGTCTTCATACAGAAACGGCGCGAGCGCTTGCTGCAGCTCGTCGTAGCATTTCCTGGCCCCACGCTGTGCGATCTTGTTGAGGCAGCACTGGATGATAGCCAGCAGCACGGTAAGGTCGATCTCCCGTCCGATACAAGCCCGCAGCTCTCTCTCGAGCCACGCCTCGTACTCGCCCTTCACCTTGTGCATCTTTGGGAACGAATGCGACGCCTTCACCTCGGCCCCAGCTACCCGGACGAGTCTCATGTGGCGCCGATACACCAGCGAGCGGCGTCGGAGTCGCTGCCTGTCGCTGTCGCTCCTGCTCCTGCTCTGCTGGTCCTGTATCTGCCGCCCCTGGAAGCGGAACACCTCGAAGTCCGTCTCGCTGCGCACATTGGCGTACACCTCGTGGAACGGGGTCTTGCACAGCGGACAGGTGGGCGGATCCACGCCGTGCAGCGCCAAGCTGTGCACCCACGTGCTGAGGCACTCGAAGCAGTACACGTGGTAGCAGCCCGTGAGCATCACGGGCTCCGCCAGCGTCTGCAGGCAGATCGGGCAGGCGTCGCCCAGCACGGCCAGGTCGGCGGCGCGCGTGTGGTCGTCCTCCTGTGCGTCGTCCACCTGGCCGCTGGAGGACGCAGGCGGCGCCACTGCGTCTTGCGCGTCTGGAGAAGTCAGCACCGCGGCGTCGTCGCCTCTGGCGGCCCAGTCGCCCTCGTCCTGAGCCGCCGCCTCCGGATCCGCGCGGTTCCCGAGCGACATGATCGCTATTCGACGAGAAACTTGAACTGAGTATGGCTCAGCTCAAGCTGAAATGGTGTGGCGTACGTAAATTTAGTTTGGGAAAACGAGCCAATGGGTGTGCGAGATGGAGATGCATTTTAGACCAATGACAAGCCGCTGTGGCTGGTGGCTGCCTTCCAATGCTTTTGAAGGTCAAGGGACACTTGACGTCCAGCAGTGGAGCGCATTGCAGCGATGGCGGGCGACGACCTGCTCAAGAAGGGCAAGAAGAAGGGTGCGGCGGGCGGCGCCGATGGCGGCACGACCCACGGCAAGAGCAGCGGCAAGGGCGCGGGCGTGGGCGGCTTCCAGCACTTGGGGTTGAGTCCGCAGGTGTTCCGCGGCGTCATGGCCATGGGCTACAAGGTGCCCACGCCCATCCAGCGCAAGTCGCTGCCCATCGTGCTGTCGGGCAAGGACTGCGTGGCCATGGCGCGCACGGGATCCGGCAAGACGGCCGCCTTCCTCATCCCCATGGTGGAGAAGCTCAAGGAGCACTCGACCAAGATCGGCGTGCGCGCCGTGGTGCTGTCCCCCACGCGCGAGCTGGCGGTGCAGACGCTGCGCTTCGCCAAGCAGCTGTCCAAGTTCACGTCGCTCAAGATGGCGCTGATCGTCGGCGGAGAAGGCATGGACCAGCAGTTCGAGGCCATCGCCGCCAACCCGGACGTGCTGGTGGCCACGCCCGGCCGCCTCATGCACCACCTGCAGGAGATCCCGGACTTCAACCTCAAGGCCGTGGAGTACGTGGTGTTCGATGAGGCCGACCGCATCTTCGAGATGGGGTTCGCCGAGCAACTGCAGGAGATTCTGAAGAACATGCCCACCAGTCGACAGACGCTGCTGTTCTCGGCCACGCTGCCCAAGGCGCTGGTGCAGTTCGCACGCGCCGGGCTGAGCGACCCGGAGCTCATCCGTCTCGACGTGGAGAACAAGATCTCGGAGAACCTCAAGATGGCGTTCTTCACGGTCAGGTCGCTGGACAAGCCAGCGCTGTTCCTGTACATGGTGCGCGAGTTCCTGCCCAAGGGCGACCAAACCATTGTGTTTGCGGCGACGCGTCACCACGTGGAGTTTTTGCATGCGCTGCTGGCGGCGAACCACATTGAGGCCTCGTGCGCCTACGGTGACATGGACCAAGCCTCGCGTAAGATCAACCTGGGCAAGTTCCGTGCCAAGAAGACCAACCTGCTAATTGTGACGGATGTGGCTGCTCGTGGTATTGATATCCCGCTGCTTAACAACGTGCTGAACTACTCGTTCCCGCCGACGGCTAAGCTGTTCGTGCATCGCGTCGGTCGTGCAGCCCGTGCTGGCCGCAGCGGTACGGCCTTCAGCTTCGTGGACCCGGATGAAACACCTTTCATGGTGGACTTGCACCTGTACATTGGACGCCGTCTCGAGGACTCGTCGCCAGAGGAAAGCTCGGGCACGAAGCCGTACTCTCTGAGCGAAATGCGCGTGGAGGACGTTCACTACGGCTGCTTCCCGAATGAATTGATTGATCAAGAGAACGAGGCTATCCAGGAGATGGTGCGCAGCCACCCGCAGGTTTCACCGCTGGTGAAGGTCTGTGATAACGCTTACAAGGCGTACGCACGCACTCGCGCTGATCCCTCCAAGCTGTCCATTCGTCGTGGTAAGGAACTTGCCGTGAAGAAGGTGCACCCGCTTTTCCAGAAGGAGTATGTTCTGGACAAGTCGAAGGCCGACAAGGCTGCATACATTGATTCGCTCCAGACATTCCGCCCTCCGCAGACGATTTTTGAGATTGCTGCGGGCGCTCACTCTTCGGCGAAGCGTTCGTCGCCAGGTGTACAGATGATGGTCAAGAAGCGCAAGTTGCACGAAAAAATTATCGCGACTGAGACGACGAAGGCAGCGGACAAGGCCAAGGCCAAGCAGGAGGCAGCTGCGCTTAACGCCGCGGCAGATAAAGAGGAAGCTGCTGATGCTGCTGATGAGGGTTTGACGGGTACCAAGAAGCAGAAGGTGGACGCTGGCGATGACAAGGAGGTTGCGGACGAAGAGGCTGCCCCTGCCCCGAAGAAAAAGACGTTCTTCCTGTCGAAGCATGAGCGCAAGCAGCTCAAGAAACGTGTTGCTGCCGGCGAGAAGGAGGAAGATGTCATGAAGGAGTTGGCAGCGGCCAAGGAGCAGGAAGAGAGCAGCACTAGTGGCAAGGATCAGGAAGACGGCGAAGGCGCTTCAACGTTCAAGGATGATGAAAACTACATCGGCTACATGAAGGACGGTGACTACACCACTGAGGGTTTCCTGGCCAAGAACGCAGACGGTGGTAAGGTGAACGCGTTCGCCGAGGCACGACTGGAGGAGGCCATCCTGGATGTGAACCCGGATGAGGCCATCGAAATGAACAAGAAGCGACGCATTTTGCACTGGGACGTCCGCAAGAAGAAATTCGTCAAGACTACTGCTGGCGAGCTCACGAGCCAGGGTACGCTCAAGCGACGCAATGAGAGCGGTGTCAGCGTCCGCAAGAAACAACAAGTAGGTGAGGTGTACCGCAAGTGGCAGCAGAAGCAGCACAAGCGTGTGGCAGGCGGCGGTGTTGAGATGGACGACGACGACGACGCTGGCGGCCGCAAGCTGGACTACCGCAATGGCAGGAAGCCGCGCGGTGGTGCTGTCATGGCTAAGCGCAGTAGCGTGAACAAGTTCGCCAAGGACGAGTTGATGAGCGAGGGCAAGATCCGCAAGGAGGAGAAGCGCAAGGCTCGCTCGCGTGGTGTGAAGGTTACCTCGGGCGTGAAGTCAAAGCGTGGCAAGGGTAACATCAAGGGCAAGAGCCACGGTGCTCCTACCAGAAGCAAAGCCATCATTAAGAAGCGGTAAGCTTACGATAATCGTGGCTTTTGTTGATCTGTGCCAACTCCATTCAACGGGTTCGTACGTGGCGGCGCCAAGTAATAATATAGACGACTTGCTTTCACTTAGACGAGCAGCCTACCAGACGATTCCGTCTCCGTTTCCAAAGTGGCGCAGCTGCAGAGGTTCGCCCAGTCTCGAGCGCGCAATGACCTGCGCCATGCCGGCCACGCTTTCCTCAGGCTGAACGTCAGCTGAAGCGTGCGGTACCTCCGGCTTGTCATCGATGCCCGAGTGGATCAACAAGCACCCTATCTTGTGCGGCAGCAAATCTGCCACCAGTGACTTGGTGAACATGTTCAGGGCGCTCATCGAGGCGCGAAATCCGTACGAGCCTCCCGTCACATTTTCCGAGATGCTCCCCACACGCGACGAAATGTTCGCCACGAAGGCCATGCCGCGATCACGTACAGCGAGCCGCAAGTTTTGCAGCAGCGCGCGCGACACAATGAACGGTCCCAGGGCGTTCACCTCGTACATCTTGACGCAGTCCTCGGGGGTCGTGGAGTGCATGTAGCCCTTCTTGAAGAGCCTGGCGTTGTTGACCACCAGGTCAATGGGCACGTCCTTCAGCTGCAGCGCGGTGTTGTCCACCGACAGCTTGCTGCCCGGGTCCATCTCCACGAGCTTCCAGGGCGCCGCCTCCTTGAGCTCCGCGCACGCGTTCAGATTCGGACACGCCGCGATGACGTCCCAGCCCTCCCTAATGTAGTGGTTCACGAAAGCCACGCCGGTGCTGCTGTCCGCCCCGGTGATCAGCACGGTCCTCTTGGGGCCAGTATACACCGGCACGGGGCCCTGCTGCGACTGCGTGGGCGCCGTCACAAGCCCCAGTTGCGTCGGGGTGCGGGCACGTCGCTGCGAGTTCGAGGGCTTCCGCGCACGCGGAGCCGCGGGCGCCTGCACCCGCGTGGCCACCAGGGGCCCCACCTGGATCTCTGCGTCGCCGCCCTCCCCGTCGGTTTGCATGGAGCGCGGCCGCAGCCCCATGTTGTGGCGCCGCATGAAGCTCGTGAGCCATCCGTCCGACAGCGTGAGCGTCGGCGCGTTGGGGATCTCCAGGAGGATCTCGCGCGCCCTGTCCACCAGCAGGCGGCGCGTGAGCTGCACCTGGCTCTGCACGCACTGGTCGACGTAGGCCTTGAGTGCCACGTCCAGCTCGGGGCAGGACACGCCGTGGCCCTTGCGCGTGACGCCGTGGCGCTGCTTGTCCTCGATGTCGTCGGCCGCCTTGAGCACGCGCGAGACCGTGGCGGCCGTGGGGCCCGTGGGCAGGTTGAAGGCCTCATGCGCCCACAGCGCCAGCTTGCGCGTCGACAGCGACGGGTTCTGCCGGTGCTTCTGGATCAGCTCGAACTTCTGCGCCACGGTCATCCACTGCACCATATTCGCGGGGGGAACGGTACTCGCTCGACGCGCGAAAAATTAGAAATGAGCGGCTTAAAATAGTGACGGTAGTCACTATTGTGACATTTTTGAAAAAAATGAGATCGGAAGAGATGATTGGCTGCAAGTGTAGCCATGTCCTGCGAAGCGTCACGCAAAAGCTCCATTCGGCCATGTTGAAGCGAGGTTCCTCGCGCTCTTCGCGTCGCGGTCGCCCAGCCGACAGCCTCTCGGAGCGGGATTCAGGCTCGAGGTCTCGCTCGCCGTCGCCTGCAGCGCCGCGGAGGAAGACGAGGAAGAGCAGGTCCCGGGACAGCAGTGATGATGACAAGAAGGAGAGGCTGAAGAAAGCTGGCAGGATGAAGCGAGCCCCGCTGCTGGACTATTCCATCGTGGAAGCAGTCTACAGCGCGATGGTAGGCCAGGCCCAACGACGCGCCAGCCGCCATTGGCTCCAGCAGTTCGCCAAGTACGAGGAGGCGAAGCGACCCGGCGTGATCAAAGCGGACAAGTTCACGCGGTGTCTGAGCCGAATGGGCATCGAGTTGGACAAGAGAGAACACTACGAAGCGCTGGCGGATTGCTTTAAGAGTAGTGGAGGCAGTGGCGGAGATAGCGACGGTAGTGGCAACAACAAGAGGAAGAGCACCACGCAGCTGGTCGACTACATTGCGTTCGTCGACTTCGCGTGCAATGTGCGCGACTCGGAGAAATTAAGTGAAATTGCCGATTCACTGCGCGATAGTATCTCCAAGTACGACGGGAAGAAGCAGTCGTCGACGTCGTACAACCTCGCAGCAGGTCTGGAAAAAATGGACCGACATAAGCGCGGATGGATCACCTCGACCCAATTCGAGCGAGCCTTGCTACGTGAAGATCAGGGCCCTTCGTTTCGTCTTTCTGCTTCACAAGTAAGCACCCTTGTGGACCGCTTTGAGTACGAATACGAGAAACAACAGCTCGGTATCGACTACATGCAGTTTGCGCAGTGGTTGCAACCGCTTCTTCATCTTGACGTGGAAATGGTTCATGAGCGCGTGAAATCTCTGATTAAAGACGCTGGGGAAAAGGAAGGTTGGGAGCTGGAAGAGATCTTCAGAGCTATGGACGACGATAAAAACGGCGAGATTGATGCGGTGGAGCTAAAAGAGGCTCTCTTGGAGATGGGATTACCCTTGACTGACGCACAGATTCGTTGTTTGGCTGACGAGTACGACGTCGATGGTGACGGGAAGATTCAGTACAGTGAGTTTGCCTCTTTATTTGCTCGAACCACCAAGAAACGAACGCAGATCAAGAAGAAAAAATCAGGCTTGAGCAATGGCCGCAGTGGCGACAAGAGCGATACCGGGAGCACTACGGATATGGTTGCAAAGAAGAAAAATAGGCCAAAAAGAAATGTCAGGAATTCCTTCAGTTGGGGGATCACGAAGGCGTTCGCGCGAAAGCAGGCCGCGAAAAGTGGAAGCCGTAAGGCTTCTGTAGTAAAACGTACTGGAAAGGATGTGTCTTCTCTGGAGGGAGACAGTAGTGAAGCACCGGGCAGGAAACAATCCACAAGGCATGGCAGTGGTCACGTTTCAACCTCAAGTGATGAAGAGATTGCTGTCAGACGAAAACCAAAGCGTGGGCGCAAATCCCGGAGTCAACTATCGGATTCTTCTGGTGTAGACAAACAAGCGAGTAGCTCTGCCTCAGACAACCAAGTTTCCAATGCGACGTCAAGACGCATGACGACTGCCAGGAAACGCGGAAAGTCATCCTCCACTGAGAGCGAGAAGGATGGCGAACAGAGTAAGACCGCGGCTAAACGCAAAAGTAGTGAGAAAGCCGCGGCTACGAGAAGTGAAGATGAAGGTAAGACCCGGGAAACCAGTGAATCTGAGGCTCTCAAACGCTCGACGAAGGACCGACCTGACAAATCCCGCCGGGAGAAGGTCTCTCGAGAAAAGTCCACAACGCGGGACCGGAGATTAGACTCTGGCGCTGTTCCCCGATCCCGAAGCCGCCAAAAGCTATCGCAACGAAAGTCACCGCGTCGGCGGCACCGTTCAAGGTCATATCACGGACGAAGAAACGCTAGTTCGCAACGAAAGCGTCATCCCAGCAGGTCACGATCAGTGCGGTTGCATCGAGTTGCACGTAATAACGCTGCATCCAGTAGCGATGATGGAGATAACTCTAACGCTTCAGATAACAATGGCTCGTCGTCTGGTTTGGATGTTGAGCAACTTCGCCGACGTCAACGTACCAAAGTTCATAAGGTAATACGCCGCGGCAGCTATGCTAGGAGTGCGTACGATGATAATACTGACGAGGAGCACAACGGAGGCGTCGCAAACGAATTATCAAACAATGACGACTGTGAGGGTGGAGAAGAATGGAGCCGATCTGACGACGAGTATCACAAGCACCTGAAGCGCTCTCTCAAACGTGCTTTCGATTTCTTCGACCTGGACCAGACATCCACTATTGACAAACGCGAGCTTAGCCACGTGCTGCGAGCATTGGGCCATGAGTTTACCTCAAAAGAACTGGAAGCTGAGATGGCAAATGCTGACCTGGATCGAAACGGTCAGTTAGACTTTTACGAGTTCGTGGCGTTTGTAAAGAAACAACTAGCTGAGAAGACGTATTTACTATCACAACAGCGAGAAATGGAGATCCGCCAGTCGTTTCAGTCACTCGACACTGATAAAAACGGAGCCTTAGACGAGCAAGAGTTTGAATATCTGATCTATAAAGTGCTTCAGGTGGAGCTCTCAGTCGAAGAACAGGATGCGCTGCTTGACTTTGTCGATAAGGATGCCGATGGCTTGATTAGCGAGGATGAGTTTATTGTCTTCATGAAAAAATTGGAGACGTTGCATCGGAAGTACAGCGGAAAGGGTGGGTGGAGAAAGCAAAAACAGTTCTTGGACTCGCTTGATACCACATCACAGCTGGCCTACTCGGCAATGAAGAAACTTGTTCGTGGTGCACCAATGGACCTTGATCGAAATTTGCTAATGTTTTTTGGGATCCCGTCGAATTTTCGCCCGGCGATATCATCCGCTGCTACGTGTCGTACTCTTCATGGTAATACGATGGAGCATGTGCTATCGTTTCCATCACCACAAACCATTGAGGCGCTGGCGTTGGATACCAGATTAAGTGATAAGAAGGATTCGTCGTGGTTCGCTTTGAGTCGGCTTGACACTAACAGCGACGAGTATCGGATGCTACAACAAGCAGAGGGTGTTGAAGCACAAGCGATTGTATCGCTGAAGCGGGCTGCTGGTGTACCGAAACCATTCGATACGAGAGAAGACGACGTAGTGAAGCGCTGTGTTCATGTGTGTTTGTTCCAAGAACAACAAGAAGTTTCTGGATCCAAAGGTGCTGTAGCTCGACGTCGACGAACAGCGGCTGCCAAGAACCCGAAGATTGCAAGAGCTGGTTCTGTGGTTGGGAACGTCCACGAAATCCCGGTGTACTGGCACCAAGGTGAAGAAGACGTTTGGGAGTTCTCAAAGAAATCTACGAAGCAGGACAAGTACAAGTTCCTTGTTCGTACAAATGCGGTGAACGACCACTTGTATTTGCTAGTGGAGTTCATTGTCCACCTAAAGCTAACTCCCGAAGAGGATCAATCCAACAAGCGTTCAAAACGCAGAACGGCAAGAAAGGAACAAAATGACAGCGGCGATGAGTTGGGTGCCGACGGAGGAACGAGGGAAATGGTGTGCTGCTGGTGCAAAATCCCCGTCCGTCAGCTGCTGGCCAAACGCTCGGACATTTTGCGACGAAAGGAGAAACTGTGGGGAGGCACAGCGAATGCCCCTGTCGACATCGAACAAGACGAGCTTTTGCGTCGACGAACGGGGTGGCGTGCTTTCACGAATATGTTCACAAAGCCGTCTCCTCCATTGATGGGTATTAAGAGCGTACCGGTTGATTCTCTGGCTGAAGATCTCCAACTATTCGTGCGCAAAATGCCACCAATTGTCATCGCACCGTTCGTATCACTTCCGATCTTAGCCGAGTACATGGCGCTTGTGAGAAAAACCCTCGCCCACGTCACTAGCTCATCTTCAGGTCAGGTTCATCAAGGCCAAGCCATTACCTTCACGCGTCGCTAACTTTTTGCTGCGTAGTTATGACTTGTGAGCCAGTGCTCAAGTTACTTCCGAAAATCGTGGACGACCACGTGGCGCTCTCGATCTTCCGGAAAGCATTTGATAGCGAAGTCGCAGGCATGAAGCCCGGCGAGGTACGCTTGCATTTCGTCGATGTCATTGTGTCATGTCTTACCGAATTGGTCTACCAGGAACGACAAATGAAGTTCCAGCAGCTCGTGCTGAGAATGTGGCCGTCATTTGTGCACTGGCAAGAGCATCTCCCTCCTTCACTCTTGCCTCAGGTCAAACTACCTGGTGCTGTGCAGACCTCGAAAGCGCCAGCAGGGGTCCCTCCTAAAGGCGTCACGACTACTTCCAACACCGCTGCAATCGTGAATGACCAGGTTGCCGCCCAAATGCGCCTCAACCTGCTCCAAACTACAGCTTCCGGGTACGTCGATTCTCAAATGGGCATGCACACAAATTCCTTAATATCTCCGTGATTCTTTGCAGCAAGCTGCGTCTGCAAGATGTCCGCGTGACGTCCACACCGTTTCACGTCCGCGAGGTCGCGTTTCGCCGCCTGTTGTAGCTGTATTTGCCAAACCTTCCTTCCATCAAGAGAAACCAAGACCCAACCTTAGCAGAAGTACAACGGAGGCCTTGACAGCACAGGTAGATTAGGTAACTGGAATTAATCTTGTGTGAGCCAATTCACAGAGCATGAACATCCTGCATGCCTATGACCAGCTGCAGGTCTACCACGGGAGCGCGTCGCCCTTTTCAAAGTGGAACATCTGCAATTTGTCATCCACATTAGCGCGCTCGACGATGCGCACCATGCCGGCGACGCTGTCCTCGGGCGACACGACGCCCGTGAAGTTTACGATGGCCGTGTTGACGAAGCCAGGATGCAACAACAGGCAGCCGATCTTTTCCGCCTTGAGGTCCAGCGCCAGGCTCTGCGTGACCATGTTGAGCGCGGTCTTGGACGCCCGGTAGCCGTAAGAACCCCCGGAGCCGTTGTCGGCGATGCTGCCCATGCGGGACGTGACCTGCGCCACGAACGCCTCGCCACGGGCGGCCACCGCGAGGCGCAGGTTGGGTAGGAAGGCGCGCGTCACGAGGAACGGGCCCACGGTGTTGACCTCGAACTGGCGCATCATGTCCTCCTTGGTAGTGACGTCCAGGCCGCCGCCGATGGCGATGCCGCTGTTGTTGATGAGCAGGTCCAGCGCCACGCCCTCTAGCGCCTTTGCGGCCGCCAGGATGGACTGCTCGTCGCCCGTGTCCAGCGTGACGATCTTCCAGGGCTGGAGGCACCGCAGCTCCTCGGCCGCGTCCACGTTGCGCGCGGTGGCCACGACGTTCCAGCCCTGCTTGACATAGTGCTGCGCGAAGGCCAGGCCGATGCCGCGGTTGCTGCCCGTGATGAGCACAGTCTGCTTGGTCGCCATAGTCTCAAAAGATTTTCGGTGGTCGAATGTCCACCTGCGAGCTTCTTGACCAATTCTGAAGTGACAGTGACGCGCATGCGTCCACCTAAATACAATGTGGGTCACACAACATTTACGTATCACACACCAGTAATACCTCTTCACGGATACGCTTCCACGCAAGCACAAAACTCAATTTACCTTGGAGTATGCGGACCGCCGGCCTGTTGCTGCTGATGCCGGCGCTGCTGGGCGCCGCGCTGCCCGCGAGCAAGGCCGAGTCGGCCACGTACTGCGTCAAGTGGCGCGCGACCTCCAGCTGCGACCCGCACGGCCAGCGCGAGCCGCACAACGACGCCGCGTGCTCCAAGACCATCGCCTCGGGCCTCTCGGGCTTCTGCGAGTGCGAGGGCCGCCGCCGCGTGCGCGAGGTCGGCTGCGAGCACCACGAGTTCACGTGCGAGGAAGCCTGTGCGCAGGACTCGTCCGCCGACCTCAGCTGTAAGGAGGAATTGGCGCTGCGACGCTACGGACGGGAGAATGTATCATAGCTGATGAACTGATGGATCTGACATGACGTTTGCTGCAGACCCGCAGGGCTTCGAGCACGTGACGTGCGGCAGCTCCATCAAGCTGGTGCACGAGACCAGTCGCTTCCGCCTGCACTCGCACGAGATCGCGTACGGAGGCGGCAGCAAGCAGCAGTCGGTCACGACGCACATGGCGCGCAACGACGTCAACAGCTACTGGCTGGTCAAGGAGGGGAACGGCGAGGCCGTGTGTGAGGTGGGCAAGCCCATCGAGTGTGGCGCCACCGTTCGGCTGGAGCACATGCAAACGCGGCGCAACCTGCACTCGCACATGTTCAAAGCGCCGCTGTCGTCGCAGAACCTGGAGGTCAGCGCCTTTGGCGTGGCGGGGGAGGGCGACAGGCTGGACACGTGGGTCGTCGAGTGCCAGGAGAACCAGCAGTGCTCCGCCGAGGGCCAGTGCGAGGACGATGGCCTCTGGAAGCGGGGAGAGCTCGTGCGCTTCCGCCACAGATCCACCAACCACCTGCTGTCCACCAGCTCCAAGTCGAGGTTCGACGACAGCAACTGCCCGAACTGCCCCATCAACGGCCAGCAGGAAGTGAGCGCTACCTCCTTCCGCAACGATGACACACTCTGGTTCGCTGGAGAGGGAATCTACGTGACGGAGTAAGCGAAAGGTGAATGTCAGATAAAAACAAACAAACAAACCATCGTGGGTGAGAGTAGACGGACTGTCGAGCTTCTGACAACACAGCCCTTTTAACATTAAAACGCGACGCCCCAATCCGTACTTGACGCACATTAGTTGTACTTGGTAAATAGGCCGTTATACCGTTCGGCCGCGCTTCATTTACGTGTTCGGTTCGACCACTTCAAAGCCGTCGTCGTCGAGATCAAATTTTGTCGTCTCGTCACACTCGAGGAATACCTGGGGTACACCCCCCTGGTTGGTAGGCATCTCAAACAATGCCTTGGTCAGTGCCTTCTCTTCTTCCAGTATCTTCCGCATGAAATTGCACGATATATCGGATGGGTCAGCATTCAATGACGAAATGCGCGCGCAGCACGTCATGACATCGTGGGTTCCCAACGCAGCATCCAGGCGTCCGCTTAACTCCAACATATACGACCTCACCGCTTGCTTGTACCATCGGATAGACTTACCCTCAAGTGTCAACAGTTTGGTGAGGATCTTACGAATGTAGGTCTCTCCATCGACTTGGTCAATCGTCGAGTGAAGAAACCTTTTCAAGTTCGATGCAGAAGACTCAGGACACGCTATGTAAGACTGCAACAACAATAACACCAATGTAAGTTTGTGATACCTCGAATCTGTGGAACGTCACGCCAGATGCGGTGCTTACCGATGGGAACAACGACATGAACTTCTCAGCATGTACAAGCGTTTCCATCTCAATCTTCTTGACTCGCTTTTCCTCGTCGCGCTTTGACTGCTCCGACTGAATGGAGGCTTCATTCAGGTCCCTGGTAAATTGTCTCTCTTCGATCTTCGATATGATCCAAATCATGCAAGCATCGGGATCATCACCGATTTCTCTCACGCTAGCTTCCGCATCTTCCTTCGTAAATCCCATGCCGACAAGCCGGTCAACAGTAAGACTATGCCGAGTGCGGTCAGTAGCCCCGCGACGTCGACCTTTTGCCGCACGACGAGCTGTTTTCTTGGATGGCGATTCGTCCGAGTCTGAGTCCGAGGAAAGTGCATACATGTCGAGCACTTCGTCTACAACACCAAAATAATAAAAGAACGTTCAACGATAAAAGCACTAGCAAAGAGAGCAATACAAATGCCTTGCACGTACCGTCATCCAAAATGGTATCTGCATCATCATTCGCCTGTTGCTTGTGCGCCTTCTTTGATCTTGCCTTAGCCTTCCCCTTTCCTTTGTTGCTAGTGGTCCCATTTGTTGCTTCCGGATTCCTTCGTGGCCTGCCACGTTTCTTACCTGACTTTGGCTTGGCGGCAGTAGGTGTTGAAGCTGCTGTAGGCGTTGCTGGAGCAGGTGCAGATCGCGCAATTGTAGTTGTTCTTACTTGATCTCGTGCCGGCGTTGAAGTTGTACTTCTCGCTGGCTCGGGTTGGGGCCTAGGTCCAGCTACTATCGGCGGTGGGGGCCCGCTTCTCGTTGGCACAGCTGGTTGGCTTGGCGGAACAACTGTCGGCGCTGGAGTTGTAGTCCTTCCTGGCTCGGGCAGGGGCCTTGGTGCAGTTACTGTCGGCACACTGCTGGCTGATGCCACTGGTTTCAGCATTGTTGGGACTGGAGTAACCGAGGCGATTGTCGCTGGAGAGGAGATCGAATTGACAGTTGTTGAGTTCGACGAAGATACTTGTGTGTTTGCAGCTGCTTTTCCTAGACCCCCCTCAACAGCTGCAGCTCCGTTTCGAGAAGCTGCAGTAGATGCTGCGGTCGATGAAGACGGGGTTGGTCGCAACGCTGTATTTTCCAAAGGCTTTCCCGCAGCAGATTTCATCTCAGCGGAAGTCTTTAATGGAACTGGTGAAGCCATCTTCGCAGTTACGAGAGGAGCTTGCGGTCCTGAGTTTGGCGCCGTCGCCGTAGCTGCAGGTGCAGGTGTTACCAGTGCCGGAGAATCGTTTGTCGTTACTGCTCCCGAAGACGAAGCAGTTCATCAGTCAGTCAAAAGTCTACATTCGTCAACGGTTGCTGATCAACTCACCTCGAATCGATTTACTAGCAGCAGTCCTCGGTGCCCTGATCGCTTGAACAGGACTTAGCGGTATTCTACTGCTTTCAAGGTTCCTTTTCGCTTCGGGAGCATTAATCGGAACACTCTTTGCTGCTGGTTTGGGTTCAACCTGCTTAGATGCCACAAGTGCCACCTTCTGAGCTGCTTCTTCAGGCACTGGTTTTGGTTTGGGCCCCAGGCGAAGCACTGGGGCGACTGCTTTGCTCTTCAGATGCGTATTACTTTCACCGTTAGCTACTTTCGCGTCTGCCCTCGCCACCACTTTCGTAGCCACACGCCCAGCAGCCACCGCAACTCCAGCTTCCGGATGCGATGCAGCCAACGTTTTCGCCGCAGGCTTGGCACTAAGCCTCAACACGGGTTGCACCGGCTGCTTCGGTGATGCCACCCTCGAGACAGCAAGCGCTGTCCCCGGAGCAGCAATCGCTCTGCCCGACGAAGCAGCAGAAAAACCCGTCACTGGTGTCACTGGTCGCTGTGCACTGCCACCACCACCAATGGCGCTAGGAATCGCTGCTTTGAATCCTCCGAAGGTTGCGGCTGTCGTAAACGCTGACGTCCGCGGAGACGGCGAGTTCTCAACAACCTCGAGCGTGATCTTAGCCTGAGACGGCACCAGGAATCAACACCATCAGCTTTTAGAGCAATAACCCATTACATCGAGCGGCCACTAATTACCTGCGACGCGTTGCGGAAGTGGTTGGCGACCTGCGCGACCGTGAGTCCGTTCATGGGTCGGTCGTTGATGCAGCGCACCACGTATCCTGCCACCGACAAAGCAACAACAACCGCATCCCATCTATTAGTTTACCACACCGCCACAGAGCTTGCAGCTGCCAGTCTGCACCGCGACGCGCACGAATCGAGGGCTGCAACGCCAAAAACCTTTGCGGACGCCCGCGCGGTCGGCCGGCGAGTTGGCGAAGACGCTGGAGACGACCGTGTACTTGGGCCCGAGCGCCGGACTCTTCTGCGCCAGCGACATGCCGAACGATCGCTCGCCGTCCAGCAGCGTCAACAGCACCTGGATCTGCCGACTCGCGGCTGCCATGCTGCTCGTCATGGCTAACAGCAGACCTCTTTCCAATTCATAGCGCTCCAGGTGGCGCACACCAATCCCCTCTCCTCCATCATATCCCATTCTCCACAACAGGTCACATATTGTACATTGATCACACACTAATATACGTTCACAACCTTAACATACGTCCACCACATGCATATTACGTCCACCACACCACGCTCTTCCGCCGGACCAATCGATTCGTTCCATCTTCTCCCTCGACTGCTAGCAGAGTAAGTCCGGTAGAGTAGCGTAGCCAGGGACAGGAGCCATGGGCGTGCCGGCCTTCTACCGCTGGGTGCAGGACAAGTACCCGAAATGCGTCGTGGACTGCGTGGAGAGCCGCGCCGTGGTGCTGGAGGGCGAGCGCCACTTCGAGCTCACGGACACCACGGGCCCGAGCCCGAACGGCTTCGAGGTGGACAACCTGTACGTGGACATGAACGGCCTCATCCACCCGTGCGCGCACCCGGAGAACGGCGAGGCGCCCAAGACGGAGGAGGAGATGTATCGCCGCGTCATGGCCTACGTGGACCGCCTCGTGGCCGCCGTGCGCCCGCGCCGCGTGCTGTACCTGGCCATCGACGGCGTGGCCCCGCGCGCCAAGATGAACCAGCAGCGCGCACGCCGCTTCCGCGCAGCGCAGGAGGCCGAGCAGCGCATGGAGGTGGAGAAGGAGGCGCTCGAGTACATGAGCGCGCTGGGCCACAAGGTCCCCAGCAAGCAGGAGAAGCCCTGGGACTCGAACGTCATCACGCCCGGCACCAAGTTCATGGCCAAGCTGGCCAAGTACCTGCGCTTCTACATCCGCGACCGCGTCAACAACAACGCCGCGTGGAAGAGCATCAAGATCATCCTCTCGGACGCGGGCGTGCCCGGCGAGGGCGAGCACAAGCTCATGCAGTACATTCGCGTGCAGCGCTCGCAGCCCGGCTACGACCCGAACCAGCACCACGTGCTGCACGGACTGGACGCCGACCTCATCATGCTGGGGCTCGCCACGCACGAGGTCAAGTTCTCTATCCTGAGAGAAGAAGTGCTCTTCGGCAAGCAGAAGTTCGAGCGCGAACGGCAGAAGGAGCAGCAGACCGTGCTGGACGCCAATGGCACGACGCTGAACAAGCGCAAGCGCGGAGAGTTTGGCGAACACGACGCGGACCTTGTGGCCTCGGACCTGAAGCCGCTGCAGTACCTGCACATCGCGACGCTGCGCGAGTACCTGCAGGTGGAGTTCGAGCCGCTGTCGCGCGTGCTGCCGTTCGAGTACGACTTCGAGCGCGTGATCGACGACTTTGTGTTCCTGTGTTTCTTCGTCGGAAACGATTTCCTGCCGCACCTGCCGTCGCTAGACATCCGTGATGGCGCCCTGGACTTCCTGATCTTGATCTACGCCAAACTGCTGCCGGCTATGGGCGGATACATTACGGATGGGGGCGATGTGAACCTCTCGCGGGTTGATGTAATTCTCGCCGAGGTTGGACAGGTGGAAGATGTGATCTTCCAGCGACGTGCGCTGAAGCAGGCTGAGAACGAGAGGAGACGGAAGTCACGCCTATCTAATGAAAAGAAGGACCAGATTGCTGCTGCGGCGGCGAAGGACTCGGCTGTTGAGATTTTGAAGAAGCGCCGCATCGATAAGGATATTATCGCTGCTGACAAGAAATACGGTGGCATGACGGCTGAGGAGGCCGTGAAGGCGCGTGTGAAGGAGAGCGTGGAGAAGAAGTTGGAGCAGTACCGCGAGGAAGTTCAAGATGTGGTACGGTTGGGCGAGCCTGGCTGGAAGACCAGATACTACAGCGACAAGCTGAAGGCTGATGATATTGAGGTTGGTGGCGGTCGTGAGCGCGTTTTCCACGCCTACATTGAAGGACTGTGCTGGGTGATGCGATACTACTACACTGGTTGCGCGTCGTGGCAATGGTTCTACCCGTTCCACTACGCCCCCTTTGCATCGGACTTGCGTAACATTGACCGCTTCGAGATCAAGTTTGAAGAGGGAGTTCCGTTCCACCCGTTTGAGCAACTGATGGGTGTGTTCCCTGCTGGAAGTGGCCATGCTATCCCGAAGCCGTACCGGTGGCTGATGTCCGACCCCGAATCGCCTATCATTGACTTTTACCCGAAGGAAATCCCAGTGGACCCGAATGGCAAGGCAATGCCGTGGTTGTGGGTGGTGCTACTTCCGTTCATTGATGAGGCTAGGTTGCTGGAAGCCATGAAGGAGCCGAACCAGAAGCTTACTGAAGCAGAAACGAAGCGCAATGCGCGCTTCGGCAAGGAGGTAGTCTTCTTCCACTCTAAATGCCCTGTGACGAAGAACCCGCCAACTACCGAACTCGCTGAAGCGCTGGCTGACCCGCGTATTTCTCAGTCCTTCAACGGTACGCTTATCTACATCGACGCCCTCTACTTCCCCATCGGTGGAATTGTACCGAGCCCTGAGAAGTCCCAGAGGCACCTGGCAGACATCCCCAACAACCAGTGCTACAGCTTCCAGTACCGCTTGCCGCCTACGCTTCCGCACCTTTCGAAGATCATGGACGGCGCCCAGTCCCCCAGTCCGGTGCTGATCACAGAAAACGACAAACGTATCACGATCCCGTTTTTCGGCAAGGCCAATATCAACATCGTGGATTTGGCCGGCGACGCGTCAAACCACACGAATGTGCGCCAAAACTACATGTCACGCCACAACGGTGGCGGTGGCCGCGGTGGATTCGGTGGTCGTGGTGGTGGCCGTGGCTACGGTGGCCAACAGGGTTACCAGCAAGGAAACCAGCGGTTTATGAACACCAACCTGAACGTGGATCGCTACGGTGGGCCTCCTCAGCAGCAGCAGTACAACCAGTATATGACCAACGGGTACGGCAACTGGGGCTCTCAAGAGCCGCGGAATAAGCGCGGCCAGTACAGCGAATCGTACGGTCAACACAACGGTGGCCAGTCCTCGTACGGCCGGCCAAGCTCAGACTACCGTGGCGGCAATGGTGGCTATAATGGCGGCTATAACGGCGGTGGCGGCTACGGTGGTGGTCATGGCGGTAACGGCGGCCGTGGATACCAGGGTGGCTTTGGTGGTCGCGGATACCAGGGCGGCTTCGGTGGCCGAGGAGGAAGTCGCGGCGCCCCCATCCAGTCCGCGTTCGGAGGCAGTCTGGAGCCAGCTCAGGCCTACCCTTCCACCCACATGAACTCGTCTGCTCCAGCGCCGCGAGGGCTGGAGGCGCTGAAGGCTGGCCTTCGTAGCATGCACCAACAGCGCCAGAACAATTCGAACGGCCCACCCGGAGGCAACACAACCCGCTACGACCGGTAAGCCCTCTGCGGTCGAGGGGATCGTTCGCAAGCAACGGCCCAGTCTGCAGCCTAATAGTGTAGAGTTCCGTGACGGACGCTAGGAAGAACAACAAGAACGCGCAAAGCACCCGACGACAACGACATACTATGGTTTCATTTCTTGAATTTTGCTTTTGCTTTCACTTTCACTTTATCAATATTCCTGTTTTGTATTAGTGTTTTCAAAATTTATTGTGCCAATATGAATGAATTACTTGAACAATTATTGTATCAATTATTATGTATTTCTCTTCCTAGCAATTGGTTTTGTTTCGTTCGAAAAAAATTGTAAAATTTTTTTCAAAGCAGCCCAGGAATGGCGGGGTGGCTCGATGACGAGAAGCTGGAGCCGATGCCGCCGCCTCCGGCCCCGCAGGCTCATCCGAACCCGTACACCACACGCTCCAGCCAATGGACAAGAACCTACCGCGATTTCAGCGGCACGGACGAGCAACTGACGCCGCAGTCGCCTCCCATCCCGCACACACACCCGCTGGTGGCGTTGAGCGACGAGAGCGCGCGTAACGTGAAGCTGCAGCGCGAATGCGGCGGCATGGCCATCCGTAGCACCGAGCAGATCCTCCGACGCCACCCCGTCGTTACGGGCAAGCGGCTGGACCCGACGTTCCTCAGCCGCGCGCGCATCAAAGCGTTCACGGAGCGGGAGAGTCCCGAACCGGAGGAGGAGATCGACAACCCGCTTGCAGTCGAGACGGAGCATTACAGTCGTGCCATTGCGCTGCAATTGCAGCGGCAACTGGAGGAGATGGAGAAGGCCCCGCCGTTGGAGCCTCTGGGTGAGCAGGAGCGGACTTTGGCGGCTACGGAGGCCAGTGCCCGACGCCGCGAGCTGCTGCAGGCTGCGCGTCGAGTGGCGAGTGAGAGCAGGTGGAATGACGGAGATGGAGAGAATGATGCAGGGCTGCTGAATGGAGAGGGTGACAGCGCGTTAAAGCGGGCTACTGAGAGGAAAGTGAGGAAGCAGCTGAACGCCAAGTGGGTGCAGTCTCGTCAGGACCCCGCGAACCGCCCCAAGGGGCCCCTTGACCGACCAGAGGAGCGAGATTTGAGGGAGACACTGTTTCGCACTACGGCGAGGGATTTGTTGCGCTCTGGAGTCCTGTACGACGAGACAGATGCAGCACGAAATTCTACGTTTGGACCGATGAGTAGGCCGCGGCTGCCTGTGGTGTCAAATGGGATTGTTGGACTGCCGGGGTGTTGTTTTGAGTGCTATGAGGAATGTGTCGAAGAGAATAGAGACGGTATTTGAGTTTTTTGCGGCAAGTAATCTCATGCGCCGCATTCTTTTATTCGCGTGAGCTCTTGATTTTGGTTAGCATCAATTCAATAGGATGGCAAAAACGTTGCCAACTCGCGGATGTATTCCTTCTTCTCCTTGGTAATCAAAGCAGCGTTGAACACAAGGATCGCAAGCACCAGGAACGAATGGGCGACCTGCAACGAAGACGACCACGCCACAAACTCGGCCAGCATCACCGCTGCCTCGATCGCTGCAAGCACCCCAACAGTGTACAACGCTTTGCCCGCCAGGTCTCCAACACTCAAGATCATCACCGCGACGAGCAGTAGCAAATCCGTCACTAGCACAAACTGCACCCCAACAAAATTAATTAGAAACATCATGACAGCGAAAGTCACAAACGTAGTCGTCAATGCACCTTCTTCACTGAGTTGCCAGACACGGGCTGGGAGACGCCCTCTCCAGCCCCACGGAGCTGAGCTGAGGGGGCGCCATATGAGTAGTCATCCTCATCTCCGGCGGTCGTGTAGCTCCACGCGCTCAAGCAGCACAACGCCAGCACGAGGGGCACATTCATCCACACCACAACCCGCACTTTGTGCTATTATATCCCAGCAAGCATCGTCAGCATGCCACATCACCTTCGATGCACCGAATCAATCCAGCCTCTCACCTGCCGCAATTCTAGCCTGAACACTTCCCGCTCCGCCTCCCGCAGCCGGATCTGCAGTGCATTGGTCGGATCATGAACATGTCGAGCATGGATCTGCGTTCATGCACACGTCAACTTAGCGTCAATGACCCACTTACAACCCTTGACAGTCGCTCACCACTCGTCGGAGCTTCTCCTTGGTCGGGAGTTCGCTGTCGAACCGCGTCTCCAGGTGCGGCAGCAGCAGCCTCGTCACATGCTGGTTCGCCACGCGATCATACTGACTCTGCCTGTTGCATTGAACACCCAATAAGCTCTTTAGTTCTCTATCTTATTTATTTGAATTACTTGAGCTTCGGAGACGCACCAGACGCGGTCGTTGTCCAGCATCCGCTGCAGTCGGCGGCAGCTGGACCCCAGCGACACGACGTCCCGCAACGACAGGAAGCCGGCGATGCGCGGCCAGACCTGGCGCAACCGCTTAGAGTGCAGCTTCACACGCTTGCCCAGGTTGCGCAGCCGCGCCTCCTCCACCGTCGAGGTGCGCGACAGCAGCGGCAGGCGCTCGCCGTCCATGGACCTCGCTGGATGGATTGGTCGATTACCAAGTTCAACTGCGGCTAATACATGACGTAGGGGAGGCTTGCTGCAAACCGTACGACCGTGGGGAGTCAGTGGACGTCGAGACGATGCGACAGCGGGATATGACGTTGGATAGGTAGTACATTCACTTCAACTAGGGTAGATCGCTTAGTGTTGATTCCGGTTGAGGCTCGAGAACTTGGGCACTGCACCTGGCCCTTGCTTCTCCTTCTCTGCGAGGATGCGCGAGATACGCTGCGCCAGCAATTGCGACGGGTACTCGATCAGGTAGTACGTCGCCGTCGAAAGTGCCAGGATGAGGAGCAACCTCGAGAAGAACCGGTCGAAGTAGTTCCCCTGGGCGGAGATCTTCGGGTTCTCGATGATGAACGTGTGCATGAGGTAGACCGAGAAGCTGATCTTGCCCCAGAAGCGCAGCACGTTCCACTCCAACGACGTCGACACCCACGACGGCCGGAGCATCTCGATCACGAAAATGATCGCCAGGAACGCGCTCGTGTACGGGAAGCCGTCCGGCGGGAGTGCAGGGTTCGGATGCACCCAGGTGAAGAGCAGACCGCGGAAGCACACGCTCAGCAGCATGCTGATCGACAGCCATTCGGCTACTCGGAGCAGCACCGTGTGCCACAAGCGGAAGGTGAACTTGGTCTTCTTCATCCACAAATCCAGTTTCACGAAAACCACGGCGGCGAGCGAGCCCGTCAGGAACGTCCCGATATGAGGCCGCATCGGCATGTGGCTCTGGCGGGACACAGTCATGCCCTCGTACACGATCCATCCAAACAGCGGGAGTGCCGGTACCCACCAAAAGCGACGCAGGCCGATCACGCCTAAAACGAACACGGGGATCACGAAGTAGTACGAGATTTCCAGCGGCAGCGTCCAGAAGACGTGGTAGCGATACTCGAAGCTGAACGTGAGCGTCTTGTACCAATCAAAGTCAGGGCGGCCTCCGATGAAGTAGTGCTTCTGGTCTTCTTTCGACATGAGTGACAGCACAAACACCGTCACCACGAACAACGGATACACGCGGAAAAAGCGCTTCTGGAAGTAGTCGGCCAACACGAACATCCACGTACGGAGGTCTGCACCCTGGACCAGCAGCTTCTTGCTCTTCTTCATAAAGATCCACGTGAGCAGAAATGACGAGAGGACGAAGAAGACGTCAACGCCAACGGATCCAAAGTGAAGTTGAGGCATGAACTCCTGGGAGTGCTGCACCACCACAAGCATAGCTGCGAGACCGCGGGCGCCATCGAGGAACAACACCTTGGTTTGAGGCGCTGAAGACGGCTTGGCTTTATCGACCGAACTGGCATCATCCTGCTTGACGAGTATCTGGTCGTCTTCCTTGGGAGTTGAAGACGTCTCATGATGATCCGATAGTTCGACAACGTCCAGCTGAATGCCTACTTCCGCATTTGGGGCTTGACCTCTTGGTGTTCCTGTTCCTGCCATGGTTTGAGGCCCTTGCGCGCTTCTTGGGTTGTGACGTAGGGCTCTATGCTGGCTGAGAGGTGGCTGCAAATGGACGGCAGCATATGGGGACCGGCGAAACTTGTTTTAGGATGAATAACCGAGATGTGCCAAACCTATGGATACGGCGACTCAAGCCAGCAACCCACGAACATGGTCACTAATTATTCTGTGAATAGCATTCGCGCACATGTAGGAGATTAACAGGATTCGAAAAAGAGCTGCATTGCTTTGTGTACATAATGGCACCGGCGGCAATCGCCTTCCTGTACGGATCTTAGGCGGCATCGAGCATTTTCCACAGGAAGTACAATCTATTAACCGTAGCTAGAAAAGGCAAAGCAATGAAAGTTCAAAAGTCGGCACACCGACACCAGGAGGCGGCTCCGTCGTTGCTGCTGGCTGGGGTCTGACGCCTGCATCTCCGTCTGCGAATCAACGCCGGCGGCCTTATGTGAAGGAAATGTGCTGCTTCTTAGCGGGCATCTGCGCCTCGTAGCCGGGGAACTCGTAGTCGATGCCCAGCGCCTTGAGCACCTTGCGCTTCTGCCGCTCCTTGGCCACCAGGCGCTTGTTGTTGACCACGGTCTGCTCGTACGTCTTCTCGGCGTTGTGGCGGTTGCGGTTGATGGCCTGGCGGGGCAGCGGCTTGAACTCCTTGTTGGCGCCCACGAACATGCGCTCGTGCACGGCGTGCGAGGGCACGACGTGGCACGAGAGCGTGTGGTCGAACAGTCGGTACTGGTTCATGGTGTTGGCCACGATCTGCGCCACCTCGGGCTCGTCGAACTGGATGAAGGCGTAGTGCTTCGAGTTGCCCGTGCGCTTGTTGCGCGAGAGCCGCACGCGGCGCACCACGCCGAACTGCTTGAAGAAGCCCAGCATTTGCTTCTCGTAGAAGCCGTGCGGGATGCGGCCGAGATAAATAACGTTGGACGGCTGGTTCTTGGCCTTGTCAGCCTTCTGCTGCTGCGCCAGGGCGGCGGCCTCCTTCTTGCGCTGCATCTTGCTCTTGCGCTTCTTGCCGTTGGCCTTGGCGCTGCTGGCGATGGCCTCCGCGGCCGTGGGCAGCTTCACGAGGTCATTGCTGGCGTCGAAGGAGGACGAGGCGGCGGCGGGCGTCTCGCTGTCGCTGTCCGAGTCCCACTCGTCGCCCTGCAGCTTCTCCAGCTGCGCCGCGATCTTCTTGTTCATGGTGAGGAGGCGGGGGGTTCCTGTAGGCGAGAGACGGCGGACTGCCTCGAGGTGTCGGAGCGCTTTACCAGCCAGTCGGCAATTGGACTGGGAACGACTGGAGCGCAGCAGGACTGGATGCGGTTCTGGAGGTGATTGGTGTGGGACACATTAACGATAAGGTATGGCAGGTGACTGGGGGGGGTACATTGCTACACAGATGGCTACATTGACGCTGAAGTTGGATGCTATTCTTGCTTTGCTTGGGCTGCATTTAGCTGCGGGGAGGTGAGGGGATGACAGCGTCGCTGTTTCTTGATCGAGTCTTGCCGGTCATTTAGGAAAGTAGTAGGGCGTTGTGTGTGTGGAAAGACTGCGCCACGATGGCGAAGGAGTACCACCCGCAGAGCCTCCGCCGCACGATGATCAAGAGCACGGTGGGCAGTGTGCGACGCACTACGTACGACTTGCCCGACGCGAAGAACCCCAATCACGTCTACGGCTACGAGGTCCAACGCGACCCGGAGAACGCGGGCCAAGTTATCGGCAAGTGGGTGCAGGCGGTGCCGTCGCCCGCGGCCAAGTCCGGGCGCAGCTTCATCGAGACCAATCGCCAGGCCATCATGAATGGGTCCGTACTATAGAACACCTTCTTGTCTTGAGAGATATCTTAACCGCCTTGGTCCATTCTGCAGGTATCTGAGCGCAGGCGAGGCGCGCAGGTTTGCCAACGAACACCCGGACATCGTGGTAAAGCCCGCTGAGAAGTGCAAAGGCGGCTTCGTCCCCACGAACGACATGACCTACGGTATCAAGTCAAAGTAAGAAGCACCGATACAAACAACCTCAACTATCTTGCTCACACCACTGTGACTCTTTGACAGGGTGTCTGAAGATATCTGGGGTCTGGTACAGGCTCGACACACCTCGTTCAGCAACGACAACGCTGACTACCCGGACCTGAGCACCATGAAAATCAAAGGGGTGAGTTCACATCTCCTCTTGCTAGTAACGCTACGATCCAAACTAACCTCACTGTACTGTAGAAATTACCGCTGCCTCGAGACACGCAGTGCTCTCTGGGCAAGGACGTCCGCAACCACCCTAAGGTACAGGAGCGGGAGCTGTTCAAGATGTCCAAGTTCAAAGCGGTGGGCGCAACTTTGTGCACGCAGCCTGGCGCCATCTCCGCCCGCAGACGCGAAGAGGAGGAAGATCGGCGCCGATACGCAGCAGGCGAATACGAGGAGGAGGACGCTTGACTGTCCACCTCGTCCTCGCCCTCGTCTTCAACTTGACAACCTCCTCTAATTGGTGCAAAATAAATTCCCTCATTATCAGCCAATCCGCCCTCATTTCGCAATTCGTGACGCGGCCGCCATGACGCGCTTCCTGCCGCTGCTGCTGCTGAGCGCGCTCCCCTCCGCGTGGGCCTCCTCGGCCGTGCAGATCCGCGGCGTGGCCCCGGCCGACCAGGCCAAGTACCTGGCCGCCCAGTTCTCGTGCCTCGTGGGCGGCAAACCCTCCAGTCTACCAGCCAGTCGACTGAACGACGACTTCTGCGACTGCGACAACGGCCAGGACGAACCAGGCACCGCCGCGTGCTCGCACCTGCTCTCCAGCAACTTCCACTGTGAAAACGGCGGCTTCTTCCCTGGAAAAGTGAGGAACAATGAAAAATACCAGTAAAATATTGTAGTTAGATAGTTTTTTGTTATATTATTTTACTGATGATTTCTGTGTGTTAGATCCATACGTCGCGGATTCATGACGGAATCTGCGATTGCTGCGACGGATCGGATGAGGAGGTTGGAGTTTGTCTTAACACGTGTGCGGCCGCTGCCGAGAAGTTCCGCAAGGAGGCGGAGCGGCGCCTGGAGGTGGTGAAAATTGGGTTTGAGAAGCGCCAGGCGGCGATCAATGGAGAGGTTGCGAGCTTCTTTGCAGGTGAGAAGGAGTTCGAGACGACAACCGAGAAGACGCTCGCAAAGCTGAAGCTGCTGAAGGAGAGGGTCACGGTGCACAAAGACCGGGAAGAGCTCAAGGAGAAGAAGTACCGACTGGAGCTGGCGAGGCAGAAGCAGGCGGAAGGGCAAGGTGCGTCTGGTGCGCAGGGCGAGGAGACCAGCAGACAGCAGTTTTCAGACGCGACGGAAAAAGAAGCGGTGGAAGCGCTGGAGTTTGAAGGCCTCGATGCGATTCGGGTGGCGGAGGACGACGCCCCTGTCAATTCGGTGGAGGATGTTAAGGCGTCGGAAGTTTTGGATGCAAGAGGACAGGCTGTTAAAAGTCTCATTGAGTTGCCGGATGGCTCGAAGATTTCTCTGGCGGATTATCTGCGGATGGATCACAACAAGCCAGCCTATGCCAAGAAGTTGTTCGCGCTTGATTGTTTTCGCGGTAGTTCGGGATATCCTAACGTACTGACTGGTGTTTGACTTCAACAGGAGAGCTCCTCGCACCGCAGAACAGATGCGGCGAGAAGATTTTCTTGGTCCACTGTTCAACGGTGGCGCCGAAGGACGGAAAAAGATCGGACTGTATGCTCTACGTACAATTGGTAAGGTACCGTTGGCGCGTGTGGACAGCAAATACAGCCGCGCTAACCAATGCAATGTGCTTGCTGGTGCTGCAGGAATCTTTATTTCTCCTGTCCGTGCTGTGGTAGAAGCGCTGCTATTCTCCCCGAGGACTTTGTGGGACGTGCTGTCAACTCCAGAGGTCGCAGGCTCAGCTATCGCAAAATTACCTGACTTTCCATCTCCGTCACGTTCGATTTGGTTCCGTCAACTTGGTGGAGGTAGCGTATACGATGGCTACAGTTTGGTGATGTGGGGGGCACGGGTCATTTGGGATGCACCGATCTATGCTTACCAGTATTTGTTGTAAGTGTTCCTTTTCTCTTCCTGGACTTACCTCCGACCCTCTTGCTGACAATTGGCGTTGCCCGTGTAAAGCCCCAAGCTCGACGAAGAAGTAAAATTGCCTGTCGCTGAATCGCTTCGGAAGGTGGTACGTGAAATCGAGACCGACATTGCCAGTCTGGAGAAAGAGCGAAATGAGAAGCGCGAAACGGCAAAAATGGATTATGGCCCAGATCGAGCATATTTCGCGCTGAAAAATAAGTGCATCGAGAAGCGCATCGAGGTTTGTTGTGTTCATTCTAACCTTTATTCTAGTAACTTGCTCACCTGATACCTAACATGTTGTGCAGAAGTATGAGTACAAACTGTGTGCATTTGACGAAGTCAAGCAAGATCGAACAAAGCTTGGCACGTGGGACGGCTGGGCAGTCGGAGAGGCTTCGTCGAACGGTGACAATGGCAAAGCGGACCACACGAAAATGCGATACTCTAAGGGCCAGAGGTGCTGGAAGGGCCCAGAGAGGTAAATATTGCCATTGATTTAAGTGCCAACAAGAAGTCGCGCGTAAAAGCTAACCTTGTTGTTCGTCCAGGTCTGCCTTGGTGCACCTTGACTGTGGTGAGGACAACGAGATCCTGAGCGTGGACGAACCATCCACCTGCGTGTACGAGATGACCGTCAGCTCCCCATTTGCCTGCACCGCTCAAGCGCTCGCCAAGGCCCAGGAAGATGTGGCGTTCTGGTCGCGAGCGCGCTAGCGGCGGGCAACGATAAACCTCGAAATCAACTTGCTCATACGTGGAGTTGATTACCATGACACAACGAGCGCCCTGCTCAGCGGTCCCGCGATAGCAACACGGTTGGTGTTTTCTTGTTCAAGACGTCTTCCAGCTGCCATTGCTTAGCCCATCAGAGCAACCCACAAATTCAGCACCACACCTGCCCACATGGAAAAAAAATGCGGCTGGAGGGCAATCACATCCCAACTGGTATCGTGCACATAATTATGCACTCTGGGTTATTCTTGGTTTTTGTGAAGTACACGACTTAAAACGGACAGAATCATGTTTTTAATATAATTCTGTACCCTTTTAAATGATTTAAAAAAACCAAAAATCTGTATTTTGTTTTGTTGCCTATCGCCTTTAAGGCTGCCAACGGGACCATTAAAATTGAGGTTTCGGAGCAGCGAGTCAGCCTGACTGCGAGCCTGAGGGTTCAACCTGCGACTCGCTTTGTCGGCTTCTTTCGAGATTGGTGGAGAGCTAATTTCGGCACCGAAGAACCTGAAAATAAGGTCTGGAATACGTGTAGAACCCGAAAATAAAGTCTGGAACGCTTATTTTCCGATCTTGAGACTTGATAGTCGGTGAAACCGCATCGGGCACCCAAAATTAGCCCTATAGAAACCCTTACCTGCAAAACCGCATACCCAGTCTTCCTAACAGGCGGACACAAGAAGGCCGCCTTCTGGACCCGGGAGAAACTGTTTTGCATACTTCCGCCGATATATAAGTTTGTGCGCAGTGCGGAAAGTTTTGTCGGATGATATTCGTTTGTAAAGGTAGGTTCCGAATTGAATGTACCCGGTATCTACAGATACCGGGTATGATGAAATATGTAGTAAGGGTGCTTCATTTTTAAGTGGCATTGCGGATTTGTACTGCATTTGTTTCTAATTCTGTCCTTGTCGTACTTTTGTAGGGTGCTATTCTGTCGCGCTAAATTGCGATTGTCTAAATCAATTTTGTGGCAGGCACGCGCTTCCCGCCCGATTATGCACACGCATGTCAAAGGGTGTACCGGTAGTGCAACAAAAAAATTATTGTCACAAAACAGAGAGCCGGTTTTGAATACTCTTTTTCTAGAAATATTCTGGTACATTCCAACAAGGCTTGGGCAAAGCACGCCTGCGTTCGGTACCAAAACAAACGTTGACACCCAAAGGTGTGGCTTCAAATTCCTCCCGTGCGCCTTGGAAGCGAGGCCCCGGTGATGCTGTCGAAGACGCCATATGCGTTTGACGACGCATGGATGCATCCTCAAGTGCGACGTTCGTCCCTGTGGGATCGCGCGCAGCAACGCGAGTTGTCACTATATAGAAATCTAACAAGTAATAATACCACTAACCGGTTCAGAATCGGCTCTCAGGTTTGTAACAGTAGCGTAGCATTTATTCCAGTCCTAAATCTCGATAATATAATTTGCCCCCCCCCCCCCTAGTTTTTTTATTGGCCTGGTTAGCCCTTTTCTGGTTCATTACAGTCCAAATTTGGGATTTGGTCCGATTTGATCTGTCCAAAACGCTGGAGGAATCGCTCCAGTCTCTCTGTCCACGTCATACAGTAGGCGGGTCGTGACTGAGGGCCTCAATACGACGGCACAGTCGTATTTTCCACCATAAGGATTTCATAAGGATTACGTTACCAACGCAGGCGTGGTGCGAGAGCGTAAGCTTTCTCCCTGAGTTCAGACCCCACTCTGCTTCGTAGGCGCGATGTGGTACAGCAGCAGAAGGACGACGGCAATCCTAGTCTTGGCCTACCTAGCAGCGTTCGCTCCTTCACGTTCGTCAGCTTTCTCGTTTTTATCTTGGTTTGGCGGCAGCGACGACTCCGCATCACAGAAGGGCAACACAGCTGATGGTGACAAACCGAATGTGCGTGCACGACAGCCTCTCCTCGAAGCGACCGACTGGTTCCTCACCGAGCAGGAAATCACGGACTCGCGCGGCGGTTCACCTCGAACCGACATGGCAACGTACACAACAGGGAACGCCGTCACATCGTTCACTGCGTCAAAAGAGTATTTCGACTCAGCTTACGAAGAACTGAGCTCTGCAAAGGAAGGCGATCGCGTCCTACTGGCTGCTTGGGCTGTTACTCTGGTTCCGATAAAACCCGACATCGACCCTACTGGCGCCAAAACACGCTTCGACAAGGTGGTGGCTGGTGTTGTGGAGCGAGGTGGACAAGTCAACATATTGGGCTGGGCCAGCATTCAGCATCGAACTAGAATGATCGATATCCGCAAGACCATCAATGACATTCCAGCGTCTCCAGTCAATGGAGCCAAAGCGATGATGATCTTGGACGATCGCCTTCCGAAAGCGTTGTCTTCCCACCACCAGAAAACGTTGATCATCGCGGCGAACAGTTCTTCGGGTAAAGACGATCAACCTGTCGCATACGTGGGCGGTCTTGACTTCACCACCGGTCGATGGGACACCATGTATCACAACGAATCAGCAGCTCGCGACGCAGCTAACGTCGGAAACGGCTATAAAGGATGGGATGACAGCCATCTTCGTATTCATGGGCCTGCAGCGAAGGACGTGGCAACCAACTTCCTGGCACGGTGGAACTCGGACCATTTACCGTGTCAGGGCCTCAGTGACGACTTGCTGGATTATGAAAATCCGCCTTACGAACACCTACCGCTGCTTGACTACGCCAGCAGCAAAACTTCGGGTAGTCTCGGTAACCAAAGCGTCCAGATCGTGCGAACGTTCAGCTGTGACTACAAGCACTACGAATTCGCTCCCCACGGCGAAAACTCGATCTTCAAGGCGCACCTCAAAGCCATCAAAAATGCAAAGAACTTCATCTACATCGAGGATCAGTACTTCATCCTCGTCCCGGAGTTACTCAACGCACTCATGAAAGTACTGCCGTCTATCCAGCGATTGATTGTGGTCACCAACCCGGAAACAAAGCTATTTAGCACCGGAGGATACATCAAATACAGCTACGAGATGGTCACGCCGCTTTTGAAGGCCTTCCCCAACAAGTTTAATCTCTACACTACAAAGACGGATCGAAATATCTTCGTCCACAGCAAGCTTCTGATCGTCGACGACGTGTATCTCTCCGTCGGGTCAGCAAATTGGAATCGCCGGAGTATGACGTCGGATTCGGAGATTGCTGCGAATGTCATTGACGGGGACACAGTAAAGTCGCCGGATGGTATTACGGTAAAGAAGCTTGCTCGCGACTTTCGTATTCGCAAATTTCAGGAAATGACGGGGCTCAGTTACGACAAGTTGAACGCGATGACATTCGTCGAAGCTGCTAATCAGTTCGAAGTTGGGGCCGCAGCTTCGAATAAAGTGAGCATACTCCAGCATTTGAAGGTTCCTTATCACTTTTACTACATTGCCATTACCGACGCCATCCGAAAAGTCGCGGACCCTCAAGACACTTGCAGCAAATGAGGACTCCTCGTTGAGGACAGTCTGTGCCGGAATAAATCCCAGATCCAAGAATAATAGACGGCCAGAAAAAGAAGCCGATAGCAGACCAATCAGAAGTCTTCTCACGTCTCTTTTCTGCATTTATATTCCTGGGTCTGGAGGAAATACAGTCAAACCTGTTTATATGAGGCCCTGTTGGTGGCCATCTACAACAATGACTCATATAAAATGGACTCAGTTAAAAAAATATGTGGTGCACGTAAAGAAATCGCGCATAATTCGCTGCCACTTTGCCTTCACCGTAGTCTCCCGAACCAAAGCGGTCACGGTCTGTAAAGCTTTTCGTTCTCTATCAGTCTGCTCTCCGCATTGAAGCAGAAATGCAGACAGCTCCATGCAGTGTCTCAGAGCGATGGCAGGTTGAATTATGGGTTCCTGGTCCTCCTCCTCCTCCTCCTGCTCGTCCTTCGAAACTGCATCACTTCCTGCTGCTTCGTCCACTATCACATCTGGCTCGTGCGCAGGCAGGTCGACGTGGCTGAAGTAGGAAGAAGGCAGGTTGCGCAGTCGGGCAAGTGTGGCACGGCTGACCTGGGCCTTGAACGTCGCGTAGATCCACTCAGCGAGCATGGGGTTGTTCATGCCAGGTTTCTGCTTGAGCTTTAGGTGCACTTGGAGCTTTTGTTCTAGCGTCAGACAGGTGCGAGGAGACATTGCGAGGGAAGGGGGTTTGCGTTGGGCGTTGGGCGTTGAGCAGTGGGGGCTTTGAAGAGTGTGTGGCCGTGAACAGTGTGAATCAAATAAACAGGTTAGACCTAATTTGGTCCTCCAAAATGTGACTCATATACCTTGTATACATATAAACAGCGGTTATACAAAAACTAAGTAAAATATTTGGTAGCAACAAAGCTTGCATCAAATAAATGGCAAGGCTCAAATAGGGAGGATCATATAAACAGGTTTGACTGTACACGTGTCCCCGCTGAATCTGCAACTGCCATCGGCTATCTACCGCGAACACAGAGTGTGCGGGAGACTGCCAGTGCACAAGATTTGCCACAGCTGTCTGGTGAGATGTACTGAATTAGTAAGATCATTGCGGGACAATGTCTCTCTGCGTGAAACATCGAGTTGCTAGATCACGGTAGAAAATGAAAGGCCCACAATGAACATTATATCTTGCAGGACATGCAGTGTGCACAACAACCAACTCCATTTACCTAAAGTCCTCATGATGAACCAGTCCAAAGTTAACAAGAAGGCATACGTGCGCCTGACGCTGGGTGAGAAGGTCATGGTGTGCGAGATGGCGCACAAGCAGACCGGCAAACGATCTTTCAGCATCCACGCACTTGCTGACTGGGAAGTACATTAGCGTCTATACAAGCAGTACATTAGCTTCTATGCGCAACCTGTGCAGATATTGTAACCTCGCAGTTTTTTTTGGTCCCACCTTTGCAGATTCAGCGGGGACACCTGTATAACTTTCACACGTTAAAATCTGACCAGCACCATAACCCATCTCCCACAATACGCAGGGACGGGTCAGGCTCGGAAGCCCCGCTGCGCCCCGCTGGGCCCCGCTGCGCCCCGCTGCGCCCTGCTCCCCAGCTGCGCCCAGTCGCCAATCCTGGTGGCACCGATGCGCACTGGGCTCCATTTAATGTGGACCACACCAGAAGAACGTGCTGTGGTGCACGCCACAATCCCCCTGACCAGGAAGCAGCAGCGGCACACCAGGAAGCTTGCAGCGCGTCCGCGCGTCCAGCACTCAGCCATCGACGATGCCGGGCCTCAGCGCTGCGGAGCTGCCTCCGCAGGCGCTCCACGCAGGCGACGTGATAGAGTATTTCTCGCGCGCTTTCGTGTGGGGGGGACAGCAGAGGGTTTCGCCGCGCTGTCGTCACCAGTGTTGATGGCGGCAGAAGCGGCAACTTCCCGATCTCGGTGGACACCGCCGAGGCCATGCCGACCAACATAATGGTCAAGCTGATCAAGGCGCGGTCCATCAAGCCCGTTGCCGGTCTTTGGCGCAAGCTGCGGACGTTCCAGTTGGTCCCTGGGACCTTCGTGGCTCCAAACCGTGCCGGCGCGCTCAAAACGGCGCTGGAAGGAGCGGTCACAACCGCTTGTGAAGCTGTCCGTGAGGCGCTAGAGGACGCGTGCGGCGAGATCGTCCCAGAAACACCTCAAAGCAGCGTATGCAGCTCCCCGGACCGGGTGTCCGGGTCGGAGGACGTGCACGCGCCCAGCGTTCACGATAGCGTCAATTTAGCGGCGCCGCACAACGGAGAGCTTTCGCGACGTCTTGGCCCAATGCTGCTCGCGAGGAAAGTTTCGTGACGTCGTCCGTGGACGAGATTGTGGACCTCGTGTCCTCCGAAGAGGACCGGGAGCTGCAGGTGGCTTCAGCCGGTGACCAGCCAAGCTCCGTCAGCGACCGGAAGGCGGCAGCCTACATGCGGGCCATCCCCAACCGACACGCGCGTGACAAAATCCGACACCAGGTCTCGAAGAAGCGGGCGCAGTGGCACGTGCCCAGGTCGCGGAAGCTCCGGCACCTGGCCAAGAGCGCGATCACGAGGAGCGGGAGCGTGATCTACCACGCGAAGGCGTTCAAGACCGTGAAGTTCGAGGCCCTGATGAAGAGCCCCGAGGTGATGAAAGAGGTGGAGAAACTGCACGCCCGGCGAAGGTCGTACGAGGAGCCCTCATCCAAGAAGGGGCGCCCTTACTGCCGCACTGTGCAGTGGCCTGCCGAAGTGGAGCAGCTCACGACGTGCAAGCGCAACGGGGTCAAGTTCCCCGACATTGGGAGCTTCGACCCCTGTAGCTGCTTCGGGGACTGCTTCTTGGACACATGCTCGAACGTAGCGTCCGCGTCGTTCTGCACCCCCAACTATTGCAAGCTTGGGGCGAGGTGCAGCAACGCTCCGCGGACGCTGGACACGCTCAAATTGTTCGACACGAGCCGGGTCGGTCTCGGTGTGTACACCACCACGGCGCTGGACGTCGGCGACGTGATTGGAGAGTACTGCGGGGAGCTGACCGAGTTTGCGGCCGTCGTTGAAGGTCAACCTGCTCAAGCGCTCAAGCATAACAGTGGGTACACAATGCTATACAACGCTAAGTCTGTTCTGGGCAACTACGTCTACGTGGATGCGCTGAGGTGCGGGTCGATAACGCGCTTCCTGTCGCACTCCTGCCAGCCGAATGCAGCATTCGTGGAGCAGCAGACCCGCTCCCGAGTGCCGTCCTCGTTAAGATGCTCAAGAACGTGAAGGCTGGCGCGCAAGTGACTGTCCACTACGGGAACGAGCGCTGGTTCAAGTGCGCGTGTGACGGATGCTGGTTAAACCGCACTGAGATCGGTGGTGACAGCGAAGAAGGGTAAGGAGACGAACTTCCTTGCGTCTATCACATTGGTATAGTGCTTAATTTCTGATATAATCTGAAGGTGCGACCATTCTTTGATTTGTTTGTGGGCTGGAGCGCACTGAAATAAATACAGCGCAGACACTTACGTCCTCGCATACATGTAGAAGGAAACGAGCAAGCGTGCCTGTATGTTAGGCAGTATAGCCACTGGCTGAAGAGATGTATAGCCGCTGGGTCACACGAGGCTGAGCGCGGGTCCAATGCTCGCCGGTCGGCCGAGGTCCACCAGCACAGCAATTTCGCCTCGCTTCCTCTTGCGTCTACTTATTAGCACCTCCCGGCCACTGCTGTCGACGTGAGCGGTGACACGAATGGCGAACAGGACGTGGACACAGGTCCCGAATGCATACCAATATGAACACGGGCACCATTGTCGCAGAACCACCCGTCCGTTGGTTCTCCCTCGAACTCCTTCCTAGCGTAGTTAGAGCCCATTTGGGCCGTCACCGCGATGACTTCGACACTGCTGTGGTGCAGCAGACCGCGAGACGAGAAGTGACGAGCGAGGCGCACCAGAGGACCGTTGCCCAGAGTGAAAGAACGCGACCTGTACGGAATCTTCTGCGGAAAGGGTTAAAGACACCTCAGATGCCAAGGCTGAGTCGGAGCTGTCATTCAGGGCTCTCGGACTACCTCACTTTAGTGACACCCCGCTCGAGTGACCACGTCTCAGGTCTAGGACGACCCCGTCCTAGGAATCCCTGAGACGCGGTCTGGAGGACCCCGTCTCAGAGATCAAGCGTCATAAATCAGGACATGGGTCATCGAAGTTGGGTTAGGCATGGAACCGTAGCTTAGCAATCTTCAAGTAGTCAGTCGGTAGCATAGGATAGGTGTAAGGCTCAGTCCCGAATCTTCTTTGTGCCGATCAAGTGGATTACTCCCTTTCGGTCCAAGGCTTCCGAGTGCCGGCAAGCAGAGCCGCCCCGATAACGCGGCCCCCCGTCCCTCGGTCGTCGGTGTACTCACCCTCAGACCCGTGCCCAACAGGAGGGACACGTTAAACGATACCGCTCAAGCACGCCCGATAACGCGTCGCTGAAGGCGAAGACCCGTGCCGGCCCCGATAACGCCGCACAAGACCGCGTCGGCCCCGATAACGCCACGCACCCCAAGGACGCGACGCACCGATAACTGCACGCGTTCAAGGGCAATAAAGGAGAAAAGACGGATCAAGGACAAGACCGTCCCAGTAAGGAAGACTTCACGCTCCAAGCTCGAGCTACTCGTTACCTTATCAGGAGATACGCTACTCAAGTCCCGGGGAAATACCCGACGCGCCCACCGACAGCGGACGCGACGGGTTTGTGCGAGGACGACTTTGCAGATTTCTGTGAGGGCGCTACTCCACACTGCACTTGTTTGGCGCAACAGCCACACGAGGCGCAGGTAGCGAGATGACACGCAGAATACAACAGGAGTCAGCGCGCACAGCATCCACATCCTGGTGATCCGCCACGCCCAGTAACTTCGAGCGGACCAGCTCGGACACCCTGCGTGCGAGGCTTGTAGCTGGGCACACGGTGAACTCAAAAGCGCGGGCACTACTCGATTGATCCTGGCAGCACGCACTCAGCTCCCTCAAGAGTGTCCCCATCTTGAGCCGGCGACGCAGCGTGTAGTCCCGCTTTAACCACGCGTTGAAAGTCTCGGCGGGGTTGTTCGTGGAGGCGAAACCAGTGGGTGTGGCGAACACCTGCCACGCCCTGAAGTGGCCAGTCAGCCACTGCGCGTGACAATATTGCGCGAACGGAACTAAAAGCGGGTCGATCATTCAGGCTTGTAAGATGGGACGCAGCATCCCCAAATACTTCGTCTGGCTGCGCGCGAAGTGCAGATCGTAGAGTTCTCGTAGTACTCTTGCTTGTGCATGCGAGGAAAGAAGCTTCACCCGCTCCTGGATGTGCTTCATGACGTGGAAGAAGCACATCAGGAAGCGGTACTGGGGATTGTCGCCGAAAACCGCAGCGAGAATGTTGCATTGAGCCCTGTCGCCGTCCGCCATAGCGTAGTTGACAGTTAGGTGCTTCCCAGACACCCAGAAGTACACACGGCGTAGGGACAGCAGAGCATCCTGGAACATCGGCTGCGTTTCCTTCGACATCACGAACAGGTCCACCAGGTGGAACCTCCGCGACCGGTCCGACACCCCGACCACCAGGACGGGGTAGTCGCACAAGTTGGTCTTGTACGTCCCGTCCAGGTGGAGGATGAAGCTCTCGGGCGGCACGGTCAGGCGCAACATCAGCACCTTCGTCGAGATGCCCACTAAGAACGGCTTAATGTCGGAGCCATTGCCCACGATGGGCTTGCTCAGATCGTCCATGCGCCAAGCGAAAGTGAACGCCTGGGTCATGGGCTCGGACCCGGAGTTTGCGCGCTCGCGGATCCAGGCCGTGAGGTCCTCCACGCGGTCGTGGTTCTCCATCTGCGTGCGGCTGTAGTAATTGACAAAGTTTTGAACCGTCTTTAGGCAAGCTAACTCCTCCAGGGGGGTCAAAAACTTGCGCGACAGCGCATGTCGAATGCGCATCGGCCGCAGGTGGCTCTCCGCCAGGTCGCGGCAGAACGCCTTGTGCGCCAGGGTGAGCTTCTTGGGCGCTGGCGAGGGGGCGGCCGAGTTGTGCTCGCCGAACTCGAACACAGAGACCTTCTCCGTGGTCAAGCACGTGAGCATCTTCCCCCGCCACGCGCACTTCATCGGGCTCGCCGCGGCGCAGGAATCAGCACTGCATTCAAGCAGGCGATAGCGCATCTTGTGCTCAGCGCTTAGGCACATGGTGCACCTCCATAGCGACATCTCGCCACTGTACCCACCGCGGCATACTCGCCGCTCGCCGTGCCTTCCGGGAATGCCGTGGGTGTAGTGGGTCTAACTTGACTCACTACTTTTGCTTACACGTTGCGCAACGTGTATGAGGAAGCGAAAATACTTAGTAATTACTTAGGTTAATTATATTTGAATACACAAATATAAGTTAAGTAAGATAGGATTCCAAGTGACTTAGATTAGGTAAAATGAGAACTGTATTGTTTGTAAATTGATCTTCCTCTAAAATCTGCTAAAAACTGTCTATCATCTGTGAAAGGGTTGACAGCGGCTGGCTGTCAGAGCCCCGCTGATATGCATGTCTCTGATTGGTAGAAAGATGTTGCTTTCTACCAATAGGATCTTTGGGTAGGTGAGGACCACTAATTGTGGTGGCCCACTTCAATGTATCCATCGGTGTGTCTTACACCAAGGTGAGGAAGTATCCAAAACGTTTAACAGATAACCTATCTGTTAAATTCACAAGTGGCTTGCAGCCACTTGTGCGTGTAACCCCGTTACACCATCCCCCTTAAGGTTAGACGCGCGGGGTCCCCGCACGTCAATCTTTGGAATTGACAATTCGTCAATTCTTCGCGTTTGGAGAAGAAATCCGCGCTCATTCAACGATGAGCGCGCCTCAGAAGAAGTCCACAAAGTCGGTGGGGAGTCATCTTTCCATCGACGACTACTTCGAACGCCAGAAGGCGAAGTATTGCGACGTCGTCGACTTCGACGACGACGATATGGAGGGCGAGGAGAACTCGCCCTCAAAGCGCAAAGACTCGGTGTCGAGCGAATCGCTCGACCCTCACGCCAAGAACATTCGTCCGCGTGAAGGGGACGCATCGGACGCTTCGAGCTCGAAGCGTTCGCGAACTGAGAGCGATACCCCACTCGCTTCCGCTGGGGCTCTCAGTACTCCGCGCGCTGCTGTTGCAGCGCGTGATTCCAAAGCTCAAGGCTCTCCGTGCGCTGCGCCTGCAGCGCGCGATCCGTGGGTGCCGTCGGCGTCTGAGATCACGGACCGGTATGGGAACTCGGTACCTCCGAATGAGGTGCCGCTGTACGTATGCAGCGCCATCAAAGATGACGCTGTGGCTGCCGAGCTGCACTTTGATGCGGAAACGCATCAAAGGCGCGATTACTACATCGGACTCTTTCATGAGCTCCGATGGTTTCAAAGCAAGAAGACCTCTTCTCGCAGCAAAGTGCCCGAATGGCAGGCACTTTGTCAAAGTTGGAAGGCCGAGTGCTTACCGTGATCGGATTAAGCAAGCGCGTGATCGCTTCGAGACGTACTCGAAGCGTGGAAAGCTGGAGCAACTTCATGTTGCTGCTGAGGAGGCAAATGTGCTGTGCGCTGTGCCCGAGGGCTTTCAGTGCACGAAGTGCTTTCCAGGCGCGGTCCGCTTGAGCGACCGCGACCTGAACGGGTACACGTCGTTCCATGTGCCCGAGAGTCTCAAAGAGCTCCGTGCTAAGTTCTTAGCACGTGAGGGTTCGGGCGCTGGCGATGATCGCAGCGCTCGTATTACTTCCGCTGCACCAGCGCGTACTGCTCTTCGTACGCCCTCACCATTTCCGGAACGTCCTCCAGCAAGACGTTCCGCGGCTCCCATGTATCTCGATGGGGAGGAAATCCTCTCCAACGAATACGAAAACGAGCCCCTTGAGGGTTCGTTTTCGGGATACTATGGTCAACAATCCGCTCAACAATCCAGCGGGTTGAGCCGCGGGCGTCACTGATCGGCGGTGGCAAGGGTGGAAACACGCCTTGGGTATGATCAGCCTCGGGCTGATCAGTATGCGCCTCTCCACGACCGGGTGACCGCCGTGGAGCGTCTTCAGGGCGCTGAGTTCGCCGCCCTGAAACAGGAGCTGGCGAACCAGAAGGCCCAGGTCGCGGCGGTCTCGCAGACCGCCTCGAATATCCAGGTCGAGCTGGGGACCCAGATGAAGGGGTTGCCCCAGCGCGTCCGCGCGCTGGAGGAGAGGTTGCTCGTCGCCGAGGCCAAGTCCTCCGCTTCTGCCTCGGCTCCTGCCGAGGCTTCGGATCAGCCGAGCTAGATGGCTCGTGCTCCAGGTATGGCTTCAGCCGTCCGACGTAAAAGGTCGGATGGAGGCGCATGCTAGACGGTATGTCTAGCGTGTATGCGTTGCCGTGCCGTGCCAACACAGTGAACGGCCCGATGAAGCGCGGAGCAAGCTTGCTTGCCCCGAAATCAGAAACCGCATGTTTAGGCAGGTTTTGTGTAGCTAACAAAACCAATGAACCAACTTTAAATTCATTTGTGTTGCCTCTGCCCACATTGTCTGCGTTCAGCTTCTGTTGATCAACAGAAGCTGCTATTGTGTCTTGGACAAACCGAATTACGGCTTGTCTTTTGGTGATGAAACTGATTGCATCCGAGCTGAATGACTTCAGCTCGCTCTCCGCTAGAGGTCCGGCCTCTGCGTGGTTCTTTGCGGCGTCTGCGCCCTGCGCAGACCCGTGGTCGTTGGCCTTGTTGTTGGGGGAGTCTGCGCCCTGCGCAGACTCATGTGGTTTGTCCATTGATGCAGCTGACACTGTGCAAGTGTCAGCGGTTTTCTGCGGCTGCTGTATTGCAGTCGTAGATCCTCCCCCACTTAAAGTGGGAGCCATCACTCCGAGTAAACTCGGTAGACGTGGATGCCGCATGACATTCACGTAGAACGGTGTATGCCCGGTCGAGGCATGCACTGAGTTGTTGATGGCAAACTCTGCCATCGATAAGCACTCGCTCCAGTATTGGAACGAGTGAGCGTAGCTCTTCAACATATCGACGAGCATGCGATTCACACGCTCGGTTTGACCGTCCCTCTGCGGATGATCCGCAGTCGACATGGAAAGCTGGCTCCCAAGAAGTGTAAACACTTCTTGCCACAGGTGCGCTGTGAAGCGCGGGTCTCTGTCCGACACAATGTCGGTCGGCATGCCATGGTGTTTGAACACCATGTCAACGAACAGACGGGCCGTCTGCTTCGCGGTCACTTCTGCCGGCACCGCAGCAAGATGTACCATCTTGCTGAAGCGGTCGACGAAGACCACAACACCGGTATTCCTTCCGCTGTCCGGGGGAAGACCAAGGATGAAGTCCAAAGACATGGACTTCCAACACTCCGACGGAGTCGGTAGTGATTGTAAAGGAGTCTGCGCGAATGGCGCAGGCTTTACGCGTTGGCATACCTCTCAAGCACGGATGTACTTGCGCACCCACTTGTACTGGTGGTGCCAGTAGAAGTCGCGCGTGAGAAGGACGTATGTCTTCTCACGTCCGAGATGTCCCGCAGTCGGGGCATCATGGTATTCGTACATGATCCTGAGTCGCAGGTCATGGTCATTCGGCACGACAACGCGATCCGCGTTGTCGTCGACTGCATTGTAAAGCAGTATTCCGTCGTGCACTCGATATCGGTGTGCACGCGCACGAAGGTGCTTGGGCAGCTTCTGACGGGACTTGTCAGAAGGCGCTGTGCCATAGGCCAGCAAGAGTTTCGCGTCCGCGTCGTGCGCGTACGCGGCCTTCACATCATCCAACAGAGATGATGTGGGTTTGCTCGATCGCATGGCGTCAATGGCATTGACGTCAACAGCTTCTGCATAGTCCGGCCGACGTGATAACGCGTCGGCCACCACATTCAATCTTCCGGGTTTGTATTCGACCCGGAAGTTATACTCCGCAAAGAATGAGAGCCATCTCGCCATTCTTTGTGATATGTGTGGCGACTTCACTGCGGTGCGCAGTGAAGCATGGTCGGTGTAGACCACAAATGGTCTACTTCCAAGCAAATACACTCGGAACTTTGCGAGTGCGTACTTCATGGCAAGGAGTTCCTTGTCATGCACCGGATAGTTGCGCTCAGCTGGCTTCAGCTGACGCGATTGGTAGTAGACGACACGATCACGGCCCTCGTGATCGTGCTGCATCAATGCGCATCCGATCGCGACGTCGGATGCGTCGCACACTACGTAAAATGGGCGATCTTGGTCAGCCACTGCCAAGATCGGTCAAGCCCCGCTTGACTGCATCGAATGCCTTTTAGCAATCGGGTGTCCAATTCCACACAGCTTCTTTCTTAAGAAGCTGTGACAGCGGGCGGATCTTGCCCGCATAATCCTCCACGTACTTGCACAAGTACGTGGCCAAGCCAAGGAACTGCCTCAGTTCCTTGACACTTGAAGGCGTTGACCATTCATTAATCACTCTGACCTTTTCTGGGTCAGGGCGAACACCATTCTTTCCTACGAGACACCCGAGGACGGGTATCTCGCTCGCCCCGAAGATACACTTCTTCAGGTTCGCATAGAGCTTATGCTTTCGCATAAGCTCAAGTAGCTTCCGGAGATGCACCCTGTGCATCTCTACGTCGGTCTTCTCGTCCACAGCCCGGCTGTGGATGAATACATCATCGAAATAGCTCGGTGCGAAGTCGCGCACCGAGCGCAACAAGTGCGTTACACACCTGTTGAAAGTCGCAGGGGCGTTCTTAAGCCCCTGTGGCATTACTAGCCATTCCCAGAGCAAGCCGCTTGGCGTGCTCACTGCCGTGAGAGGGATATCCCTCTCACGCATTAGGATTTGGTAGAATCCATCTCGCACGTCGAGAGCACTGTAAACGGTGCTCCCGGCCATCGAATCGATGATAACATCTTTTCGCGGTATCGGCGTCTGCGCCGGTACCGTCGCATCGTTCAGCTTGTTATACGCGTGAACGATGCGCCATCCGCCCTGTGGCTTCTTGACACAGAACGTCGGAGCACTGTGCGGGGACTTTGATTCCCGCACTTGTCCTGCTTTGCGACGACTTTCAAAGAAGTCGTCGATTGCTTTTACTTGCTCTCGCGGCAGTGGCCACTGCCGCGTGACACAGTACTTCGTGCCCGGCACGAGATCAATCTCGTGCTGAATACCCTTATCCTGCGGAAGCTCCGCAGGAATCTCTTCCGGGAGTACGTCTTTGTACTCCCTCAACAGTTCGTAATAGGGACTCGACTTTAACGAGTCCCAACCTTGTTCTTCGAAGCGCTCTCGCTTCGTCTTCGCACTGAGAGTGTCTTCACTCTCAGTGGTACTTCCCATGAAGAGTTGCCTCAGCTCTTCGCTCTCGCTCTCCGTTCTTTCGCTGTTCGAAAGAACGCAGACCTGCTCGATGCGTCCATCGTGCGAGTAGCGCGTGAAGCGCTTCCAGCTCATGGCTGGAAGCGAAGTCAACTCCGACGCCGTCGTCGGAGGACTAGCGAGTTCCATCTCACGATACTGGAATCCAGTATCGGTGCGCGTCAAGACGCTTAACGTCTCGACGTCCAGCGTCACCGCCCCAGTCTGCCCAGCAGACTGCTCTTGTTGCGTCTCGGTCCCGGACCGAGACTTGCGCAGCGTTCTCCGCTTGCGCCGTCTTCTTGTTGTGCGGAGCCCGGCTCCGCACAGTTGTTCTTCTGGTCCAGGCCCGGCCGTGGACAGTTGTTCGCCGGCGGACCCTGTCCGCGGGCGCGCGGTATCAAGCCCGGCTTGACCGCATTTCCCTTCGTGCAGCCCGGCTGCACGGTAATGTATCTCTTCGCCGGCAGACCCTGTCTGCGGGCGCGCGATATCAAGCCCGGCTTGATCGCATGGCGCTTCGTCGTGCAGCCCGGCTGCACGACAGCATGCAAATTGCGTCAGTGCGGTACGTTTGTAACCGTCCGCACTGTTTGCAGCGTCAACTCCCGGAGTTGACACGCCTTCGTCACCTCGACGCCATTCATTGGCGGAGCCCCTCATGACCGAGGGTGCGTCGACTCCCGGAGTCGACGCGTCGTTGTCGACCTGACCTCTTCGGGTCAGGGGCTGTCCCTTACACGCTTGAATGTGGGTGTTGGTTCCCGGAACCAACACATCTTTTTCTTCCGACGTCGGCAGCATTGCCGACATGGGTTTCACTTGTGCGCGCCCTCGCGCACTCCTTGGGCACTCCGGGACAGCAGCGTTAAGCGCTGTCTCGACTGGTGAGCCGCGCGCACCTGCTGGTGCGTGCGCTGCGGTAACAGGGCCATCGCTCTTTGTTCCGCTGTCGCGTCCGAAGCGCACGAGCGTGCGCTTCTTCCAGTCTATCACCGGATCATGCCGTGCAAGCCACGGCATGCCCATTACCACGTCGAACTTATCGTCCAGGTCCAGGACGATAAAGTGTTCGACAAACACTCGTTGTTTGTACGAGAAGCGCACGTTCACGACGCGCTTCTCGGTCTTTACGATGGCACCTGTTGCCAGTCGTACCTCCAGAAGACTTCGAGGTGTATCTACCTCCTCGAAGTCAAGTCTCGGCAGGCTTCGTAATCGAACAAAGTTGTTCGACGCGCCTGAATCCACCAAAGTTCGAAGAGAGTCACTCGCTCTCTTCGATAAACCTTCACGATGACTAGGTTTGGCCTGTCATACTGCTTCTTGCAGCGAGAGCTAGTCTCACTGGGGGCTGCAGTCCTCAGTGTCGCGTGCCCGATGTCGGCACGCGCGACTGCATTACCAGTAGGGCGCCCCGCTCCTACTGGATGTTCGCGTTTTTTGTTGGTCCGCGGCGATGCCTAGGATCGCCACGACGGCCACCTCCAGGGGGCATGGGAGCTGTGCACTCCCGTGCAAAGTGACCGATCCTTCCGCAACGGAAGCATCGCACGTTGCCTCCCTGCTGCTGGTAACCAGCAGTTGTTGCGTTCGAGAGGTCCATCGGTTCCGGACCTCCCGTCCTCGCTACCGGGCGCGGTTGCGGCCTCGGTACGTTTACATGGAGTTTAGCCTGCCGCAGGCTAAACTCTTCTTGCATGGCAAGGGTAATGGCAGCTTCGAGAGTACTCGGGTGCTCTCGGAAGAGATAGGTCTTCACGGGCCCATCTCTAAGTCATTTCATGAACGTGACGACCTTGGTCACCTCGTCAATCGGGTTAGTCACGATATTTGATACCAAATATCGTGCGCGCTGCGCGTAAGCATGGACGTCATGCTTACCCTGCTGGAGGTCGAGGAACTCCGCCCTCGACCGGAACTCGTTTTGAGGGGGCTCAAACGCTTGTTTGGGCTCCTCTTTGAACACTTCGTACGTGCTGAAGCACGTAGGATCGGAGAGTCGGCGCCCATACGCCCAACTCCTTGCGCGTCCGCCAAGGCAGGACATGGCGAACGCGACCTTCGACAGCGGGTCGACGATGCGTCGAGCCGCTATGGCTGTGTCGAGCTCGACAAGCCATCGGAGGAGAGGCTCGCCCTCTCTTCCCACGTAATTGCTTACGCTCAACTTTAATGGTTGAGCACGCGGTGTCGTCCCCGACGACGCCGTTGTTGAGGAAGCAGCGTCACGCTGCTCCTTCATGATGAACCCCAGAGCAACACCATGTTGCTCCGTCGGCGATAGCGTACGCAGCATTGTAGCTATCGCCGCTTCTCCAATGACTGTTGACAGTCGTTGGAGGTCTTCCCACTCTGGGTCAGACAGGTGGGGGCAGTCAGCGCGTGCAACATGCGTTGCAGGCGTGTTGGAGCTCTCCATGAGCACCTCCGTGCTCATGGGGTTCTCGGCTCCGCGTTCGTACACCTCGTACGAACGTCAAGCAGTCGGTCGTTGGACGGACTACAAAGTGTTACCAGGTGTAGTGGGTCTAACTTGACTCACTACTTTTGTTTACACGTTGCGCAACGTGTATGAGGAAGCGTAAGTACTTAGTAATTACTTAGGTTAATTATATTTGAATACACAAATATAAGTCAAGTAAGATAGGATTCCAAGTGACTTAGATTAGGTAAAATGAGAACTGTATTGTTTGTAAATTGATCTTCCTCTAAAAACTGCTAAAAACTGTCTATCATCTGTGAAAGGGTTGACAGCGGCTGGCTGTCAGAGCCCCGCTGATATGCATGTCTCTGATTGGTAGAAAGATGCTGCTTTCTACCAATAGGATCTTTGGGTAGGTGAGGACCACTAATTGTGGTGGCCCACTTCAATGTATCCATTGGTGTGTCTTACACCAAGGTGAGGAAGTATCTAAAACTTTTAACAGATATCCTATCTGTTAAATTCACAAGTGGCTTGCAGCCACTTGTGCGTGTAACCCCGTTACAGTGGGTCACACCACAAATGGCCTGGAGGCCGCTGGCCGCAGAGCGACACATTCACCCTACCCGCAGCCCTTTTGCACGCTTCCCCCGGCGTCACCTCGTATGGTGCTGGCAGTGTGCTGGTTCATCTGGGAGGGTGCTGACCAGTTTCTATGGTGCCCACGCAGACTTATTGTTGGTACAGCACTGTATGGTGTGCGTAAGGCGTTCTCCTGGGTGTGCTGTTCGGTGCCCGCCAAATCGTTAAGACCCCCGATTTGGCGGGACACTTTTTGCAATATCTCGGCTTCTAGGCCGAGTTAGGAGCTGCTACTTTGCTATGTTCTCTCTATTATGCGTACGGAGACGCCACGTGTGTTAACAACTTAGATTTCAATGTACCTGGCAGGGCTGGTATACAAAATCAATGTTTTGGCACCAGCGTCAAATTATTAAGACCACATCCTTTTTATGATGAAAAACACTTTTATGCACAGACCCTACAAACTTCTATATTAAAGGAGTGTTGATCAAAATAAGAAGATGGTTGGCGGAAACGAAGGGTTAGCTGGAGCTGTGAGCCTTTCATTTTCACATGGGCCACGGCAAGGCCCTCTCCGAGCAAGAGCATTGGTTTATCGTCGGGCTCCACGACGGAGGCGTCTCTCTGCACGAGATCGCTAGGAAGACAGGCCGGTCCCGTACGTTCGTCCGTAACGCAGTTAAGGCGGAGCGGGGCCGCAGGAAGACAGCGGTGGAGCGCGGAGGGCAGGGCGGCAGCCAGCTCTAACGGAAAGAGAGCTGCGGCAGCTCGTGCGTGCAGCGGTGACAGGCGAGTTCTTCGCCGCCGAGATCAAGACCAAGCTCGGCATCAAGGCGTCCGTGAGGACGATCCAGCGGGTTCTGCAGCGTGTGGACCATCTTGTTTACACTAAGATGGACCGCACGCTCCCCCTCGCGACGGCGCACAAGGCTGCCCGCGTGCAATGGGCGGAAGCGTACATACTGAAACCAGGCAAGATTGTCACGTTATTGTTTTACTGCAATTACTTACTCTAACAATACTTTTTATGTAGACACTTGGATCCATACTATTTTTTCAGATGAAAAGAAGTTTAATCTAGATGGCCCTGATGGATTCAAATATTTCTGGAGGGACATGCGCCAGCCTGAACAGTCATATTTGCGTCGCCAAAATGGCGGAGGGAGCGTCATGGTGTGGGGTGCTTTTAGCGCAGCGGGTAAGAGTGAGTTGGCCATTTTGCGTGGGCGGTGACTATATTTACACGGTATCTGAATATCTACTACCTTTTGCTCACGCTAAGTATGGTGTTGAGTTTGTATTTCAGCAAGATAATGCTTCGATTCATGCCTCGCATGAAACGAAACATTTCTTGCAAGAGATGCAGATCAACACCATGGTGTGACCAGCTCGCTCGCCAGATTGCAACCCCATGGAGAACGTCTGGTCGGCGATGGCGGCCAAGGTGTACGCACATGGTCGTCAGTACCACAACTTTGCTGATCTTGAGGCTGCAATCATGGCTGCATGGGACGCCATTCAGCTAGACTACCTGCTGAAGCTAGTGGAGTCCATGCCTCGCCGCTGTCTAGCGGTGATCAAGAAGAAAGGTGGACTGACTAAGTACTAACTTTTAATATAGAAGTTTGTAGGGTCTGTGCATAAAAGTGTTTTTTCATCATAAAAAGGATGTGGTCTTAATAATTTGACGCTGGTGTCAAAACCTTGATTTTGTATACCAGCCCTGCCAGGTACATTGAAATCTAAGTTGTTAACACAAGTGGCGTCTCCGTACGCATAATAGAGAGAACATAGCAAAGTAGCAGCTCCTAACTCGGCCTAGAAGCCGAGATATTGCAAAAAGTGTCCCGCCAAATCGGGGGTCTTGATGATTTGGCGGGCACTGTACCATCGCCTGTTCGTTCTTCAGCCTCATGGCCGGCGCCCGACTGTTTTACGATAACTACATACCATGGTACATGTACTACGTAGTACCATGAATGCGGCGGTGAGGAGGAGGGGGGTATAATATCTTGCTGTGCCGCAGCGTTTTGTATCTGGAGAATCTGGAATTAATTAGCGTCGTATGCTTCAAGAAAGCCGAATTCACCAGTGGAAGGAAAAGTCCAGGGGGAGAGGAAGCGATGCAGTTGATGCAACACGTAAATTGCGAAATGGGCTTAGGAAAGTTCTAGCTCGCATCCTTCATTTATCTGGTTCAAAGTATAATCTTTCCATTCGTCTTAGTGATGGCAGTTCTCGTTTAAAACACGTGGGCTGGCAAAGTTGGAGGTGCGGAGTTTGGGCAAATTCTTGCCTCCAACAAAACGTGTCTCGAGCATAGAGTTGGGGTTTCCAAGGATCAGAAATGATGACATCAAATCCCATTTTGTATCATCCTGTCAGCAAAGCGCATGCGAGTCGCCACAAACCAACGAGCACGCCCGTACAGTATACATATTTCAGGGCAACAGTCCTGGGACCGAGGTATGCTGCTGTAGCAACTGCAGTCCCTCCCGCGGCCAAAATTGAATCCCTCCAAGCGCTCAGCGATGCGACTTGGTAGCCGCTGCCATCCTATCGCGACGTTAGCGCTGGTGTTGACGTATACGTTGATAGCAGCGCCGTCACCTTCGTCGGCCTCCTCCTTCTCGTCTCTCTTTGGTACCGACGACGGGGGCTCGAGTTCCTCAGCAGCTACCACCTCTAAGAACACCTCGGCGGTTGACAACCCCAATGTTCTAGTACGACAGCCTCTTCTAGAAGCAACCGACTGGTTTCTCACGGAGGAGGAGATCACGGACTCGAGGGGCGGAGAGCCGCGAGATGGCTTGACCGTTTACACAACTGGCAACAAAGTGACGTCCCTCACGGTGACAAAAGAATTCTTCGATGCGACGTACGATGACTTTCTCGCAACCAAAGAGGGCGACCGCGTGTTGCTGTCGGCGTGGGAAGTGAGCTTGGTTCCGCTTAAGCCCGACATCGACCCGACAGGTGCGACGACTGGTGTTCATGAAATGGTGGCGGGTGTCGTGGAGCGCGGGGCAAGTTTTCACATCATGGGCTGGTCCAACATCTTGCACCGAAAGATCAATATCGAGGCTCGAAATGACATCAACAAGATCCCAGCGTCCGTAGTTAATGGCGCGGAGGCGTTATACATTTTCGACGATCGTGTCCGAACAATGACATCGTCGCACCACCAGAAGACGCTGATATTCGCAGCCAACAGTTCGTCAGACAAGAAGGACCAACCCGTAGCATACGTGGGTGGGCTTGACTTCACTAACGATCGGTGGGACACCATTTACCACAACAACTCGGCGATACGCGACGCAGCAGGCATCACGTACCAACGCAAAGGATGGCTCGATGCTCACGTGAGAATTCATGGGCCCGCTGCAAAGGATGTGACGAGTAACTTCTTGTCGAGATGGAACTCAGCATACCTGCCTTGTCAGGGGCTAGATGACGATTTGCTCGAATTTAAAAACCCGCCATACACAAGTCTGCCTCCACTGGACTATGTCAGCAGCAATACTACAGCGAATATTGGGAAGCAGAGCGTCCAGATTGTCCGAACTTTCAGCTGCACATACGAACACTACAAAGGGTTCGCCCCGAAAGGCGAGATCTCGCTCTTCAAAGCGCGAATTAAGGCCATCAAGAACGCGAAAAACTACATCTATATCGAAGACCAGTATTTCATCCTCGTGCCCGAATTGCGTGATGCTCTGCTGGAGGCGATGCCGAAGATCCAGCGCCTCATAGTCGTCGTTAATGAGTTAGAGCTGGAGTACCAAGTGACCGGGTACGGAAGGTATCTATATGACATGGTATCTCCGATCTTGAAGGCCTACCCGAACAAGTTCAATATCTACACAACCAAGAAGGAGTTGAATCTTTATATCCACAGCAAAATCGTGGTGATCGACGACGTTTATCTATCGGTCGGGTCGGCTAACTGGAATCGTCGAGGGATGACGTCCGATTCGGAAATTAACGCCAACATTGTGGATAGCGACACGATTGAATCTCCGGATGGTATAACTGTGAACAAGATCGCTCGCGACTTCCGTATTCGGAAGTTCCAGGAGATGACAAGTCTCAGTTACGATGAAGTGGATGCCATGACGCTTACCGAGGCCTTTAGTGCGTTCGAAGCCGCTGCCTCTAAGGGGTCGACAATACTTCAGCATATGGAACTCAGCTATCACGTATATTACATTGCCTTCACAGACCTCATCCGCCAAAGAGTAGATCCACAAGATACGTGTTCATTCAGTGAGTAAACCGACGGAATGTTTCAACATTTGATGTTTGGTTATGTGAAAGTTTTGAACTATTACACTGAACTATTCGCCTCACCATTTCTTGAGATCACTACATGTAGAAGTACAAACACGAAATGGTCGCCATAACAATTTTCACGATACTACAGCAGTACGCATATTATTTCTTGTTGTTTTACTGCAAAGTAAGTTTCGATCCATCCACGCGTGTCTACAATACTTGAGTACATGTAGTAATTCAAGTAATTGTTACGTAGCTGTAAAAACGTTGAAGGAATCATGCTTCGCATTCATGAAATATTGTCTACGTTACTCAGCTACTCAAAGCTACAGGTGTCTTGTGGATCTGAAACCTTCCGCATTGAGTCCGTGATGGCAAAGAAGTAATCGTGGTGCTCGACAATGTTATTCGCCAAGATAGTAGAATTTTTACTCGCAGCGATGGCGAACTGGTCCCCCGCCTCAACGAAAGTCATAGCATTTAGCTCTTCATAGCTCAGCCCCGTCATTTCCACAAACTTGCGAATACGGAAATCACGAGGTAATTTGCCCACAGTCAGGCCTTCCGGTGACTCCACAGTATCGCCGTCTACGACATCCGCGTTCAGCTCCGTGTCGGCCGTCATGCTGCGACGATTCCAGTTCGCGGACCCGATCGACAAGTAGACGTCGTCGATGATCACAATTTTGCTATGAATGCAGAGGTCTAGCTCAGCCTTGGTTGTGTAGATCTTGAATTTGTGTGGGTATCTTGATCTTAGAGGCTCCACGTTTTGGTACAGGTACTTGATGTAGCCCGCATTTGTGAATGCATTTGTTTCAGCTTTCGTGACGACGATTAGGCGCTGAATCCTCGGCATCACTTCCATCACTGCGTCGAGCAGTTCCGGCATGAAGACAAAATACTGATCTTCGATGTAGATGAAGTTCTTGGCGTTCTTGATGGCTTTGAGGCGCGCCTTGAACAAGGAAATCTCACCCTTCGGAGCAAACTCTTTGTAGTGTTTGTACTCGCAGCTAAAAGTTCGTGTGATTTGTACGCTTTGTTTGCCTAAGTCGGCAGTGGTTTTGCTGCTCGCGTAGTCCATTTGTGGGATATCCTCGTATGGCGGGTTGCCAAAGTCAAGCAAGTGCTCTTTCAGGTTCTGGCACGGCAAGTATTTCGAGTTCCATCGAGCCAAAAAATTACTTGCAACATCTTTCGCCGCAGGTCCATGGATGCGAATGTGTCCGTCCACCCAGCCCTTTTGTTGGTACGTAATGTGAGCTGCGTCGCGGATAGCCGTAACATTGTGGTGAATGGTATCCCATCGATCGTTGGCGAGATCAATCCCACCCACGTATGCCACGGGTTGATAGTTTCTATCTGACGAGCTATTTCCCAAAATGACCATATTCTTCTGATGCTGCGAAGATATAAGCTTAACGCGGTCGTCGAAAATGTAAATCGCCTCCGCGCCGTTAATTGGAGACGGCGGAAGCTTGTTGATGGCGTCGCGAGTCTTGATGTTGTACGGCATATATCCACCCGCAATGTTGGCCCACCCAAGGATGTTGACATTGCCTCCTCGCCTTACCACCCCGGCAAAAACTTCTTTGAAACCTGTTTTCGCTCCTGTCGGATCAACGTCGGGCTTGAACGGAATAAGAGCTGTCGTCCAGGCATTTAGCAAAACGCGATCGCCCTCTTTGGTCTTGCTCAGGTCATCGTAAACTGCGTTGAAATATTCGTTGGACACTGTGTAGGAGGTCACTTGGTTTCCGGTCGTGTAAACAGCCATGTCCGTCCTTGGTACGCCGCCCCTCGAGTCCGTGATTTCCTGTTCCGACAAGAACCAGTCCTCGGGATTCAGGAGAGGCTGTCGAGGTTTGATGTCTGACCCATCGGATAGGTCACCAGTGTTAGATGCTTCGGCGCTTCCCTGGAAGTACTGTGCGAAGGTAGAATCTCGTCAAACAAAGACTTGAAGGAGAAGGCCGACAAAGGAACTGTCGCCAAAGCAAACGCGATAACTAGCATTAAGACGGGGAAATGCCAGCGCAGATACGTCTGCGAGGCATTTTAATCGCTGGACTGATGCGAGAGAAAGACTTGTGGGCGACGTTTTACAAACTCCGAGATTTCGCTACTGGCAAGAAAGCGTTGTTGCTGATCATGAACAATGTTCAAGCGAGAGGATACTTTGATCAAGGAGATAGCATTGGGATGGGATGCCAGGCAGTGGCAAGCGTGAAGACCAATTTCTCCATATCATCAGATTTTGGTGTTGGGTGGCCACAGCCATATTGTCGGGCGGACTAAAAGAGACTGCGTGCTTGCAAAAATTGAAATCAGCGTAAAAAGAAACGTTGGTCAAGGAGTTGTCAAAAGTTCAACTACAGTCTGTAGAGCTCCTCTTACCTCTGTAGTCTACATAGGTAAGCGGAGCTCGATGCTACATGTACAAAGCTGAGTGGAATTAGTCGCTGAGTACGAAATCGAGTCAGTACCCATGAGGGCCAACAGTACCGTACATAACCGCGAGGACGCAACGTCTTAAAATGAACTTTCAAGTAGTATAAGTGTAAAAAGTATTAACAGTAAGAAGAGGGGGAAAAAGGGCCCAAAATGGGGAAAATCGTCCAGCCAAGTAATTGCGGTCTTTATTTTCAGGTCGTGAAACTAGCACCATCAGATAGATCGATATTTCAAACCTATAAGTATTGCTGTCTTTATTCACGTGAACGCAGCTCACATCTTAGCATGAGCGCTCGAAAACAGCGCCTCCGCCTGATTGCCCTTGGTGTGAATGCGTTACATGTCTAAATTCGGAAAACGAGGAGGTAGAGTGGTCTGCATTGCCCCATCTCTCCACAATGTGTTCCCATCTCTCCACAATGTGTAGCTTCGTCTCCACAAGGACGTGGCAGGTTGAGAACAATTTGTCCATCGCGCAGTACCACTATCAAATGTCGCATACCTCCAAATCCCTACAAATTCTTCAAACAGCGCTAGTATCGGCATGCTGTTTGCATGCCTTGCCATGGCACAACCAGTGCAGCTACGAAAGTCAGGCTTGACTCATTCGTCATTTGAAATTGTAGTTATGTTCCGACTAAAATTTCATTGAAATAGGACAATTTCCGCATTTAATTTTTTTTAGTTTCCCCCCAAAAAGTCCCCCTCTTAACTGGATCGCCTGTTAAAACATTGCCTAGTAAAACCCCGTAAAAAGTGTGACACATACAAAGTATTTACATGTATAATACATTGTCGCTGATGTTGCATCATCGCCGATAGATTAGGCCGATCAGTCCAGTTTTGCAAATATGAGCGGAATTCACAATACTCCCTGGAGGATTTATACCTCTCTTTAATAAAACAGGTTAGTAGTTATTAATAAGATGACTGCCAGCATTTGCTGGTTCTGTATTTGCATTCTACATGTACCAGTCCGTTCAACACAGCTGATAATAACTGTAAAGTTGCAGCTCAGAAATACGTAGAGGCAAGAGACCCCGAGGTAAGTGCGATTTAGCTGACTAGACCTCGATCGAGTTGGTCGCACCGGTCGGAATTGCCGCTTAGAAAAGAGCCAACTAAATAGCTTTTCACCGGTTTTGAAGCGGATGGGTGTCATGGGTGTCAAACCAAAATTACCTTGTTGTCGCCTCTACAACTACGCCCACGACTCGAAGATACGGTCGTGCGACGGTTTCTACTCTCAAAACCGGCAGCGCTTTGCCCTCGCGGGTATCAGCGGATACTTTACAGATTCCTGGACTGTATCATTGGTATTAATATTAATACAATACATGTATGTATACATACCCGCAACTTGCCAGTGCATTGCCCCCAACTTGTGTACACGCATGTGCTTGTGTTCCATTGCTTCATCCTCAAGCTCACGACCACCGCCACTAACTTAGCATTAGCTGACCATCAGCTCGCATTACTTAATTAAGTAAGGCTTAAGCATAAAGCCTGCCGCTGAAGTTTTTTCGTGTAACATCGATATGCATCCTGTACTTGTTGTGAAGTGGATTCTCAACAAGGAGCGCAGCTACGGAAGCGCATAAATGATAACTATATGTGCAAGCACGGCAAAAAGACAACAAGCTACAAGAAACTGAATGAGTTATCGAAGAGGCAGACCAATGGTTCTTCAGGTGAGTTGAATCTCCTCGGCGAGATTGAACGCCTGGAGTTCCGATTGGATCACGGCGAGACGGGATTTGTTTTATTTTCGCCCGAACTTTCACAGCACCAATGTCATCGACCACGTGTGCTGAATCAGCTAGCAAGACGTCGACTCCGACGTAGGCTCAGACCAGGCAACAATTGCGTGGTGGCGTTATCTCAAGTGTAGATAGAAACTTGCAGTACATGTAGTAGCGAATATCGAAAATTTCCTAACCTTACGTAAATAAAATAATTGTCCAATCAAATCAGATGAAACGTCCTCTAATTTGGTACACCACGTTAATTTATAATAAATTCCTGCCGGACAAGAGAGAAAACATGGGCAAGTGGCTGACGGTCGAGGAGAAGTACGAGCTGATCGTCAAGCACCGGCGCAGCCCGGCGCTGTCGCAGGCCAAGCTGGCGCAGTGGGCGCAGGCCGCGTTCAACCTGGAGCGCGCGCCGTCCGCCAACACGGTGAAGAAGGTGCTGCAGGCGGCGGACGAGATCGAGGCCAAGCACCGCCAGGGCATCACCAAGCGCGGGCGCGACGTGGCCAGCCCCGAGCTGGAGACGGCGCTCAAGGCCTTCGCGGACGGCTGCGAGGCGCGCGGCGAGCGGCTCTCGCGCAAGCTATTGGTGCAAAAGGCGCAGGAGATCCTGGGCCAGCTGCCGCCCGAGCGCCGCCCCAACCTGGGGCTGTCCGTGGGCTGGATGACCAACTTCATGGCCCGTCACGGGCTCCGCTTCAGGCAGTTCAGACGCCGCAGGGCGGAGGACAACGGACTCGCGGAGGTGGAAGGACCCCAGAGGACCCTCACCGACGTGACGGACCATTTGGCTCTGGCCAGGGACACCCAAGGCAGACAACTTGTCCACCTGGACACGACGTTCCATGTCAGTCCCAGGGCGACGGGGGTGGTTGCGGCCACCAAGACAGTGCTGGTCACGGGCGCGAGCAGGGGCATCGGACTCGCCTTTGTGAAGCACTACGTGAGGGAGGGGTGGGATGTCATCGCGGCGGTGAGAGATGTCGGCAAGGTGGACGAGGTCAGTTTTATTGGGTTTTACAGTTTTTTTAGTTTGGATAGTTGCTGATGTGGATCCGTTGCTTTTGTTTTTAATGTTGTGAATGTTAGTTAAGAGGGCTGGGTCTGTGGAAGGTGGTGCAGGTGGATGTGGCGGAGCAGAACTCTATTGAAGATATGGCGAGGGAGCTAGATGGCGTGTGCATTGACCTGCTCATCAACAACGCAGGTGCCACTGGAATGCACAACCTTGATGATACTACGTTGGAGGACTGTGTGCGGCAATTTCAGGTGAATGCGCTTGGGCCGCTACTCGTCACTCGCGCGCTGCTACCGAATCTGCAGCTGGCGGTGAGCGCGAGGGGGAGCGCTTTTGTGGCGCAAGTCACGTCGCGAATTGGCAGTATCTCGGATAATAGCTCCGGCGGAGCGTACGCACACCGCGCCTCGAAGGGCGCTTTGAATGTGTTTACGAAGAGCTTGGCGATTGATTTGGAGCCGCAGAACATCGGATGTCTGCTGCTTCATCCCGGCAATGTGAATACCGCGTATTCTAACTTTAACGGAGCTGTCGAGCCTGAAGAAAGTGTTGAAGGGATGACACGTCTTATTGCACGTGCTAAGGTTGGAGACCCGCTGCAGCTTCTCCACTTTAGAAAGGGCGACGTGATTGATTGGTGAGCTTGGGACAACGGGTGTACGCATACTGTACGTATTTATTTGATAGGGACAGCTACTTAGCGTTTTCAATAACTATGCGCTACATATTTGCCAGCTATCGGTTGATACATTTATTCACGTCGCGATATGCGTGTATAGGTAGTCTAGTTCTATTACCTACATGTGCTTTGCCAATGACAGGACTAGGTAATGCAGCATGCACATCGAGATGGACACGTAAGATAAGTAAGCGTACATCGTCTATACGGCCGCAAAAGAATTCTACAGCTCGATTTACGATGATCTGAATGCGACCAAGGAAAGAGCCCAAGTTATTGTTGCTGCATGGTTGACAGCTCTCATTCCGCTGAGACCAGATGTAGACCCCACGGGGCCAATACGGGAATCAAAGAAGTATTTTATGACGTTGTCAAGCGAGGTGGTAATGTCTACGCTCTGAACTGGGTCAGCATTGCAGGCGAGTACATCCCTTTTAACATCAAGGCCCGAGATGCTATCAAGAGTATTCCATCGTCCTCAACCAATGGAGCCAGGGCAGCGTTTTTCTTTGATGACCGCGTCAAGTTGACTTCACACCACCAGAAAACGCTAGTGGTCGCGTCAAGCCGCTCCTCGGGTAAAACTGGCCAGTTAGTTGCGTTTGTGGGCGGCTTGGACATCGCGAACGACCGACGGGATACTTCGCACCACAATAACACAGCCATTCGCGACGCAGGAGGCATCACCTATAAGAATAAGGGCTGGGTCGATGGGTTCATGGTCCTGCTGCCAAGGATGTAGCGAGCAACTTCTTGACTCGATGGAATTCAAACTACCAGCCATGCCAAGGTTTCGACGACGACCTCCTCAATTTTAGAAATCCGCCGTATGAAGATCTTCCGCCGCTGGACTACGCAAGCAGCAACACGACATCGAAGCTGGGTAAGCAGAGCGTCCAGATCACGCGAACATTCAGTTGCAAATACGAGCACTACTACAATGAATTTTCTCCAAAAGGCGGGGACTCGCTATTTCACGCACGAATCAAGGCTATCAAGAACGCAAAGAACAATAAAGACCAGTATTTTGCATTAGTTCCGGAGCTCCTGGAAGCACCTATGGAGGTAATGCCGCGGATCCAACGCGTCATTGTGGTGACCAAAGAGCAGATGAATGCGTTTACTAACGGAGGTTACATCAAGTACCTGTACCAAACAAATGGTTGAGCCCATTCGCCCGAACAAGTTCGAGATCGACACTACCAAGGCGGACCGCAAACACCTCATTCACAGCAAAATCGTGATAAGCAATGACTCATACCTGTCGATTGCGAACTGGAGTCACCGTAGCATGACAGTTGATTCGGAGCTAAATGCTGAAGTTGTGGACACAGACACTGTCCAGTCTCCCGAGTAATTGTCGTCAAACTGCCTCGAGGTTTCCGCCCGCAAGTTTTCGGAGATGACGGGTCTGAGCTACGAGAAAGTGAATGCCATGACGGTAACCAACGCTGCCGACCAATTGCCATTGCTGCTGCCCAGAATTCAACAATCATAGCACGTTGAAGACGAAGTACCGCACGTACTTTACCTCCACAATGGACGCCAAGAGAAAGATTGTTAACCTACACGTGTTTCTCTACCAGCAGTTAGTTAGACTGGTCGCATAACCCACGCCAGTAGTGCTGTCATGTTTCACTCGACGCATTCTTTCTTGTTCTCGTCATAGTTTTCACTATCTCGCAGTAACTATGAGAAAAAGTAGGCCGACATCGCGAGCAAACAAACTCGTATACTAAAGCCATATAGCATGCAATTGGCCGTGGGTATCTAGCCAATGACTCAAAGACAACATATTTTTGCCCGAGGGAACAAAAAAAATAGCATCCCAGGCCGCAGAAAACTTTTCTTGACGAACTTGCGTTCAAGGGTTAACTTGGATGGTCGTGTAGTTTGTAATCCACTCCTGCATAGCTTGGGGCATGATCACTGCTTTCTGCTCCATCTCGTCCCACAGCAGCAACTTGTTCTCGGCCTTCGCCTTCCTCGTCGCTTCGGCCATAACGCCATATCTCTCCATCAAGTGGTCCAGGAATTCCTGCGGTGGCTTCACGTGGTGGTGGTTTACGTAATGCCAGTACCCCTCGGGCCAGCAGTAAACCCCATCAGTCATGGTGCACGCGCCCATAACTTGAGGCTGTTCCAATGCCAACGAGCAGTCCGGGAACCGGCAGAAGCTGTAGGCGAGCTCGTGGCTCTCCACGAAAGCCCCACGAGTGAGGTACCACTCGATCGTCTTCAGCAGCGCCGGGTGGCAGTCGGTGAACCAGGCATCATCGACCAGTTGGAGGGGGTTCAAGCGGTTGGCGTCCGCCACTTCCCCGGCGAGCTCCTCGTCCGAGCACCAGAAGCCCACTTCTCTCAGCATTGTCGATGGTGATCCAGCTGTCTCCGTAAACAACGCTCGTAAAAAGTTCTCGTTTGTTGGCAAATTCTGAGTTTTTACGGCGTAAAAACAAAACGTGACAAGTCATCGCATAACTTGCGGATTTGAAGACATGCTTAGCCTTTTCCATACAAACATTAAGATAAAGACGTTGTGTCACCCCTATATATCTGATCTCTGCACCGTTTTTGCCGAAAATCTGATAGTTTTTACATGTTGCATTGAGGCCGTGCGTTGCGGTGAACTCGTGGTTTACGGTACGGTATCCGCGCTGCTGCCACCCGCGAAGCCGTCGACAATGCGCTGGAGCCGGACATTGCCACCGCACAGCATGGTGTATGGCAGAAAGATGGTTAAATTGGCCGAGTCGAAGGTGATGGTTGACATGCGTTTTGGTTGTTATTTCCTTCCACATGTGGGTGGCATCAAGAGATCGCGAATATACCAGTACATGTAGTAGAGAAATCTAGCCTTAAGTGAGATAGCGATTATGTAGCAGTTGCTTACGCTGCAACGATACTGGAAGTTTGTACATGTACTCCTTCATGACATCGTTCGTGTTCATGATCGCGATTATTGTACCGGCCAATAAAGTTTGTACCGGGATTTGTAACATAAGCGGTTTCTGGGTCATAACTTTATCAATATTTGTCGACCGAAACCGCTACCGCTCACAAAATGACCCCACGGTTCTTGTCGTTCTAGCATACTACATTTCATCGCAAACACGTTTGTCTAGCGATGTATAGTTCCCGGACAACATTGTCAGCAAATCCAGCCTTCAATGCATCACCAACAAAATGGTACCATAATTGAAGCTAGAAGCCAAGTCTAAAAAGAAACAGCAACGCTGCACGAAACTACAGCGTTTCAGCTTCGTAATGAGCGCACGTAGGCTGAAGTTGGGCGAGTATTGGCACCAGGAGAGCTTCTAGCCTGCCAAGACTTTGCTTCGGAGTCTTGTTATCGACAGGTGCCGTTAACACTGTAAGATGTTATGTTCGAAACATGGGTACATGATGGGGAACTACGAAATTAACAAAATAACCTGTGAGTGGTTATACTGGGGATTTGAATTTGTCCTGATCTGTTAAAATAATCGAACCTGGCCTTCGACGTCAACGTGATTGCCTGTCCCATGCATCCAGATGTTTTGCCGTATGATTCACGGATTGAGCTAATGGTGTGCTCGTATTTTGACCGATGATAGGCTAACCCTACTGGAGCCCTTTCCCCAAACTTTTGGCTAGCAGAGAGCGTTTTTTCTAGCGGCTATATCTCGATAACGACGCCGAATTCGTCAAATCTGAGCCCAAAATCGGAATCTAAGTGCGAAAATTACCCTTATATCTAACTATCGTATATGGAAAGTCACCATCTTCCATGTGGTACAAACTTTATTGGCCGGTACAATATATAGGCGCATCTCTGCGCCGTCATTCCACCAGGGGAGCTGTGAATCACGACAGGATATAACATGGACGTGGGTTAAAGAGAGTGCCCCAAATACTGTACCTACGTCACAAAAGCTAATTTCCAAGTTCCATACATCCGTATCGTATTGGAACTACTTTACGGTCAGGTCAAGCTGATAGGGTTTGTTGTCGTTTTGAGCACTACAGGTACTGCACATCCAGAGCGAGCTTTTCCTGGAGCTAGGTTATTACTACATGATGGACAGCATATTAACACATTATGTATGTTGAAAAGCTGCGGGAATAAAAAAAACTCTGGGGTTGGCGAGAAAACTGCAAAGTAGGTACACATGTACTTTGTACAAGGATACAGTATTCACATTTCTCCAGTGATTCTCCACGTGACGGACAAGTGCGCACATGTACTAATACAGCAGTTGTTCCAGTGCTGTTCCCGACTCTTGCGACAAGGGTCCAGACGAGAGTGTGTTCGGGGTCTCACATCCCGAACTCTATCATTGTCGTAGATGGGGTTCAACAGCAGGCAGCCTACGAAACTGTGGAGATTAGAAGATACTGTAATTTGTGGAGCACTTCGTGTTTTGCTGGCCGACATGACAAGACGTCGCGCGTGTGTTTGGGTCTTCGTCGCCTTCGTTATCGCGTTGGCGGGGGCGCCGACTTCGGTGTCAGCATTCTCGTTCTCGTCACTGTTTGGTGTCGGCAACTCAAGATCCGCAGGTAGCACCACAGCAGACCAGAAGGGTGCAAGCGGAAGCGCTGACTTGTCCGATGGAACGGACATCAAGCCCCGACAACCTCTGCTGGATCCCGAAGACTGGTTCCTCACTGAGCAGGAGATCACGGACTCCCGAGGTGGAATCCCTCGTGACGACATGTCCGTTTACACTAAGGGTAACAAGGTGACGTCCTACACAGTCGCGAACGAATTCTACGACGCAGTTTACGAGGATCTGAGCGCGACCAAGGAGGGCGACCGAATCATGCTGGCCGCTTGGCTTACCGCTCTGGTTCCTCTCAAACCAGATGTGGATCCTACAGGGAAAAAGACCGGCGTGAAGGAGGTGTTTGCTGGCGTAGTTGAGCGCGGTGGAAGTGTAAACATTCTGAACTGGGCTAACATCGGTGTTGGGTACACGCCTTACAACATCAAGGCCCGCGATGCGATCAACAGCATTCCGCCCTCCCCCATCAACGGTGCCAAGGCGGTGCTGATCTTCGATGACCGCCTGCCCAAAGTGTTGGCTTCCCACCACCAGAAAAACATGGTGATCGCAGTTAACAGCTCCTCTGATCCCGACGACCAGCCTGTCGCGTATGTTGGCGGACTCGATCTCGCGAACGACCGATGGGACACCATCTACCACAACACCACTGCCATCCGTGACGCGGGTAAGATTACTTTCCGTGAAAAAGGCTGGATGGATGGTCAAGTTCGAATCCATGGCCCAGCGGCGAAGGATGTTGCCAACAACTTTCTAGCTCGTTGGAACTCGAAGTACCTGCCGTGTCAGGGTCTCGATGATAAACTACTTGACTTCGAGAACCCGAAGTACGATTTTCTACCTCCGCTTGACTACGCTAGCTCCAACACAACTGCGTCTCTTGGCAAGCAGAGCGTCCAGATCACGCGGACCTTCAGCTGCTTGTACGAGCACTACAAGGGGTTTGCTCCGCGTGGAGAGACATCGCTGTTCCAAGCCCGCATCAAGGCTATCAAGAACGCCAAAAACTTTATCTACATCGAAGACCAGTACTTTGTTTTGGTTCCCGAGCTTCTGGACGCGATCATGGAGGTGATGCCCAAGATTCAGCGTTTGGTCGTCATTGCGAACCCCCAAACTAGCCCTTTCACAAACGCCGGATACATCAAGTACTTCTACGAAAGTGTCGAGCCCATCCGATCGAAGTACCCGAACAAGTTTAAGGTTTACACGACCAAGGCTGCGCGGGACATCCTGATCCACACGAAACTTGTGATCATCGATGACGTATACTTGTCTATCGGCTCGGCCAACTGGAATCGTCGCAGTATGACGTCCGATTCAGAACTCAATGCGGATGTTGTGGATAGCGAGACGGTCAAATCCCCTGAGGGAGTTACGGTGGGCAAGCTTCCGCGCAATTTCCGCATCCGTAAATTCCAGGAGATGACGGGACTTAGTTACAAGAAATTGAACGCCATGACTTTTGTCGAGGCTGCGGACCAACTACCGATTGCTGTCACCGATGAGTCGTCGATACTAGACAACAACAATATTCAGCACAAGGCTTACTTCTTCGCCATCACGAACGCGATGCGAAAGGTTTCGGATCCGCAGGACACCTGTACATACAGCGGTAGTGGTAGCACGAAAGAAACCAAGTAAACTTGGCTTGTCAATTTATCATTCAAATACTTGTAGTAGTAGTAAAGTATTTGTACTAGCCAGTAAGAATCACTGGTTGAAGTCGCTGCCTGACTAAGCAAGACTTCGCCTTGCGCACGCGTTACAGTACGCCTTTCGGAATCTGCGGCGCAGGTACCTCTATGCAGGTGTGGGTGGAAATATTAGTGAACTACAGTATTGCAGTAACCTGCCCAGGCAACCTACCTGTACACGTACCTTGGCTGGCGAGCTTTCGCTGCCCGTCTCAAGGTAAATTGCAGACCTTACATTCCCCTTCTTTGATTTGTGTTCGGTCTCACGAAGTCCCGCATCCTTACCAGTACTAGTACAAATTTGTACCTTATTCATGCATGGAATTCAGAGCGAGTGAATGGACCTTCATCTACAAAAGAGAATCCGTAACCTCGTACGGTAAGTACGTGTGTACTTTAGCACAATGCGCATGTCATGCAGCGAGATGGCTTAACGATCAAGTCCGCACACCTGAACTTCAGGTGTGCGGACTTGATCGGCTGAAGAAGCAGAAACCACTACACATCCCAAAAACTATCGCGGGAATCACAAAGTATCGCGTCGCCAGTGTGCCTACGACCATATGATAATACGGTCTATTCAGACTCGGCACACGAATGCGGTTCACTTTCAGCTGTGCGGCAAAGCTGAATATAGAGTGCAATGCTCGTTGCTGCATTGGTTCTCGCGTTGGCGGTGGGGTCAACTCCTTCGTCAGCGTTCTCCTTCTCGTCTCTTTTCGGCGGGTCTTCGACAGCAGAAAGCCGCACGAGTACCGGAAGGACAGACATCGACACCAGTGGCAGCGGAAGTGCCGACCTCTCTGATGGCTCGGATATCAAACCCCGACAGCCTCTGCTGGATGCTGAGGACTGGTTCCTCACTGAAGAAGAGATCACCGAATCGCGAGGTGGAATTTCACGCGACGGTATGGCGGTGTACACGACTGGTAACAAGGTGACGTCTTACACAGTGTCCGACGAATTTTTCAATGCGGTTTACGATGATCTCACCGCGACCAAGGAAGGTGACCGGATCATGCTGTCTGCATGGATGGCAGCCCTCGTTCCTTTCAAGCCCGATATTGACCCTACCGGGGAAACTACCGGATTCGAGGAAGTCTTCACTGGAATTGTGGAGCGCGGCGGAAGTGTGAACATTCTGGCCTGGTCCAACATTGGAGTTGGATACACGCCCTACATCCTCAAGGCTCGCGATGCTATCAACAGTATTCCGCCGTCGTCGATCAATGGAGCCAAGGGGGTGTTCATCTTTGACGACCGACTGCCGAAAGCGCTATCATCGCACCACCAGAAAAACATGGTCATCGCAGTAAACAGCTCTACCGATAAACGCGCTCAGCCCGTGGCTTACGTTGGTGGGATCGATCTCGCTAATGACCGATGGGATACGCTCTACCACAACGCCACAGCGATTCGCGACGAAGGACACATTACATTCAGAGAGAAAGGCTGGATGGATGGCCACATTCGCATCCATGGCCCCGCAGCGAAGGATGTCGCCACCAACTTCCTGGATCGCTGGAACTCAGACTACTTACCATGCCAGGGCCTGGACGACGATTTACTGCACTTCAAGAACCCAAAGTACGACCATCTGCCTCCTCTGGACTACTCCAGTAGCAACACGACGGCGAGTTTCGGAAAGCAAAGCGTTCAAATTGTCCGAACCTTCAGCTGCCTGTATGAGCACTACAAGGAGTTCGCCCCACGTGGTGAAACCTCACTGTTCCAGGCACACGTCAAAGCTATCAAGAACGCGAAAAACTTCATCTACATCGAAGACCAGTACTTCGTGCTAGTTCCCGAGCTACTGGACGCGATCATGGAGGTGATGCCGAATATCCAGCGCCTTATTGTCATCGCGAACGAGGAAACCAGTCCGTTCACAAACGCGGGATATATCAAGTATCTGTACCAAATGGTGGAGCCTATTCGGTCGAAATACCCGAACAAACTCAAGCTCTACACTACCAAGGTCGACCGGAAAATCTACATCCACAGCAAGATCATGATCATCGACGACGTGTTCTTGACCATCGGCTCGGCCAACTGGAATCGCCGTAGTATGACTTCGGATTCAGAGCTGAATGCGGATGTTATAGACGGAGACACGGTGAAATCTCCCGATGGCGTCACGGTAGGCAAGATTCCCCGCGACTTTCGTATTCGTAAGTTTGTGGAGATGACGGGTCTGAGCTACGAAAAGCTGGATGCTATGACGTTCATTGAGGCTGCAGACCAGTTGCCAATTGCCGCTGCTGATGAATCGTCGATCCTGGACAACTTGGAGATTGAGCATCACTCGTACTTCGTTGCCATTACGGAAGCAATCCGAAAGGTATCGGATCCCCAGGACACGTGCACGTACAGCGGTAGTGGTAGCACTAAAGAAACAGAGTAGAATAGGTGTTGTGTGAAAACAAGTAACTTTGATGAGTTACGGCAGCCTATGGAATACTTAAGTATTCATTATCGTCAAAAGTAGCGAATAGCGCCACCTTTCTGCAGCCATTTACGCAAAGCGTTATGGCGGACGAGCAGGACACCAGGGTTGGTTGGGTGCGAAGATGGCCACAACGGCGGTCGGCTCGACTTGGTGAGTAGCTCCGTGATCTCGTGTCTTAGCACAGGTTTCATGAATGTTTGGCTGCGTCTACCCACGCCGGTGATGATGCGAAGGTCCTGCAGCGGTGCATTTCCAGCAAGAGAGACAACGCTAATTCCCTGTTGAGAGCACATGATCTCGTCAAAAGCGGACACGACGGCGCATTTCGCCACACCACGAGAGAATGTGTGCAGGTCAATCTCAAACCCGTCTTTTAGACGCCAAGGAGTTTTCTGAATGATCCCTTCGTCCAGCACGCGCTTGAAGGTCTGACGAGCGGCGGTGAACAATTTAAACTCGTCCAGCGTATCGATCAAAGTCGAAGCATGACCAATGTTTCGAAGATCTACAGTGCGGAGCTGCTTCAGTACGACCGATAAGTCCTGCTTTAGTTTGCGCTGGTCGTGTTTTGATTTTCTCGGAGAGTTTGGCGCATCGTTTTTTCCTGCTGATTCATCTTGCTCGGGTTGATTGGCTTCATGGAGTATGTGCAGCGCTCGTATCATAGAGGAGCACGACAGCGCATTAATCACGGGCTTCGTCGACTTATCGTCTAGTGCGTTCTGACTGCGCGCTTGGATATCTAGCATAGTGTTAAACAGATCAAGCACTCGTGTCCACTGGCCGCGCTTCTCCAATTCCAGCATGCACGTCGCAAACGTGAAGTCGTCCGGTGCCGCATTGCGAGCTGCCTGCATCCGTTCGAGAATGTCCATAGCAATCTGCATCCCCGACGTGCTCTTCTGGTTCGTGCGCTTCTTCCCATTCTTGACGTCTCCACCGCGAACTGCAGCAAGTACAAATTGGTTGAACAACATGGTGTTCGCGTGCTCTTGAATCCACCCTCCGTCAAGTTTGTGGTATATCGCCATCACGCGCTGGTGCTCCCCAATCTCCACAAGCGCCTGGCAAATTGCGGTAAGCGTCGGACCGTCCGTCCAAACGCTGGGGAACTTGTTCTCGACGAATTGCACCGTCGTCAGCAGCGTATCCTTCTGTCGAGCCTTTGCGGCGGTGAGCATGAGCACTCGAAAGGCACGCAGCGTCGGGGTCACGCCCAGCTCGTGCATCTGTGCAATTGCCGCGTGCGTGCTCCGCCAGTCGCCTTGGTCCTTGAACACCGTCATCAACGGGTCGTACACGCTGTACCGGTTCGTCGACGCAGCGTTGAACGTGTCCCCGAACCGCTCGCGCAGCTCCGGCATCATGGCCAGCGCCCGATCCGCTTGCCCCTTTCGGGCGAACGAGCAAGAAACCTGCAGGTGCGACCTCAATGGGACGGTGACGCCGCGCTTTTCGCCTCTACGGATCGCATCCAGCGCTTCTCGAGTGCGGTCACTCTGCGCGCACACTCGGACGACGCTCTCGACGTCCTTGGCCTGCAGTGGCGCATTTGTGTCATTGGCCTTCCGCTGGAAGTCGGCCACGAACTGGCGCCAATCCTGCGAAGAGGGCGAGGTGGTGGACTGCCATCGCACGAAAAGCTGCAACTGCGATTGCGTCTGCGGCGCGCAGCTCGCTGGCAGCAGCAGGACTCGCCGCTGCATCATCCCGAACTGATGGTACAGCTGAGACCGTTGCAAAAGCGATATAACGGCTGGAACGTGTTTGCCAGGGCGTGTGCGTCAGATGGCTACATGTACATGATCCGCAGCAGAGGTGCAAGTCGCCAGCAATTGCGTCGCTGGCCACTTTGCCTGCAATGAGCTCAGACTCGAAACGGTTGGCGCTCGCCATCCACAGCGCGATCGGCGGGTCCGTCCGAGTAGCAGGAAAAAAGATTCGAGTTGCGTTGAGTTGAGTTGAGATGAGTTGAGCTCAGCTGATCGTCTGCACCAAAAGTGGTCAGCGAGGGCGCAGCGATATGCTCATCGCATCGCCTCTCCTCCCGTTAACAGCGGCATTTTTTTCAAGGTGATGCTGCCGTGATGGAGGCGCTACGAAGGGATCCGTTTCCCCAAGCTGGGCTCAAACTTGGGCGGCTTGCTGCGCCGTGCGGGAGGGTGTCGCCCAAAGCGTATGCTGACCATGTGACGTTTGGTGCGCGTGGTGCTTGCGACGGCGCCGTCAACGACTTACGTTCGTCAAGCATTAACGACGTTGGTATATGGCAGAAAATCCTGCGTCGCAGGCACCAACTTGCAAGTCGTGCCAAGTAACACCAGCAGATCGCGCGCGGTCGCCGTTTCGAATCACCGCAAGCGAGGGCTCGCGGATTGCTAGTGCAGTTAGATTGAAGCCCAGGCAAAGGCGCGCTCTAAGCCGGCGCGGGGTACAGGAGCGCACGGAACACTCGCAATTTCCCAGACTGGCCATGCCAACGCTATTTTCTGCCCTCGTTTCAAGAAACTCTTCTGCACTTCGGCGGTCTGCACATGCTGCCATGAGATCCTGCATCCGCTTGTAGCGCTATTTTCACATCTCTGTATCGATGTCCGCATGCCGAGGTTGCCTGCCATGCTGATGGCTCGAAAAAAAGTGCGATGCAACACTGCACGCACCCAGCAGTCCAGCGTAGCGTCGGAAACGCGGACCTGTCCTCTCTGAAATGCTCGCCTAGCCTCCATCACTGGTACTTCTCATTCTGCGCCCTCCCTCACAGGCCAGCCGGTAGTCTTGCATTTTCAATTCCGGCATGAGGTTGAGTGACGCGATGTGCTCCTCGAATTCACCCATGCGCTCGACTGCCTCCACTTGCAGCTCGATCGAAGAAGCCATGAGGCAGTCGATCTTCCCGGCCGACCCGTTCGGGCTGCCAACCACTAGAAGTCGCGAAACCCGAGCATCGGCAGCGGCAGGGAGGACTGGGAAAATCCCCAGACTTCTGTGGCGATGCAGTTTATCGGCGCGCAGTCTGCTGTCCCGCGAACGAAGCGGTGAGGACTCGACAGAGACTCGAAACAGTTTGAGGCGGCATACGTATGGCTCCCTATTTTCAACCCCATCACGGTCATCAGCAGTGGCGACAGAAACTCCATCCAGACGACCACGCGCCTCAACTCGGGAGCAGACTACGACTCCACGGTCAAGCACAGTTCTCCTGCGAGAAAGCAGCGAGGATTTACAACTATTTCGCGAAGAAGCCGAGTACTCGGACTATTTATCATCTCACGTGACTGGACAACACATTGAGCGACTGGAGGACGGTGTGGTGTTTTACGAGGTCCAAGTTCATTTGAGCAAGCAGCAGTGGTCCGTGGTGCGCCGTTTCTCGGAGTTCCGCGCTCTTCGACAACAACTCATCAAGCACTTTAGTCGGGGCAAACGCCGCCGTCAGCCACGTTGTCCAATTTGTGAGAATGTTCTGGCCTCCATCCTAGAGACGATATTTCCGTCAAGACGTGTGTGGGGTTCACACTTGTTCTCCAGTTCTTCTTCTGACGAGTTTGAAGATGAAATGATCGATGAACGTAAAGCTCGGTTCCAAGAGTTTGTGGCCATGTGTCTACTTACTATCAGAAGCCTTCGTCAGCACGTCCGCATTTTACCAGATAGTGACGCGTGTGAAATCAGCGTAGCGCTACGGATGATCGAGGAGTTTCTCGGCCTCAGCTTCACCAGGTATCTGGGATTCCTCGGAGAGCGTGGCATCGTCGACCAAATGTCGGAGTCCGTGCGACAAAGGCTCTCGCTGCGACGACATCAAGAGGATAGAGCTGTGTCGGACGTCAGTTCCACTTGCATGAGGCGGCGGTGAAGCCTCTGTTTGCTTCTAGACGCACAAGTAACAGTAGAATACAAGAAATAGTTGCGCTCTATAGAATTCAGTATACCAACCGCACGACAGCATTAGCTGTAGCGCGATCCTCTCCCTGCCTGGGTGTATCTCGACACTATCGACTTGAATCTATGTGAAGCTTGTGAAGAGCTCGCGTAGTGGTGCAAGTTCATCGTACCGAATCTTGTGAGTAGTGAACTTGATCGATTTGGTAGCATTGGGGCCCGCAGACGGAACAGGGTCAATCTTGAACATCAATGGAACGATCCTCAGTTGCAGATTCTCGTCCCGCGTGAAATCATTCCGTTTCCTCCACTCTGCGTATGAGTCTGTGACCTCGACGCGAATCATCCGCGCATTCTTTGGAGCGTACGCGTAGAACGCATACTCAAGAGGCAACTCGGAGTACCGACAGTACGGACACCACGGCCGCTTGTTATTCTTGAACCGGCCCGAGACCATCATCAGGAACGTAGGAACAGGATTCTCCTCTTCCTCATACTTGATCATAGCGTCCACATATGCGTCGTACCCATTGACTGTAATGATCCGCTTGTTCTTGATATTGTCCGCAGCGAAAAGTGCTTCAGGTTGGTCCGTGTTCTTGAACAAATACCGCAGAAACGGTTCGTCGTACAACGATCTTTGAACCAGCATTCCGCTCGTTTGGCCGTTGTGGCCCTCCCACTTCATCAGGCACGGCACGCCCTTCACTCGCAAATCCGGGTCGTTGTAGAAATCGTTCTGGTGTTTCCAGTACTTTTCCGACCCCGCAAACACCGTCACCAGTCGGTTGCGTCCCGGAGACTTGGAGAACACGTCGTACACGCGTTTCTTCCCTTGCACGCATTCTTCCGACCACTCGTTCGCCTTGAACTGCTCATCGCTGCACATGAAAAACAGGAACAGCGATTCGTTCGGGTTCGGATGGTAGCCTTCCAAGAACTTCATAGTCGCCTCGTATCCCGAGATCTCCTGGTGTCTCGATTCAAATGGCACGAACGGTTCAACCGGTGCCACAGGAATTGGCACAGCCTTCGTTGCAGCCGGCTCCGTCGCAACCACAACAGGCTGCAAGGCCGCGGCCTCTGTAGCCTGCACCGGCTCCACCGCCGCCTTCTCTTCCTCCACCGGCGCCGGCATCCCGGGCACGCGTCCTTCGAGTTGCTCAGCTGCCGCCACCTTCTTCAGCTCCTGTGGCTTCTCCGTTACCATTGCAGCAGCAGCGGTGACAACGGGGCGTGCCGGGGTGGCTTCGGGGGCGGCAGTGGGCGGGGCAGTGGTCGGGAGCACCACCTTGATGGGGATTTGGCGCGCGCGCTCCTCGATCCGCCGCTGTGTCTCCACCTGCGCCGCGATCTCCACGTCCAGCGCGTCGTCTCTCTGCACGTGCTGCGGGTTGCTGGCCTTGCGCAGGTTGCTGAGCTGCTCGGTGGGGGCGGAGCCCTCCAGACTCGCCATGTTGCCGAAGCGCCAGCGCACCAGGAAGACCAGGTACACCACGAAGAAGCCGATGGCCAGCATGTACCACGGGTTGATGCGCTTGGCGCCGGGCGCTCCGCGACGCCGAGGCCGCTGCCGATCACGACCGAAGCGAGGCTCGGGCATTTTTGCCAACTGCCGCCACAACTCTGAACTCGTGGACACTCGACTAACGGCATTTAGAAACGATAGAAATGGGATTAACAGGTGGTTTTGAGGCAGCAGATTACGGCATGGCTACAGTGCGGGTGGAAGTTGACACTCCAAGATGGAGTACAAACGAGCTGGTATCATGCACAAAATCTCTATTGTCGTGTTCGTCAGAGCGGGTTCTTCCAGCCCTGGAAAACTCCTCGTAGCGCGTCGGGGTGGTCGAAGCGCTCCTGGTACCGCTCGAAGCTGAAGGTTTGTGTTTGCGAGTCTAACGTCGCCCGGTACATCCACGGCACTCCGCGCACCTTCAAGGCCGTATCCTGCTTCCACTCGTTTGCAGGGTTTTTCCACATCCCGTACGAGTTCACTGTCTCCACCTTCACCAGGCGAGAGCCTGGCGGGGCAAACGCGTAGAAGGCGTACTCGACCGAGATCTCGGAGTAGCGGCAGTACGGACACCAGAGCCGGTCGTTGGTGTCTAGACGACCTGCGACGAGGAAGAGGAACATCGGTCCTTGTGGGGGTGCCAACGATGGATTGTTTGCAGCAGCGACGGTGTCAATGTACTGTCGGTAGTTCTTGTATCCCTTCAGCAAAACGATCTCCTTCGAAGCGATTTGGTCCGATGCCAATAGCGGGTCAGGGATATCTTCGTTCTTGAACAGGTAGCGCAGCAGTGGTTCGTACAGCAAGCCCTCTTCAATGATCATTCCAGAAGTAGCGCGCTTCGCTCCAGGACGACCACCGTGCCACTGCATGATCGCGGGGATCATCTTCACCTTCAAGTCGCCGTCTTTGAAGAACGCGTTCGGTGTAGACCAGTCCTGCTTGGAGCCTGAGTGGATGGTCAGCAGTCTGTTGCGCGACGGAGACTTCGCGAAGACATCGTATACGAGCTGCGATGCGTCCACGCACACGCGGCGCCAAGTTGTCTGCTGCCCTTGGTCGTCACCGCACATGAAGAACAAGAAGAGCTGTTCATCCGAGCCCGCAGGTGTCTTGTAGTTCGCCAAGTACTTCATAGCAGCATCATACCCAGAAACCACGTCATGACGATCCGCGAATAACGATGCCACTTTTGTGGCTGGAACTGCAGGGGATCTGAGTGCTGCAACTGGAGCTTCTACTTTAGCTGTTGTTGGTGCTGATGTCGAGACAATAACTGCACCAGGAGTAGGCAGCGGTTCACTCACACGCAAGTTCTGCTGTTCATTCGTCGCTATCGCCGCATTGGCAGCAGGCGTCGTCTCCACACCTTGCTCGACATTCGGCTGTTGCGCCACTTCGACATCTTCACGAGTTTCACCCTTGGCATCGTCTTCCTCCTTCGTCGGTGGTAATTCGACGATCAAAGGTCCCCGCTCAACGATGATGGTGTTGGTACGCAGATCCGCTTGACTTGCAGCCGACCAGAGCCGCATCTGGAGCATGAAGACGCAGTAGATCGTGAACACGCCGCCCACCATCATCATCCAGCGCCGGCGCCGGGCACTACTGCCGGCATAGCGATGGCCTCCAGCTTTTGGCGGCATCTCGGCGTTCTGATGAGCTTTCAGTGCAGCTATTCGGTTCACCTGCCACGTACTCCCTTTTAGAAATAGAAATATGTATCGCCTCTACCGATTTCTAATTATCTGATACTGTAAGTGATGTCTCCACTACTGGTTCACTCCGAGCCTTCGAATACCTGTTGCAGAGCTTCCAGCAGGTAGAATTTCTTCTTGACGCGCTGATATGTCAACGGCTGGCCAGGCGGTCCGGGAAATACCCGATAGAACCATGGCACGCCTTTCATCGCGAGCTGTGGGTCTTGTTTGAAGTCGTTCTCCGGGTTTCGCCACTCGCTGTACTTGTCATAGGTCTCGACAAGCACCAGCTTTGCTTTAGCCGGCGCGTAGGCATAGAAGGCGTACTCCACTGGCATTTCGGACTGTCGACACCACGGACACCACAGCCGGTTGTTGTGCTGGAACCGACCCGACACCATCATCATGAACAGCGGATATGGCGTCCCATTTTGCGCATAAGTTTCCATGTACGCCCGATACTGCGCATATCCTCTCATCGTGATGATTTCCTTGGTCTCCACCTCCGGCTTCACCAACATTTTGTCCTGTTCGTCGGCGTTGCGGAAGAGGTAGCGGAGCAGTGGCTCGTACATTATCGAATGATCAACTAACACACCCCAAGTTGAGCGAAGTGACCCCGGAACGCCACCATCCCATCGCATCACTGTAGGAATAGCCTTGAGACGGAGATCTACGTCGTCGGTGAAGGCATTGCCGCCCATCCAATCTTCTCGAGGCCCTGTGTGAATGGTCACGAGCCGATTCGTCGAAGGCGACTTGGCAAACGTAGCGTACACCTTCTCGCGAGCTGTGGCGCAATTCGGAGTCCAGTCATCTCTGTTTCCCTTGGCGTCACTGCACGTGAAGAATAGGAAGAGCTGCTCTTGAGAGTCTGGGGACTTGGTGTAGAGTTGCAGATATGCCATGGTGGCGTTGTATCCGAATATTGTTTGATGTCGCTTCTCAAATGGAATCGTAGCGTTCGACTGCTCCGGCGTCTCCAAAACAAGTCTCGATGTATCGAACTTCTTCGTAACGGGTGGCGGTACCTGTACAACTGCAATTAGATTTCCGCTCTCCCCTGAACCAGCAACAGCAGTAGTATTGATAACTGCAGGAGGCACATGTGCATCTTGCTCTGCAGTGCCTTCTCCCGCCACTGGCAATTTATCAACCCCAGTCCACATGTGTTCAGTATCGTTGCCAGTCTCGACAACCATCGCAGTCAATGGCTTGGGTCCATTGTTTTCTGGGGCTTCTGCTTCTTTCCCACGTACTGCACCACCATCAAAGGGCAAATCATTGAACGCAGTCCAGTTATGTGTCTTCGCCTCCTCCGTAGGCGTCAGTACATCCACCTCATCCTCCGAGGTGGCGCCGACCACCGGAATATCGCCAGCGTCTTCCAGCGGTACTTTGTCGTCGTACGCCACCGTGTCTTCCTCCGCCTCCGTCCGCAGTCGAGGGCCCGCCGTCGCGTCAGCGTGTGCGTTGTGGGCCTCTGCCTCCCCCACGGCCTCCTGCTCTCCCTGTCCCTTGACCAATTGCTCCCGACCGTGCTCGACCGCCTCCTCCGCCTGCTCTTCGGCCTCCTCCCGGGCATTTTCGCCCCTTTCCTTCAGCGCAGCCATCGCCTCCTGGTCTGATGCTTTTGCCATCGCTTGCTGCTCCCGTTCCACGCCGAATGCGCGCGCCCACATGGTGGTGCGCACCATGAAGGCGCAGTAGAGCACCACGAAGGTCGCGGCCGCAACGAGCCACACGTTGCGGCGCAGCCAGAGCCCCACGCCGCCACGTGAGCCGCGATGACGCCGATTCTCGCTGCTCGAAGCCATTTCTAACGCCGTGATATGTATTTCTAAATGCGGTACAGTAGAACATTATTACGGCTGTACGCGTGTCAAAAGTTGACCACTGCACTGCAACTTGAACACTCTCTTTTTAGTACTGTATGAATGGCTTTTAATCCTTTGACCACTGCAACTCGGCGCAATGACCGGACCGGGCCAAAGTGTCCGCTAGAAGCTTATGTGGGCCGTGCCGTGCGAGGCTTGTTTCTGAAAAATGTCTGCAGCTTGCCCGTCTCCGGGTAGTCGGGCATGAACTGGTGCACGTGGATCTTGTTGGCCGGCACGTCCTTCTTGACGTAGCCCAGGTACGGCACGCCGCGCACCGGCGCCACCTTCTCCTGGAAGTCGGGCAGCTTGAACGGGTTCTTTTTCTTCTTCCACTTCTTGTACGTGTCCGCGACCACGACGCGCACCATGATGGCGTTGTCGGGCGCCGTGTAGTTATAGTAGTGCATCACCGCCACGTCCGCGCGGTCGCAGTACGGGCACCACAGGCGGCCGTTGAACGCGTGGTAGCCCGACACGAAGAAGAGGAACAGCGGGTACGAGTTGTCGTACGTCCCCAGGTAGTCGATCACCTCTCCGGGCGAGTACATGGTCAGCACCTTGTTCTTGTTGGGCTCGCCCGCCAGCGGCTTGTTCACGCGGAACGCGAAGTCCAGCAGGGCCTGGTCCGTGCAGAAGGACTCGGTGAGCATCGTGGACGAGTTGCCGCCGCCTTCGTAGCGCACGAGCGTGGGGATGCGGTCCAGGTAGAAGAGCTGGTTCTGCCGGAACTCGTTCATGTAGTCGGCCCAGTAGGCCTGCGGGCCCACGCGGATCTCCACGAGCCTGGACCCGCGAGGGGCGCGGTTGAAGGCGTCCATCACGGGCTTCTTGGCGCGCTGGCAGTCCGGGCACCAGTACTTGCCGCTCTCGTCGGCGTCGCTCATGAACAGGATGAAGAGCGGGCCCTGCGTCTCCACGTCGTACTCGCTCACGAACTTGTGGCCGGCCTCGAAGCCCTGCAGCTGCAGCACCGAGTGGCCCAGCACGCGGTTGCGCACCAGGCCGCCGCCGTCCTCGGACTCCGAGTCGCCCGCCGAGCGCAGCGACACGCTCACGCTCACGAACTGGTACATGTAGGCCAGCGAGAAGAGCACCGTCGTGGCCAGCGCCATCTGCATGAAGCGCATGGGGCTCAGCTTCAAGCCGCCGCTGGAGGCCGCGCCGCCGCCTTCGCGCTTCGCCATGGTCTCCCGATCGATGTAAAGTGCAGCACCTCCTCCGGCCAGATGTAAAATGGCGCATCCCACTTGACTATTAAATGTAAATTGCTTATAGCATGCGATTAGTTATATGAATATTTTGTCATGATTATGGTAGAGCAGGTGACTACGAAGCATGTCTACTATACCTTTTTACTACGAATAGTTTTGAAATTAATTCGCCGATGTTGAAGTGTACTTGCTGGTGGTGATGTTATAGGTTGACTGCAATCTGCACGCCGACGACTGCACTGGCGTAGAGGAAGCAGACGACCAGCATGGAGAACTGCTCCGACTCGCGCACTTCCGTTGGTGAGCGAGTGAGGCAGAGCGCAGTCGCGGATGAACCGTAAAGCAGAGCGCCGAGGTAGCACTGCAACCAGCGGACCCAGATGCGCAGCGCCCAGGAGCTCAGCACGTCGCAGATAGCTGCCAGCACGACGCACTGCCGTCGAAGCGGTTCCAGCTCGTTCCGCGCTCGCTTCCACTGCCGCGTGGCTCGAGGGAAGGCACCAGGGACCGCTAGCCACGTGCAGGTGCAGGTGAAGACGAACTTGAGCACGCAGGCGTACAGCAGAGGCAGCCCCGCAGACACCTTGGCGAAGATAAATAGCAGTAGATACGGCCAAATGGTGAAGTCGTGCAGGTAGTCGCTCCAGTCGCGCTTGCTTGAAGTTGGAGGGGTCTCAGCCACAGTCTCCATGGAGTCGACCGAGGATGCGGTGAGCGCGTGGCGCTTAAACGCAGCGATTCGGGTCGAGCTGCGTCGCTTGGCTAGGCGCGGGCTGCCGGTTCTTGTGTTCTTGCTGCCGCTTACGCGAGGCGAGTCCGCATCCGTCGACCATTCGACTGGACTGTCGGAAGTTAGCGAGAGGGGCTCCGGCAGGTCGCCATTTTGTTGGTCCAGGAAGTACTTGTCCACGATGGGTCTGAGCCACGTGTAAAAGCCACTGGGGTCGCTGTTGATTCGGCGAAGATGCTCGTTTGAATCGCCCTTTTTGGTGTCGTGCTCGATTTTTTCGGCTTCCTTACGAACAAGGTACAGCAGAATACCAGCCATCTTCTTGATGCCAAAATTCAGCATCGCTTGTGGAATCGCGCACTTGGGGTCGATGTTAGCTACGATGCAAGTACGAGCTTGCATACGTGTGAGAGGCTCAATCAAAGCACGGAATCCTTTAATCTCCATGCGTCCTGCATTCCACCCTTGCAATGTAGGAACCGGAACACGGCTCGTCACCGTCGATACGTCCACGGACCCTCCCAGAAGCAAGAGGCAACGGTTTTCGTAGACGGCGTTGATGCCGAATGCTCTGATAATTGCGTCACGTTGCAAGAATGGCGACGAAATCGCCAAGTATGCCGCTAGTTCCACGTGACCCATGTCCTGCAGCAGCAACGACTGGGAGCAAAACGGAGTCCACACGCTGTAAAGGTCCACCTCGCGAATGACCGATATAGTATTGAAGATATCCACTCCATCAACGAGACCTTCCAGTTTGATCCATACCGAACCATCGGCATCGGGTTTCCAAGAGGTCGTCACACCCAGCATGGTCTGCCCGAACTGCCACTCATCCTCGCCTTCCTTGTCGCTAAACTCCTTGAGCGCTTTCACGCCTTGATCGCGGCGCTCTTTGATGCGGTCAAGCAACTCGCGTTCATCATGCATTGCGCGCAATACTCGCGTCTTTGCGGCTGCAATGACCTTGTTAGTGCTACCAGTGTCCGCTAGAAATGCCTCAAGCCGGTCAATTAGGAGCGCCGCAGAGAAAATGCGCTCTGTTTCCTTCAAAAGCTGGACTTGCTTCCACACCCAATCGAGATTCTCAGCTGTGACCGTGACAGACGAGTAATCTGCTAGGCCATAGGTCTCAGAATTTGTATCGGTAGCTTGCACTGCTTCGCTGTCAGAACTCCCAGTTCTGTCTTGAGACGATAGACTCCTCCCACTAGTCCACTCTCTCGAAGAAGTCGAGCTGATACTAACTGTAAGACTAGCGTCAGACGCTCTGCGCTTCTTTCTGAACACACCTGACAAGCGCCTCGAGATTTTGTGTCGGCTTTTAAGAGACTTTTGCTTGCCTCCTCCGACGACTGCCATGGCCGCCTTAAAGGTTACCACGCATACATCACCACTGCGACGCAGCAAGTGGACGATTTCAGCGTATGGTACGTCCAGAACGTACGAGTCATTAATCTCGTATACCAAGTAGCCCGCTGGAACCAGGACACGTTCTACCCCTGGCTCTGAGAAAGACAGGGACGAATGTAGTGCTGGTGCTGGATGCTCGGGCGATGGCGAGTCGACAAGTGTTGGACTACTGCTCGTAGCTTTCAACTTCCCCTTAGATTTTGTTGCAGCTGGCGCAACAAAATCACATTTGAGAACAGCACTCACTGCTGCATCTTCATCCAGTGGGCGCAGCGCGCGCAACAAATCGTTTTCATCTCGAGACACAAGACACCTCAGCACATTTTGTGGCTCCTTGAATCGACGATATTGAAGAGATGTCTCGCGGTCTGATGATGAGTAAAACCCCTTGCGTGTATGGACGCGGCGCTCGCTGGATTTCGCTTAGAATGTCAGTAAACGATCGCTTACAAACACCATTCACAGAGGTTACGAGGAACCCTGGTTCAATGCGCTTCGCCACAAGCTGCTGCTCGCTCCCTTTCCACAAAGCGGACAAGCACCTTGTTTGAAAATAGGTCAGTCTCCAAGTGCAAACCAACCTTTTGCTTTGGAACCCCTGAATGGTGAAGATCATCATCAGGATGTAGGTCCGTCAATGGTGTACCGAGCTGTCTGTGCGGACGCCACTGAACTAACGCGAGAACTCGGATGCGATGACGGAACCATGACTGATCTGGTTTCCAGGTTACCAGCCGATGAAGAATGATTTAGTTGGGCACCCACGGTCACCGCCAGCGGCGTTGCACTTCCGTTGGGTACGACCCGCAACAACATATGATGGTGGGCTGCAAACTCTGTGGTCAGGGCTCGCTGCGAGGCGTCGTCAACATCCCACCGCTCATGCTGCTATGTTCGTCTC